>NW_020944646.1:1310641-1586626 GCF_900497805.2 Vombatus ursinus
CTTCTCCTCCTTCTCCTCCTTCTCCTCCTTCTCCTCCTTCTCCTCCTTCTCCTCCTTCTCCTCCTCCTTCTTCTTCTTCTTCTTCTTCTTCTTCTTCTTCTTCTTCTTCTTCTTCTTCTTCTTCTTCTTCTTCTTCTTCTTCTTCTTCTTCTTCTTCTTCTTCTTCTTCTTCAACATCATTAAAGCAACTTTCCTATTTCTGACATTTTAGGCATTATATACATGTTAAAACCTTTATTTTTTCTCCCCTTTTCCACCAGATAGTTAAGCATTACTCACTAATCAAACATGTGGTTACCCAACATATGAGAAAGAGAATTAGAAGTGGGTAGAGATAACACATTTTTTTTTCTTGTTTAATTCAATTATTTTCATCCAAAAGGACTAAGTGGGCAATAATTAGTGGGATACTAATAACAAAATACTTTTTTTGGGGTAGGGAATAATAGTTTTTTTTTCTAAAGTAAGACAATTTTCTGTCACCTTTCTTCTCTTTCTCTCTCCATTCCTCCCTCCGTCCTTCCTTCTTGTTAACATATTCAATGCAATTACAAAATACTATTAAATATTTTAAATAGTTATTTATTATTTATTTCCCATTTAAAACAACTATGACAGTTAAACATATTATTGCTATATATTCAAGGCCTCTTCTGTTATTTTAGTTTGCTTAGCTTTTTACCTGCGTAAGCTTAAGTGTCTTTTGAGCAGTTAAGGATCTACTCAGTATTATTCTGAGTAAGGAAGATAAGCCTATGGGGATAGCACCTGAGATAGTTGAAAATATGTTGTCTTTGTACTATGAAAAAGTTTACTCTAAAAAGTAAAGGGGTATTTTAGGTTATTGCTGGACTGAATAAAATATATCTTGTTCAGCAAATTGGTAGCTCACCAGACAGAATTTTAGATAACTATTTGGATAAAAGTATTGCTGTATATTGCCCACTACAACAATAGAGTTCAATTACTAATTTAGAGAAACCACAGCATTTACAAGTACAAAACTGGTGATTAAAAATGAAATAGAAAGCTCCTGAGGCAGAGGAAAAAAAAAACAAACCTTCAGAATAAAATGTTAATTCTTGCTCCAAATACCTACTTTCAAAATCTAATGCTTTTAATCAACAGTGATATGAATCTATTCTTAAATACAATTTTAAAAATGCAGAAGAAATAATCATGATTTATTTTTAAATTTTTCAGGCTCATTTCAAGATGTCAAAATATAGAGGACTATAAAATCTTGCCACAGTTTTAAGCTTTAATAGCTTTAAGTTTCAATAGATTAAAATGGCATTAAGTTTTTTTGGGACACCTTCCATATTATCAAAATAAACCTAATAAACAAAGAACTGGAAACAAAGTGGATATCCATTGACTGATGAATGGCTAAACAACTTGTACCACATAAAGGTAATGGAATATTGCTCTACTATTTTAAATGAAAAATATGATGAATACAGAGAAACATGGAAAGACTCTAATGAACTAATGCTGTGAAGAAAGAAGAGACATTTAAAAATATACATGACCACAACAATGCAAATGGAAAGAACAAGTACAAAACAACCGAAAATGAATGATGCTAAATTATAAAGAATAAAGTTGGAATTAACAATGAAGTCTTAGGAGACACTTGCCCCTTTTTCTCTATTGAAGTAGGGGAAAGGCATACACAGGTATGGAACATTTCTGATTTTTTTTTCAATTTATTGATTAATTTTGTTCATTTTTTCTCTTCTTACTTAAAAAATGTTATAAGAGATGGTTTACTAGGAGTGGTAGGGAGTGGGACACAGGAAAATCAAGGACATATAAAAGCAAAAGATAACAAAAAAACTCATTAAAAATAAACCTAGTAAGAGGTTTCTAATCAACAGTCTGAAAATGGTAACTGAATAGACATCTCTACCTTTACAATTACCATTACTTTTAATTTAATTAAATGATTATTAATATATTACTATGTTCCAGATAATGCCATATTTTATATATGTATATATATCTACACACACACACACTCACACATATATCAAGAAGAATAGGACACAGTCATTCTTAATAGAGGAGGAACAAAATTGAAACAAGATGAAATAAGTTACATTTATGATTTGCACTTGTCTTAGCCTTAATTATTCAAAATATTCATAAACATCTACTTTACCATAGCAGACACTACAATGACAGAACCTATTTTCTGTCAAAATCAAAAATATTACATCATCATTTTAAATGAAGAGTACAAAAGAACAACTCCCATACACAGCACCATTGGATTACAAATGTGCAATCTAACCAGTACTTCGTGATTTCTCCTACTCCTTTGCAGGTATAAGGTAGGTATTTCTCTAGCTATGTGATCTAAGCTCTCCTTATGGTTTGTTTTTTTTCACATATGTGAAGATTATATACATTCATCTAGATAATAATCTGAGTAAACTTCCAGTGTATAAATTTTTCTGCCAACAGATCCACAGTTCACCTATGAAATACTAGATAAGGCTTCTATAGCACAGAAAGATTCAGTAACTTGCCCATGGTTACACAGTTGAATTCTGGGGTGAAATTTGAACTCAAGTGCTCTTGACTGCAAGCGGTGGTAAGAAAAATTTTATGCAGGCTGAAAGGCTTTCCCTTTTAGGAGACAAGGAAGTTGCCATTGGGATTTGGTTGACCTGGAATCCAAGGGGTTTAAACATCTGATTTGTGGAGAGTCCCCATTGCCCTGCACTTTGCACTCTGAAGTACACAAAAACTCCAGACATCCACGTTTGTTCATCTTGTGTAATTCTTGTCCACATACTCCATAAATTTCAACACTGGGGTCTACCCCATGTGCAAGAGCCTTTCCTCATCTTTTCTTGAGAGCTTAAAGCTACCAATGGAACCCTCCGACCACCTGTAATCCACTACTTTTAACATATAACTTTTAACCTTGTCTTCTCTTTTTTCTCAGATAATTCCTTGATAATTTTTTTTGGTAGTTTCTTATTGATTTTCTTTTCCACTCTTCCCCTACCAAATCTAAGTCTCTACACTTGCCTCTATCTGATAAGCATTTTTATTTTTTGGAGGCAGTGGTATTTCATGTCTCCATGCCATAGCAATAGTAATAAATTTTTAGTATTACATAAATGGCCTTTCTTTTCATGGGAAGTTTGGGGTCAACATAGGAACTTGCCAATTTCCTAAAAGCAACCCGAACATCTTTTCTCCTCCTTTTATACTCTGGCCTCATCTCTCTGTTCATCTATATGACAAATCCAGATATAAACTCTAATTGGCAAATGAAGCATCTACCCAAATGAGAGTTGGAATCTGATCAATAGAATTCTGCAAGCACCAGCCCTGAAGTCAGGAGGACCTGAGTTCAAATCCGGCCTCAGACCAAACACTTGACACTTACTAGCTGTGTGACCCCAGGCAAGTCACTTAACCCCGATTGCCTAAAAAAATAAATAAATAAAAATAAAAATAAAAATAGAATTCTGCATACACTCAATCTTTCCTGTGTGGATAGACAAACTCTTTTGAGTGATTACTGATATCTTCCACGATGCTCTTCCATATCTTAGGACTTGATCCAATAAGCACAATTTTATACTGGAATATTGACATTAATATGGAATTTAAATTTGACTTGGACTTCATCAGAATGGTAAATACTCTTGACAAGCATGTTATCTCCCTCTCTTATACTTCACCTGATGTTTCCCAGAGGGTCATTAAGGAGGGTTATATCTGTTACATATTCTGAGGAATCTTTAATGATCTTGATGTGTGGATAGAAACACTTCATTTTAAGAAAGTGTGCAAGATAACACTTTATTTTACCCTATCTAGGGCTTTTCCATAATCAACAAACCATAGGCACAATGGTATCTTAAATTCTTTAAATATTTCACTCCACTGTGAAATTGTAGAGCTATTGACTATTGGTAATTTGTGAAAACCTTGTTCTTTTTTTCCCTACTAATGAACCCTTTGAAGATGCCTTCAATGAATGTATAGCTAGATCCTTCATAAAAATTTAGCATGGGAAGAGAGAGTAACCATGTAGGTCAGTACTTTTTTATGTTCTCTTGGTACCCTATTTTGGAGTATTAATAAGTTCTAAGACTTTTCCCAGGCCTTTTGTATCTTGTTCTCTCTCCTGTGTATTGTTCATTCAATTATCTCATAAATGCATGACTTCCAGCATATTCTCTTCTATACATATTCAATCCAATATCAAGGTTTTTGACATTTCTGTCCTCTTTAATGACATTTCTACCTCCTTTCTAAACACATCTGGAAACATTGTATTAAGGTCTGAGTGCCCTGATCCTTAATGGAAAAAAGATTTTGATATAAAATTAGAATTTTAATTTTTTTTTGCATATCTTTCCGATTTGTCTTCTGTTTGTTGTCCTCTTTCCACTTTTATCATTCAAACCCCCTGGGCTGCTTTGCTTAGCTGTAAGTTTTGCCAAACTTTATAAACCTGACTTTACTCTCCACTGCCTCTCTGCTTTATGAGATTATTTCACTCATAACCATTCATCATTCTTCTCTATAATATTTTGCAGACAAGTTTATATCCTAACACATATAGCTTTTTGGCAGTTATCTCTATTTGGCAAGTAAGTCAGATATTTGCAGACTAAGGTACTTCTTGGGCTCTTTTGATTTCTTGGCTCCAGTAATTAGTTTACATTGACAAAACTCTGGATAAAATTATTTTAGTAATAACAGTAACTCATATTTGTCACCTGTATTATTTTATAAAGTTATGTAATACATTATTTGGAAGTTATTTATTTATAACTCAATTTTCTAAATATTCTATTTCTTCATTGTCTGTCTCTTTTGAAGAATACTACCAAAAGTTTTGGTAAGGAGTTTTGTACATGCACTCAAAAGCTCTCCA
The DNA here is from genome assembly GCF_900497805.2 of Vombatus ursinus. Taxonomy (NCBI): domain Eukaryota; kingdom Metazoa; phylum Chordata; class Mammalia; order Diprotodontia; family Vombatidae; genus Vombatus; species Vombatus ursinus. The sequence continues at coordinate 1,315,551 of NW_020944646.1, forward strand.
AAAGTTTTGGGAATGTTGTGCTGATTTAATTACATTCTGAAAAATACTATATAACTATCTCATAGCATTCATATCACTTTACAATTTTCTTATGCACTTATCATATGTGTATTATAATTATTTCCATTTCTGTCATATACCATGTACCTGACATTAGGCTTCTTGAGGGCAGAAGTTGGGTCTTATTTCAACTTTTTAGTCCTAGTGCCTAGCACTAAATTACATTTAATATTCTCAAAAATATTTTTAAAATACCTGAATTATGAACTGTAGCATTGTAACCCCAAATTAATATTATCTCTGACAAAAGCACTATTTTAATTGTTATCTTTAAAGGAAAACTAATCCCCACTACTATTTGTGGGATTGGAAAATCAGTCACCAATGAGCCTGAAAATATAAAGTCATGCCTCTACCCTTGTGATGAAATTACAAGTCTTTCCACTTCATTTCTGCCTGGAAAAGATTGTGTTCAACATAAGTTATGATCAGAGCATTTTCTCAGAGGCACAAGGGTACATAGAGCATGGAAAAGGAATGTCAGTACAGCTTGGGGGGAGCATTTAACATTGGACCTCTACCAGAGAAGGACAGATGAAACCCACATCATTTGCTCTGTTTGCAGGAGAAGAAGTGCTTTGGAAAGGCTCAAATGCACAGAAGTACTTTCTCTGGACAAACCTGATAAAACATTTTAAGAAAGGGAAATTGTAGCTTCTCTTAGCTCTTCCCATCCTATCACTGCCACAATATTGCTTATATTGAGTCCCTACTAAACTACAAATAATTACTTTGTGTCTTGCAGACTGTTCAATAACTCTGCTTTGAGTTTTACTTTTTTCAAAGGTTTGTCGCCATGCCAACAAAGGGGCTATGTCTGTTCAGTGTTGTTGCTATAATGACAGTAAAGAAACCCCAAATGGTTCATAGTAAACAGCAACCACATCACAAGACATAATAATAGCATTTTTTTTGAGGGAAATAAGTTGGAACTATACAATTAAGAGTTATTTAACTCACTTGGAAGGAAACACATTTTGTTTTTACTTTATATGTAAATTGACTATACAATTATCTCAGCAGGTAATAAAGAGTACACATACACACACACAAATCTATGTGAATGTATATGTGTATGTATATGTGTATATATATGATATTCAATTACCTATATACATATCAATTCTTCCTTATTTCAAGAGATAAATCTTTAGTAAAAAAAATGTCCCTCAAAAAAGTTAGATAATAATACTAAATTGAAGCAAATAATGACAAAAATGTCATAATAGTTTTGGCCTTGGTTTTCAGCACATACACATGAAAATGGGAGATAGTGTGATAGAATTCCATTAAATTCAGCAAAAAATATATTAAGCATCTATTATGAGCCAGGCACTGTAGTAGGTACTGGGGATATCTATACTCATGGTTCTTATATTCTACATTACTTTTTAAATTTTTCTTAACAATTTTTGAGGTGCATTACATATGTAACATTATCTTCATTTTGCAGATGAGGAAAGTAAGATGTTATATTAGGATATTTTCTTTTCTTTTCTTTTCTTTAAAATAGTAACTTAGGGAGAATAGAGCACTGGGTCTGAAGTGAGAAAGATCTGCATTCAAATTCAACTTCAAACATTTACTAGCCATGTAAGTCTGGGCAAGTCACTTAAGCACTCTCTGCCTCAGTTTCCTCAGATAGTTGTAAGGATCAAATGAGATAATATTTGTAAAGCACTTAATGACTGGCACAAAATAGGTGCTCAATAAATGCCTTTTACATTCATAATTTCCTTCTTTCCTCTCTTCCTCCCTCTCTTCCTCCCTCTAATCCTTCCTTCCTTCCTTCCTTCCTTCCTTCCTTCCTTCCTTCCTTCCTTTCTTCCTTCCCTCCTTCCTTTCCCTCCTTCCCTCTCTTCCTTCCCTCCTTCTGAACTGGGCAGAGTCTTGTGACAGAGGGATCAGACATATAGTCTTTCAATTCAATATTCCAGGTTTGATATAATGAGTGTTCGTTGGTGGCAGTGTCAAAAGAGAGAAGAGGGAGATTATATATATATATATATATATATATATATATATATATATATAATAGATACATCTATATCCCATATTTGAGTGTGTATGTGTGTGTTATATTATAAAGGCAGAAATAACATAATATAATAGGACTTGACCATTTATTGCATATGGGGAGAAAATGAGAGAGAGAAAATGCAAAATGTAGGATTATACTTTGGTTTAGAACCTCGGTGATTGGGAAGATGGTGGTATCCTAAGTAATAGGGAAGTTAGAAAGAGGGTATAGTTTAAGGAAAAAAAAAACATGAGTTCATTTTTGGATATGATGATTTTAAGATGTCTACAAGGAGGGATCATGATCTGAATAACTGGTAATGTTAATTCCTTGAGTGAAATTAGAGAAGCATGAAATACTTAAAGAGTTTCCTTAAAGCCATTAAGAATTCAGAGATGTTTATTTCAATTACCATATAAAGACATAGCTTTGACTTGTACTGTATAAAGATTCAATCCAAGACTGGAGGTAAAATAAAGGAATATTGAAGGCTGCTTTAATGATATGGTCTTCTAGTGCCCTCAAACCTTCCAAGTTTTGAAGAATTGTTTCCAATCAAAATGTGAGCAGTCTGATGGTAAAGAAGTAGCTGCTACCCAAAGAGATAAATATATTTTAAAATAGAGCTTCACATACACTTACAACATCCATGTACCTATGGATCATCACCCTCTAGCATAAATTTTGTATAGGGAAAATACTAGACTGGGAGTTGGGAAATGTTGGGTTCAAATTCTCTTTGACTTATAAATAAATGCTTTTTGGATTGGAACTCTGAATACTTAGCATAAAGACTTAGTACAAAGGATTATGACAGCAGTCTTTAAGTACTATACTTAAAAGACTGCCATGTGGGAAAGGCCTTAGACTTATCCTGTTCATTTTCAGAGGGAAAAATCAAACAAGAATGGAATGCTCAGAGAGTTATAAGAAAAAAATAATCATAGATGTCCTAAAGCAGAATAGGATACCTTAGAAGGTAATGGGATGCACCTCCCTACAGATTTTCAAGCAAAAGCTGGATTTGATGTGATGTAGAGGGATTCCTTAACCAGTCAGTTTGGATTAGGTAGTCTCTGAGATTCTTTTCAATTATCAACTTCTATGTTTATGTATTTTTCCTTTAACCTTTTGCCTCATGGGTAAATCCAGAAAACCAACTACTGAACTGACCTTGAAGAGTTGTGAGGATCACTTGAGGTAGTGTACATAAAGCACTAAAATTTCTAAAGTCTACCTAAATGTCAACTATTATTTTGTTACCTTTTAAATTTTTTCAAAAACTATTATTTGAAACACTCCTCTTCTTTCCCTTTTGCTTCTCTTATTGTCTTAGACTCTTGATTTTTTTTTTGAATGTGAATTCTTGAAGATAGATTAAGTAAACAAACAAAATACAATTAAATAATTTTAAAAATCTTTTATTTGATGTAAATATTGCTTTTTGATTTTCCCATTTATTTTTAATTGCCTCTCAGCATCTTTGTAGATTTTATATTTTAGAGCTGAAAGGGACTTTTAAAATCATCAATCAATCAATGACCATTTATTAAGCACCTACTATGTGTCAGATACAGAAAGAATAAAAATAGGGTAATGAGGATAAAATGAAGTAATACACATGTAATTTGCTTTTTCAACTATAAAATACAATAGATAGAAGAGTTGCTATTATATAGAAGTTATGAAAATGTCTAAGATGACTGAGTAACATATGCCACTTTCTAAACTATGACAATAATGATCCCATATAAAGAAATGCAGGTAAATGTTGTTTCTCTAGTAAGATCAATGACATCATAGTTGTATGGGGATTTTTTTTTTTTTTGTTTCCAAAAGACTTCATTCAAAAGGAAGGTCCAATTGTAGAAGTTTCCCCTATAAAAGCAAATCAGCCATTCATATTTAATTTATAGTCATAGTTTTGGAGAGCTGCCTGGAGCATGGAGAGATTAAATATCTGGTCTGTGATGACTTAACTATTACTGGTCAGAAGTAAGACTTGGATCCAGGTTTTGTTGAAGTTTCTCATATCTTAATTTAGTATTGTTTATTGATGTTAATTATAGACAATTACTGGCATAGATAACTCCAAACAATAAATAATTGATTCCATCTAAAATAAAGTAAGAGATAAAATATCAAAGGACATCTTATTAAGAAATTAATTAAATTTTAATAATAATATCTAGCAGTTATAAAAATTATGGTTTACAAAGCTCTTTAAAATATTATTTCATTTTAATTTCAAAACAATTGGGAGATAAGCCTCTTATTGTCTCCACTTCACAGATGAAGAAACTGAAAAAAGATGTAAATTAAGCAATTAATAATTAATTGCATGAGGCAAGTTTTGAACTCAGGTCTTCCTGACTTCATGTTCTAAATTCTAGCCATTGCATCATTATGGTAGTCTTTCTCTTTCTTTTAAATAATTAGATGATATATTTATATATATTACATTTATACACATATATACAAATATAAGTGTGTGTGTGTGTATATGCACACACATACTTACCTGTGTATAAACATATATCTATATCCATCTAACTAATTTTTCGAAAGAGGAGAAGAGATAAGGCTGCAAGTTTTTTGGATATGTTAATTAAACTAGAAATATTTTCATGTCAGTGGGTTCAACTAATAGCTGAACTTCCTTTTTGGTGGTGACAACATTGATGAAATATGCCAAATTTTATTTGGCTGCACATACTGCGATGATTAAAATATAACAGCATGATGACAAGAAAATTATTTCAAACTGACAAGCATCAAATACATAAAATAATTTTGGTGCTGAATTATCCTAATTTTTCATTAGTTAAAAGATATTTGAAGATAATTATGTCTGTTTAAAACAGATTGATATTTGTCTTTAATAGCTGAGCATCTCATATCATACACATATTAAAACTGGCCTGAGAATAAAAGATTAGATGACTTGCCAATGAGCTCAAAGAGTTAATAAGTGTCTGAGGTGGGAGGAGAGTCCAGGACTTCAGATTCAAAGTCCAGATATTTTTCTACTGCAAAATGTCTCTTTGCTACTTTTTTTTTTACATGTGCAAAGATAGTCTCAGAGAAGTATAGAAAAAAGCAGAAAAAAATCTAAGTTGTCTTGATTTACATGAACTCCAGAGATAATTATGATACAGCTGTTGACATATTGTGTTACTTTAAATACCATTTAACGGCTACCAATGGTCAATGGTATCATATATGAAATACTGTGATTCACAATAGTTCTTGTATATTATTTGTATTTTACAGATGAGAAAACTGAGTCCAGAATGTCATAAGACCACAGAAGCCCATATATTCAACCCCCAAATTTTATAGATTGGGAAAGTGAAGAACAGAAGTGATAAGTGATTTGCCCAAGATCACACAGCTTGTAAGTTTAGTGCCCTCTTGACCATGCTAAAGTGGGTGGTCTAAGGTAAGAGAACAAGTATGTATGAGAGTTGGAACTCTGGTCTTCTAACCCTAAGTATAATGTTCCCTCCGTTCTATTATATATTGTCTCTCAAGAGAAGAGTTGGATGCTGACAAATGTCTGATCTGAATGTTCTGGTCTGAAATGATAATTTATACCATGTAGAGGAAAGATGATGACATTTCTTAAATTATCTTAGAAGTGGTGAATTACTCTCAAACCATCTAGAACTTAATTTGAAACTATGCCTGTCCTCTATACTCTACACTGAATACACCAGCATATATTTAGATCCTCAGTTGTATTGTCTTGAGTTATGATTCAGAATTAATAGAGCATGAGTAGTATTTCAATGCAGTTGACAGCCTGATGTGATTTTATATATTATGGTAGGTATGGGCTGCCTACAATTGTGGCATGTCAAAGGGTGCACACAGAACTAACTCAATGGAACAAACATTTGTTAAGTGTTTACTATGTACAAAGCACTAGATTTCTGGGTTCTGGTGATATAAAGACAAAATGAAATGTGTTTCCTGTGCTCAGGCAGGTTATAAAATTCAATTATCATGTGTTGCCATTAGATCAAGATCATCATTGGGGTTTTTTCCACTTTCTTATTTACATATATTCCCTCCTTCTCATGTTCTTTATACTGCCTACTCTCCTATTCTTCCCAAGGACAAAGTTCTCTTCCCTTGGCATAGGATGAATTGACAGATACTTATTTTCCCCAGTCTATTCTTCTACCTATCCAATCAACACTTTGATGCCTTAAGTACTTGTTTTGACCAAAATGATTATCTGTTTTAAGAAATTTTAATTCATTTATTAATGGAATCTGTTTAACTCTCAGAGAGTTATTTTCATATTAAATGATCAGATTGTGAACCCAAATGAATCTCTAATTATGGTACAAGGGACCTGAATATATTTCCCATTTCTAAAATATTTTTTTTTCATCTCTAGGAGAAAGGAAGCCTAGATGGGGCCTAGAAATTCTTCTATTTTCCTTTCTATATTCTTCCTCCAAGTTAGTACCTTCTCACAATTCCTCAATTATAAAGAGTGTTTCCAAGTTAGCAGTCAGTTCTACACATAGACAAATGATATGTTTCCCATAACAAAGTTAAATGTTCCAGGAAACTATTCAGAATGTGTACTCCATATAATTTGGGATCTGAATATACATACATATAGTGTATGTGTATATATATATATATATATATATATATGTGTGTGTGTGTGTGTGTATAAATAAAGTTTCTTTTAATGTTAATAGCAATGATGATTATTGAACTACATTGATTTGCTAAATTAGTATTTAAATTAGTATTTAAATACCTATTATCTAGTCCCTGTGGAGAAATCAATGGAAGCCCAAGATATGGTTCCTGCTTTCAAGGGCCTTGCAATCTAATCAGACAGACAGTACTGACATATGTGAGACATTGTTTTTAAATGCTAAACTGATAGTTCTGACTATAAGAATAATAGAATTTCAGAGAAGGAAAAGAATAGCATAGACTGCTATAAAAGATAGATTTTTTGGAAGAGTGAGATAGAGGCTGGGCCTTAAAGTGCATGTAAAATTGGATGATAGTTAAACAGCACTTTTCCAAGACTCCACAATAGTGTTATATAGCCAGGGACAGATTACTCATCATTCTGTCTCATTTTCCTTCTGTAAAATAGATATCATAAAGACAAAATCTTAGCAAATGAGATATTTCCCCCCCCTGGTAAAAGTACTTTCAGATCACTGAAGAAAAATACAATGAACAGGGTTGTAAAGTATGTGTTATGACAATATTTTTTTTTTGCTTTGTTTGGTTCTAGAAACACATATCAGTACAACACATAGAAGTCATATAAATACTAAAAGAATATTTGAAACAGTAAGTCAGGAGAAAGCAGGTTCTTTGTATCAAAAGCTAGTGTGGTATACAGTGGAAGTAAGAACACTACATACACTAGGACAAAAAATAAGGGCTTTCGTCAAGTCCACAAATATTCATTAAGCACTTACGAAGAGCTAGCCACTGGCCCAAGGACTATGGAAACACACAAACAAAAAGGCTAAAAAAAAAAATCCCCTGACATCAAAGAGCTTACATTTGAATGGATGAGGCAATATATAAACAGCTAGCTAAATGCAAACTCTATACTTAATAAGTAAGATCAATTCAGGGAGGCGAAGGCATTAACAACTTAGATGATTGTGAAAAGTCTCTTGAAGAATGTAGGATTTGAGTAGTGTATTGAAGGAATTCATAAAACACAAGAGGTAGAAATGAGACAGTAGCACTTTACTGGCATGGGAATGGCTTAGGCAAAGGGAATGGAATATAGAGTGTTGTAACTTCCTGGGGCAGATGCAAAATGGCAGAGTAGAGAAAGCACTCAACTGAGCTCTTCCAACATTACCCTCCAAACAACTTTAAAATAACCCCTGAAATTGAATTCTGGAGTGGCAGAGGCAACAAAAAGTCAGAATAAGACATTCTTCTAGTCCAAGACAACATAGGATGTTTGAAAGAGAGCTCTGTAACATGGGGGAGGAATCTGGTTTGGAGTCTATGTGAATGAAACACCAATGATGGAACAAGGTGGTGGTGGCAGAAGCAGAATTCAGGAGCTCTTAAGCCAGAGAAAATAAGGGTACCTGACAAGTGGTCAGAAGGAGATTACTCCGTGCTAACACTGAATGCAGGACTATATGTCATTTGTGGCAACTTCATTGCTTATACCTATTTCTGGGTCATAGTTGAAGCACAGAAAGGAGCACTTTATGTAAAGAAGGAGTAGAAGCCCAGAGAGATAGTATCACTTCTGGTCCAAAGAGAGGTAGATTCCTGAGGAGACATATCAACTACAATCCCCAAGGATCAGGGCTCTTCCTGGGTAATAATCAGAGTACAGACCAAAATATCAGTGTCCACCCCTCTACCCAGATCATATAACCTTGGAAGCACTGAAAAATTCCAAACCTCCAGAACTAGCTCTGAAAATAGTAGTATGAAAAAGTCTGATGCTTTAGACAGTGCCCTCACCCACACATGTCAGGAATAGAGCCCAACATACACATAAAATTCAAAATCAAGAAATAGGGTGGAAAATATGTAAAACAACAACAAAAAAGAACCTTTCCATTAAAAAAAATCTGCTATTATGACAGGAAAGATCAAGAAAAAAGAGAAAGAAGTCCAAACAGTTATAAGCAAGACCTCAAAGGAAAAGGGGGGTGGTGGTAGGGATTGAACAAAAGCCCAACAAAAATAATAGAAGAGATAAAAATTGATTTTCAAAATCAAATAAGAGTGGTAGAGAAGAAATTAGGTAAAGAAATGAAAGTAAATGAAGAAAATTATGAAAAGACAACAGTCTGGGAAGAGTCACAAAAAATACCAAAGAAAAAAACAAAAAAATCCAATTGGCTAAATGGAAAAAGAGACACAAAAGTTCACTAAAGAAAATAATTCCCTAAAAATATTAATTGGGCATGTGGAAGCAAAAGACTTCATGAGTCATCAAGAAACAATAAAACCAAGTCAGAAGAATAAAAAAAATAGAAGAAAATGTGAAATATCTCATAGGACAAACAACTGACCTGAAAAATCTATTGAGGAGAGATAATTTAAGAATTATTGGATTACCTGAAAGCATAAAGAAAGAGCCTATATGTCCTGTAAAAAAAATATTGTGTAAAATTGATTTGATATCCTAGAACAGAAGTTGCAAACTTATTTGGCCTACAATTTCCTTTTAAGAAAAATTACTCAGTGCCCCCCTGGAAATCTACTTTCTTTAACCCTTCAATTTTTTTTAATTGTGTCATTTCAAAGAAATGTAATTTTTTAAATGATGCATCTTAAGTTTAATATAAATTAAATTTGTGTATAGGGGGGATTTCCTGCATTGAAATTTTAATGATGCATATTGTATCATGTAACTGTATAGTATAGTATTGTAAAGAAGTCATTACATGCACATATTCCTGCTGATGTATGCTGGACTTCCCAACAATGCATGACGTGCTCTCCTGCCAACACTTGCTTGTTAAGACCTGTCAGCAGACTTGACCACTGATGGGTTATAACTTGCATTTTGTGTGTTTATTTGGAAAATAATGTAACCACTACAATTTTCATTGTTACACAACAGATGACGCATGTCCAAACTTTTTAAAAAAAATTTCTTCTCTTTTCTTATGCTTCCACCACCCCCTTATTTTTATTCAATGCCCCCAGTTGTACCTGAGGCTACTACCATGCCCTGGATTATTCCAATGCCCCCTAAGGAGCAGTATCACCCACTTTGGGAACCTCTGAGAAACTGAAAGAATCCACCTCCTAAAAGAGATCCCCAAATAAAAATTCCTAGAAATATTGTAGCCAATTTCCAGGGCTCCCATGTCAAAGAGAAACTACTTCAAGCAACCACAAAGAAACTGTTCAAATATCATGGAGCCGTAATCAAAATTTAGCAGTTAACACATTAAAGGACAGGAGGACTTAGAATATGATATTTTGGATGGTAAATGAGCTGGGATTATAAACAAGAACAAGCTACCAAGCAAAACTATATAATCTCCCAAGGGAATAAATGAATATTTAATGAAAGGGAGAACTTATAATTATTTCTGATGAAAATACCAGACCTGAATAGAAAATTTGACTTTCAAATACAAGACTCAAGAGAAGCATTAAAAAGGTAAACATAAAAGAGAAATCAAAAGAGATTCAATTAGTTAAACTGTTTACTTTTCTGTATGGGAAGAATATATATACATCTTCTAAGAACTTTATCATTAATAGGGCAATTAGAATTCTAAATAGAAAGAGGGTGAAGAAGTGAGTTGATTATGCTGGGATGATGTCAAAAATGGATAGGAGAGTGAGAGATGGCCTAAGGGAAGGCAGGGGGAGGGAAAGGAACAATAGGGAAAATCAACTCACATAAAAGAGAAATGTGTGGAAGAACTGTAAGAATAGAGGGCGAACTCATAGCCCCATGAAAGAGGAGCTTGAACCTCATTCACATTTAATTTTTTTTTAAAGAGGGAAATTTTTTGTGTATGTGTGTGTGTGTAGCAAAATCAGCAATAGAGCTAATTAAAAGTGATGAATAAGGAAACTACATTCTGCTAAAAGTCACGATAGACAATGAAATAACATCAATACTAAACATATGTACTTTGGTATAAGGGCATAGTATCAAAAGTTAAATGAATTATAGGAAGAAACAGACAATAATACTACACTAGCAGTACAGTATATAGTATAGACAGTAATACTATACTATTAATTTTCTCCCCTGAAGGCTAAAAAACCTAATTATAAAATAAATAAGAAGTCAAGGAGATGAAAAGAATCTTTTAAAATGTTAGACCTCTTGAGAAAACTGAACAGGTATAGAAAGGAATGTACTTTTTTTCTTAGCTGTACATGGCACCTTCACAAAAACTGATCATAAAAGGCATAAAAACATCATAACTAAATGCAGAAAAGCAGAAATATTAAATGTACTCCTTTCAGCTCATAAGGCAAAAAAAATAACAAAATAAATAAAGGTCTATACAAGCTTAGATTAAAAATTAATTGGAAACTAAATAATCTAATCCTAAAGAATGAGTGAGTCAAAGAATAAATCATAGAAACAATAAAAAACTTTTTTTTACTAAAGAGAATGACAACAAAGAAACAATTTACCAAAATTTATAAGATACAGCCAAGCAGTAGTTAGGGGAAAATATATCTCTAAATGCATACATCAATACAAGAGAGAAAGATCAAATGAATAAATTGGTCATATAAATTACAAAAAAAAAAATTAAAAAATAAAAGAACAAATTTAAAATTCCCAATTAAGCACCAAAATGGAAATCCTGAAAATCCAAGAAGAGATTAATAGAATTTTAAGTGAAAAGCCAATTTAAGTAATAAATAAAACTAGAAACTGGTTTTATGAAAAGATCAATAAAATAGATAAATCATTGGTAAATTTGATTAAAAAAGGAAAATAAAAACAAGTTACTAGTATCAAAAATGAAAAGGGTGAATGCACCACCAAAGAAGATGAAGTTAAAGCAATATTTAGGAGTTATTTTGCTTAATTATATGACAGTCAAAATGAGAATCTATGTGAAATTGATCAATGTTTGCAAAAATACAAACTGCCTAGATTAACAGAAGAGGAAGGAGAAAACTTAAATAACTCTGTATTAGAAAAGGAAAAAGAACAAGTCATCAATGAGCTCACTAAGAAAAAAATCTCTAAGACCAGATTTTAAACTATATTACTAAGAAGCAAACATCAAAACAATCTGGTATTGGCTAAGAAATACAGTGTTAGATAAAAGAAATAGATTACATACACAATACATTGTAGTAAATGACTACAGCTATCTGATATTTGATAAACCCAAAGATCCAAGCTTTTGGATCATTTAACAAAATTCAACTTTTCACAAAAATGCTGGGAAAATTGTAAAGCAGTTTGTCGGAAACTAAGTATAGAGCAATAGGTCATATCTCATTTCCAGATGAGGTTAAGATGGATAAAGGATTTAGACATAATGTGTAATATCATATGTAAATTCAGATATCACGGGAAAATGTCCTGTCTATGGATTAGGGAAAAATTTATGACCAAAAAAGAGCTAGAAATGATTATAGGAAATAAAATAATTTTAATTATATGAAATTAGAAAGGTTTTACACAAACAAAACTAATACAGCCAAAAGCAGGAGAACACAAAACTGGGGGAAAATAACTTTTGTAACATTTCCCTGATAAAACCTTCATTTCTCAAATACATAGAGAACTGAACCAAATTTATAAACAGTAGAGCCATATATAAGTTGATAAATGATGAAAGAATATGAATAGACATTTTCAGGAAAAGAAATCAAAACTATCAATAGTCATGTGAAAAAAATGCTCTAAATCACTAATGATTAGGGAAATGAAATTAAAACAACTCTGAGATACTGCTTCATAGCTGTCATATTGACTAACATGACAGGGAAGGAAAATCACAAATGCTGGAGGAGATGTGGAAAAATTGGGACACTAATGCATTGTTTTTGGAATTAGGAACTATTTCAATCATTTTGAAGAATAATTTAGAACTACACCCAAACAGCTATAAAACTGTGCATACCCTTTGACACAGCAATACCACTACTAGGTATGTTTCCCAAAAACAGCAAAGAAAAGGGACAAGGACCTATTTATACAAAAATATTCATAGCAACTCTTTTTATGATTGCAAAGAATTGAAAATTAGGGAACATCTATCAACTAAGGAATGGCTAAACAAGTTTTGGTATATGTTTTTTGATGGATTACTATTTAATGGAGAGCATGATGGTTTCAGAAAAATCTGGAAAGATTTATACAAGCACATGCAAAGTGAACTGAGAAGAAACAGATGAACATTGTACAGAACACAGTAACAGAAATATTGTAAGGATGATCAACTGTGAAAAACTACTCTGATCAAAATGATGATGTAAGACAATTCCTAAAGACCCATGAAGTCAGATGCTATCCCCTTCTAGACAGAGAACTGATGAACTCTGAATGCAGTTAGAAGCATACTTTTTAACTTTATTTTTATTGTTTTATTTTGTTTATGTTTCCTTTTGTAAGGTGGTTAATATGTAAATATGTTTTGCATGACTTTATATATATAATCAATATGAAATTGCTTGCCTTCTCAAGGATAGGGTAGTGATGTGAGGGAGTGAAAGAATTTGGAACTCAAAACTTAAAAAAAAGATTGTTAAAAAGCTTTACATGTAATTGGGAATTATTTCATGAAATAAATAAAATATTTTAAAAACAAAATGGAGTGTGTGTACAAGGAACTGTACATAGACTTTTTTGGGGAGGCATATAGTTTGCATAGATGAGTAAAGTATAAGAAGACAGTAAAGTAGGGATCTAATTAGGAGGAACTTGAAATGCCATAGAAAGGATACAAGAACTATAAATGGTAGATTTGTATAGAGGACCACCAACACACATTGGACAAATGTGGGATTCAGTCTGTCCTATGCTTTAGAAAAATCACTTTTGTGTAGATAATGGGTTGAAGTGCAGAGAGACTTGAGACAGGTTGTTCAATTGCAAAGCTATTATAATAGACTATATGAGAGGAGATGAGGGCCCAGATTAAGGTTGAGACTGTGTGAATGGAAAAAAGAGGAAACAAACAAGAGATATGGTGGAGGGAGAAGCAACAAGACTTAACAACAGATTGGATATGTGGGGTGAGTGAGAGCAAGGGGTGATTGAGAACATGGTGGTGCCTTTGATAAATAGGGAAGTTGGTAAGTGAGGAGGATTCTGGGGAAAATATAATGATTGAGTTCTGTTTTAGACATTGAATTTGTTCTGCCTATGTGTTACCAAATTCAATATATCCCAAAGGTAGTTAGTGATGAAGGACTGGAGTGTAGGAGGGTAACTATGACTGGATATATACATTCATGCATACATACATACATACATACTTACATACATACATACACATGCTAAGGGATGCTCAGGGAACATACCGGGTAGTAGATATGGAATAGATGATGAGCCAGCAAAGAAGAAAGAAGAATGATCAGACAGGTAGATAACTAGGAGGGAGCAATGTCATGAAAACCTTGTGATAGGTATTCAGAAGAAGATGATAAACATTTTGAAATGATATAGAAGAGGATTGTGAAAAGGTAAATAGATTTGTTAATTGAGACTCTTGATGACTTCGGAGAGGGTAGTTTCAGTCAAATGATGGACTCAGAAGTTCAAATTTTTATGCAACACTGACATAATATAAATTGCTTGGTTTATTGCTTAAATTTTCTGATCTGCAAAGATCAGAATAATGGAATAATGATACTTGCTCTACTAACTTTATAAGGCTGTTGGAAGAAAACACTAAACCTTAAAGTCTTCTGTGAATGTGAGGTAATACAGTAGACCTGCTATGCTGTACCAGAAGAAGCACACCTCTTCAATCTATTTTGGACTGTATTGAGATGAGAGGTTCCCCCTCCATTACGCAGTTATTTCAGATTTAGATTAAGAAAGAATGAGTCATACATGAATTGCACAGATTGATGAAAATGGCTCATATTCATAAATATAACAGTAAATTCAATAGTGAAAGAAAATGGAATTGTTTGCTCTCTGATATTAGACAATAAAATCATACTTGCATGTTATTTCCTCTCTTCACCTCTTATATATTGACCCAACACTCATACAAGGAAATAGAATTAGTCAGAGAATGGTGTTAAGAGCCAGAAAGCTGTTTGTCAATTACATCAGTGCTTCTATGTAACCTGGAATAAATCCTTTATCTGTGCAGTTACTACTGATGCCTTACAGAATCAGGATTCTAAGAAAGAGAGAGACAGAGACAGAGACAGAGACAGAGAGAAAGAGAGAGAGAGAGAATGCTCTATAGATTTTCATCCAGAACAACTTCTTTCTCTTACAAATGAGGGAGGGTGAGAATAAGTATTTACATAGTACCTACTATGTGCCAGGCACTGTGCTAAACACATTACAGTTATTATCTCATTTGATCCTCACAATAACCTTGTTAGGGTTAGTGCTATTATTATCCCCTTTTTACAGATGAGGTAATTGAGGCAAATAGAGGTTAAGTAAATTACCAAGAGTCATATAGCTAGTAAATGTCTGAGGTCAGATTTGAAGTCAGTTTTTCTAAACCCCAGACCCAGTGCTTTATCCACTGTGCCACATAGATGGAAAAAAGAACAAAAAACAAAAAAAAAAGGGCTAACAAGGTTAAAGGCCTTACTAAATATCACATAGGAAGTAAGTACTATAAATAGTAGAGCTAAGATTCAAATCTAAGTTCTCTGACTTCAAGTCCAATATTTTTGGGTACATAATTTCAGAAGGCCACAACAATATCCTAGAAATCTATCTTGCTAGGATCAGGCTTCTAATTGCCCATTTTACATAGGGTTTATCACTTGTGTCAAGGTAATGTAAGGGGACTTTTTTCCCTTTTATTTATCAATTTACACTGCAAGTGGTGCCTTATGGATAGAACAACCAAAAATGAGATGGAAATTGATTATGAACACCAGTCAAAGTCAGCTAAAGGAAAAATGTAAAGACAACTTTGGAGCACATATTTAGAACCAGGAGAGACACTAGAATTTATCTAGCTCAAAACCATCATTTTTATATGATACTGAGACCCCAAGAAGTTAACTGATGTGACCCAAGTCACACAGGTATAATATATTAAAGCCAAGTTTTGAATGAGAGTCCTCTATCTCCAAATCCAGTACACTTTTCTTCATATCAAATCTTTGGGGTTCTTTTTTGTAGAGATCTGAGCATAAGTCAAAGTCCTAATTCCCTCCTGACCAGAAGATCAGGCTAGCTATGCAGGGCATCATACATTGAGGCACAAGGAGAGACATTATTTAATATTTTAAAATATACTTTTTATTAATTTCATTAGATATTTCCCAATTACATGTAAAAGAAATTAACAATCCTTTCTTAAAAAATTTAAGTTCCAAAATTCTCTTGCTCCCTTCCACCCCTCCTTTCTCCAAAGGCAAATCAATTTGACATTAATTATGCATGTGAAATCATGAAAAACATGGTCCATATTAGTCATGCTGCAAAATAAAACAGAAAAAAATGTAAAACAACAAAAATAAAGTAAAAAAAAATTATGCTTCAATCAGCATTCAGTGTTCATCAATTCTTTCAATGGAGTGGATAGATTTGTCATCATGGATCCTTTGAAATTGTTTTGGATCATTGTCTTGATCAGAGTAGCTAAGTCTTTCATAGTTAATAATTCTTACAATGTTGTATTACTATATACATTGTTCTCCTGGTTTTGGCTCCCTTCACTTTGCATGAGTTCATATAAGTCTTTCCAGGTATTTCTGACACCATCCTGTTCATCATTTCTTAGAGTACAATAGTAATCCATCACAATCATTTAGTGCAACTTGTTCAGCCATTCTTTAATTGGTAGGCAATCCCTTAGTTTCCAAATCTTTACTACCACAAAAAAGAGGTGCTATTTTTAATAGGTCCTTTTCCCTTTTCTTTGATCTCTTTGAGATGCAGACTTAGCACTGGTATCGCTGGGTCAAAAGGTAAGCACAGTTATATAGATCTTTGGGTGCAGTTCCAAATTATTTTCCAGAATGACTGGACTGATTCACAACTCTACCAACAATGCATTAGTTCCCAAGTTTTCCACATCCTCTCCAGCATTTGTCATTTTCTGTCAATTCTGACCAATCTGATAGGTGGTGTCTAAGAATTTTTTTTATTGTACTTCTCTAATCAATAGTGACTTAGAACATATTTTCATGTTACTATCATCTTCAAAGAAAGATAGTTTTGTTTCTCTGTTGCTCATTTTTATTCCTTCAACTTCTTTTTCTTGTTTTAGTGCTATAGCTGTCATTTCTAGTACAATATTGAGTAATAGTGGTGATAATGGACATTCTTGCTCCACACCTTATTTCACTGGGAAGACTTCAAGCTTACTTCCATTACACATAATGCTCACTCTTGGTTTTAGGTATAGACTACTTATCATTTTAACAAAGGCTCTATGGATGTTGTAATTTTTTTTGGATGATGTATTTTGTAAAACACTTTTTCTGCAACTATTGATATAATCATATGATTTTTGTTCTTTTTGTTATTTATATGGTCAATTATGCTGATAGTTATCCTAAAATTGACCCAGCTCTGAATACCTAGTACAAATCCCACCAAATGTTGATGTATTATCTTTCTGATATATTGTTGTAATTTCTGTTGTTTTAATTTTTCCATCAATATTCATTAAGGAAATTGGTCTATAGTTTGTTTCTCTTTTTTGCAATTCTTGATTTGGCATTACAATAATATTTGTGACATAAAAGGAATGCAATAAAACTCCTTTACCTATTTTTTTTTCAAATAGTTTATCTAGCATTGAGATTAATTGTTCCTTAAATGTTTGGTAGAATTCACTTGTGAATCCATCTGGTCCTAGATATTTTTTTTTCTTAGTGAGTTAATTGATGGCTTGTTCATTTTCTCTTTCTATATAGACTTATTTAAGTTTTCTTATTCCTCTTCTATTAATCTGAGCAGTTTATATTTTTGTAAATATTGATCCATTTAACTTAGATTCTCAGTTTGACTAGCATATAATTAAGCAAAATAACTCCTAAATTTACTTTCATCTTCTTTACTGGTGCATTCACCTTTTTTTCATTTTCTATGCTAGTAATTTGGTTTTCTTTTTTTTTTTAAATCAAAGTAACCTATGGTTTATCTATTTTTTTGGTCTTTTCATAAAACAAGCTGCAAGTTTTATTATTTCAATTTTTTGTTACTTTCAGTTTTATTAATCTATTTTTTTATTTTCAGGACTTCCATTTTGATGTTTAATTGGGGATTTCTAATTTGTGCTTTTTCAAGGTTTTTTTTTAGTTGCAGGACCAATTCTTTGACTTGTTCTTTTTCTCTTTTATTGATGTGTACATTTTGAGACATAAATTTCCTCTTAAGTCTTACTTTAGCTGCATCATTGAAATTTTGGTAAGTTGTTTCATTGTTGTCATTCTCTTTAATGAATTTTTTGATTATTTCTATGATTTGTTTTTTGACCCACTCATTCTTTAGGATTAGATTAGTTTCCAATTAATCTGAAATCTAAGCTTCCACAGCCTCTTATTAAATATACTTTTATTGCATTATGATTTTAAAGAGGTACTTTTAACATTTCTGCCTTTCTACACTTAGTTATGAGATTTTTGCCCTAATACATGATCAGCTTTTGTGAAGGGCCTTGGATAGCTAAGAAAAAAAAGCATATTCCTTTTTATTCCTATTCAGTTTTCTCCAGAGGTATAAATATCTAACTTTTTTAAAGATTGTATTCATCTCCTTGACTTCTTTCTTATTTATTTTATAATTAGATTTCTAGCTCTGAGAGAGCAAAGTTGAGGTCCCCGGCTAGTATGGATTTGCTGTCCATTTTTTCCTATAATTCATTTAGCTTTTCCTTTAAGAATTTGTATATTATGCCATTTGGTACATATATGTTTAATATGGATATTATTTCATTGTCTATTCTGTCTTTTAGCAAAATGTAGTTTCCCTACTTATCCCTTTTAATTAGGTCTATTGTTGATTTTGCTTTACCTTACATCATAATCACCACCTCTACTTTTTCTTTCACTTCATCTGAAGTATAATATTGTTTTCCAGCCTCTTATTTTAACTCTGTGTTTGTCTTTCTGTTTCAAGTGTATTTCTTGTAAACAACCAATTATTGGATTCTAGTTTATAATCCATTCCGCTATCTGCTTCCATTTTGTGAGTGAGTTCATCTTAGCCACATTCACAATTATAATTACTAAGTATACATTTCCCTACCTCCCTATTTCTTCAGTTTATCCTTCTCTCTCTTTTTATCCTGTCCATCTTTCAAAGTCTTATTTTGTTTCAGACCACTGATTTTTTTTGCTCTGCCCTCCTTTTTTCACCTCACCACCTTTGTCTTATTACCTTCCCCTTCTACTTTCCTGTTGGGCAAGATAGACTTCCATTACCAATTGAACACATACATACATATGTATATATGTGTGTATGTGTGTGTGTATGTGTGTATGTATGTATGTATGTATGTATGTAATCTCTCTTTGAACCAATTTGTATGTGAATGAGGTTCAAGCATTGCTCACCCCACTGAGTTGAGTCTAAACTTTTGCTATCATTTTGGGTTCCAGGCTTATACACCTTGGTGGATCAAATAGATGAGTTTACCTTAGCTTTTTGGAGGGTCATGCTATAATCCCAACCATTTATCCTTACATATACTTCCCCCTTTCCAGTTCCCTTATATGTGGTATCTTCTCTGTCTCTGTCACTCTCTTGCTCTCTTACTTTATCATTATTGTCTTTCTTTCTTTTTTCTGTCTTTCCTTCCTATGCAGTTTCCAAACTTCTGGAACATTCACCAGAGAGTGGAAGGAACAGAGTAAGTTGTTTGTTTATAAATTATTCTCCTAATTTTATCATATTTTTGCAAAAAAAAAAAGCCTCATACTTGTAACATTTTATTGAATGGAATGTACGTAGGAGAGGGACAGCAAGCTAAGGAGGATGTACCCACTCTTCTATTCCAGCCAAGCAATGAACAAATGAAAGTTTCCCTTAGCACCTGTGAGCAGGGGATATTGCATACACAAATCAAATTCCAGAGCTATTAAATTCATAGCTTATTCTGATTGAGCCTGTAGTTCAAAGTCTGAAGTACCTATCCAAACATGGTCTGTTGCTTTGAACCAAATATCTTTCCTAAAGGGATGCTTCAAAGGATGAAGAGCCATACCTATTTTAACCAATGAAAGGTAACTGGCATAGATAGATAGATAGATAGATAGATAGATAGATAGATAGATAGATAGATAGATAGATACATATGTACATACATACATACATACATACATACTCATACACACAGAGTGAGGATGAAGCTGAATATAAAAATGTTGAATCATCAATGTGAATTTTAAAGAATATTTTAATTATGCTTTTAAAAATTAAGAAAAGGACATATGGAAAATCAGTATATTAAACTGAGTATTAAGGACTTTTACCATAGAAAAAACTCATGGATCCCAGTTCACAATTATGTATTTGCAACAATTTAAGGCAAAATCTAAGAAAAGACTAGAAAGATGCAAAATAAAAAAAATAATTTTCTTATCTTGGCAAATTCATTGTCAACATCAAGAAAAAAATTCCTTTAGTGCACTTACTCATAGCCTTGTATAAAATGGTTATGCAGCGGTAGTGTTATTTACAATTATATTCATTAGAAAGAAATCTATAACCAAAAGTGTATAAATTTTTTGAGAGGAAAGGTGCTACATAAATCTAATAAAATAAATAAAGTAAAATGGATAATGAAGTTCTATAATATCACTGTTCTCATGCTCATAAAATTTCTTAGCCCTCTCTTGAGGAAAGTGATGCAGACTTTGATTTCCATCCAAAGCTAGATGTGTGTGAATGTGAATAAATGGCTTTTGAGTAATAGAATGGAAGAAACTCTTTTGTGAAGCATTAAAAAAAAGTATTATTCAAACATTTTATTTGCATTCCTCAGACTTATTTATGTGAGCACAAAGTGATTAGAAATGATATTAGATAAGTCAATTAATATTGCTTACAATGTCATATTCTATTAGTATAAGTATCAGATCAGAGGTTCACAGTACAGTGTTGGTTAGGGTTTGAATACAAAACAACTACTCCTCCTCCAAACTTTATAATTTCTGCCAAACCCATAACCAGTCAATTAGTTTCCCACACTATAAAATTTTTGAGTTAAATATGGTTCCTTCTACTCCTATAATTCTTATACCAAAACACTTGTGAGTGCCTGTCCATTTTCCCTCCTTAATATCTTCTCTTTACCAATCTTTGTATCAGCACCCTGTTTTATGGCCTCTCTCTAGTAGCAGATTTCCCAAGGGAGAATAAATTAATGTCAGAAAGGGTAAAGCTCATTCAAAAGAGAGAGACAGAAAGAGATTGAACAAGACAGAGGAAGAGGAAGAAGGAAAGGAAGGAAGGAGAGATAGAGGTAGAAGGGAAAGAGATGGAGGAGAGAAGAGAGACTGAGAAATCAAATGATAAGTTTAATTAAGTCCTGCCAAGTAAAGGTACACACACATACACATATGCATATATGTATACATGCATATACATGTAAGTGTATATATGTACACATATATGTGTATGCATATATATGTGTGTATATATGTGTGTGTATATATATATATATATATATATAATTAATTAACTAGCTTGTATAGTGGACATTCTTGAGGTTGCCTTTATCTCCAGTTACTCACACATTCTCCATGAGGATCTCTGCAACTGGCCAGCAGAAATTAAACATTCTCACTTAAAATACAGGGCCTTCTAAAAATCTTCATGTAGTTTTAAGTTATTAAATTTAAAAACTGCACAAACAGTTTTGCAATGTCCTGTATTAGAATAGTCTCCCTGTCAGTTTTTCCCTTTCCCATTCTATTCATATATACTTCTTCCTTAATCTTCCTAAAACACAGGTTTTATTACCTGGTCAAAAATCTTTAATAGTTTCCAATTGTTTATTAGAAAATGTCATAGAATTAGAGAAATGTCGAGCTGGAATGGATTTTAGAAATTGTTGGATTGCCCATTTAACAGATGAAGAAATTGAGCCTCAGAGAAGTGAAACAGTTTACTCAAATTCATACAACTAGTGTCAGGACTAGAATATGAATATAACCAGAAGAACATTGTACACAGTAACAACCACATTATGTGATGACTGATTTTAATAGACTTAGCTCTACAGAGCAATGTAAGGATCTAAGACAACTTTGAAAGACTCACAGTGGAAATTGCTATCCACACCTAGAGAATGAAATATGAAGTCTGAGTTCAAATGGAAGCATAATATTTACTCACCTTTTCCTTTGTTGTTTTATTTTATTGCTTCATTCTTGTGCTTTTTCCCATTAGTTCTAATTGTTCTTTACATCATGACTAATGGGAAAATATGCTTAATATGAATGTATGAGCAGAGCCTATCTCTGCATCTATCTATTGCATGCCATCTTGGGTGAGGGGGAGAGGAGTGGGAGAGGGAGAAAATTTAAAACTCAAAATCTTATGGAAGCGAATGTTGAAAACTAAAAATTAATTAATTAATTATAAAAGAAAAAAATTAAAAAAATAAAAAGTACTTGGCACAGTGCTTGGCATTTTGTAGGTGCTATATAAACACATTCATACAACTAGTGTCAGGACTAGAATATGAATCCAGACCTTCTGGCTTTTAAATCTAGTTCTCTTTCAATATCCATTACAATCAATTCTCAACCCAAATTTCTTTATACCCTCCACTAACCTTGTTCATGTCCTATGTTCTAACCAAAATGAACCAGTCACTGTTCCTTAAATACACTTTGTTTTCCTGTATCCAAGACTTTTTTCATTCAGTTCTCTTTTATTGAAATACTCTGCTCCCTCTCCCCTTCATCCCCAACCCTTGATAATTCTATCCAAATCCTCTCTTTAAAAGTTACCTACTCTGTGAAATCTTCTCTATTGTCACACAGAAGTGATTTTTCCTTCCTTTGAACTCCCAAAGCATTGTTTGCACTTCAATAATGCATAGTGATTGCTGTATTTATTTTTCACATATATCTGTATATATGTATACTATTATTATTATTATCATCATTATTATATCTTCACCTTGAAGGCTGGGAGCAATTTCCTGGGAATGCCAATATTTTAGGGAAGAGTAGCCTTAGACTTTTGAGTAGTAGATGTTAAAAGGGAATTGGGTAGGTAGAGCCCCAAAGATGTGAATTGTTATTTCCCTTTTTACTCATTGTTTCTCTTATATTTGTCTTTTACTGTTACATTTGCTTATTTTCAGCAATTTTGGGGAAGCCTGGCCAATAATGAGAGGATTTGGGCAACTTTTCTCACACTCATACCACACCAAAGAAAACTTCATTAAGTTTCAGTTCTGCTCAAGTGTAGTGTCTCCATAAAGAAGGAGGAGTAGAAAGAGATTCAATGTGCAATATGAATCAGATAGAGAACATATATTTCTTTGCTTCACATAAAAGTAATGCTATTCACAAAAGGCTTTTCAGAAATATACATTAGCAAAACTTAAAACATCCAGAAATTTAACATTAATTAATATTCTTCTAAGAGGCTGATACTATAAAAAAATCAAGATATCATGCAGTTTGAGGGACTATTGGATAGACATTTTATATTTCATGTGATAATGTACTGTCTAAATAATTTTGTCTAGGTTCATGTTTTGGCAAGCCTGGCCAGGGGTTGAGATCCTTTCTTTATCTGTGGTCATCCTTTCTAATATACAAACTCTACTTGCTGCCAATCATTTTTGACCAAGGAACCCAGTATCTCTGGAATTCTTGAATTTATAAGATTATCTTTAAGTCTATATATATCCATCCTGAGAATACTGTTTGGTCATATGTGCTTAGGGAATGAAAGCCAAAACAACAAAGGCAGTTTGGAGTCTGAGGCCCAGTTTAAGGCCTTGACTATACATATACCTTGACTAACAAGTTATCAAAATTTACCATTTTTTTATTCTGAGGTAGAAGAAGAGTTTCATTTTTCTTTACCTCTTTCAAAAGAAGTCTAGGAAAGAAAAGTAACTTGTCACTTAGGAGAGTTGAAGGAGGAGAGTGTCTCCTTTATCAAACTTACACAAATATTCCCCCACCTGCAACATGGGAAGAAGAGACATATAAGGAGATTGCTTCCATTATTTTGAAGCATTGAGTTTTTCAGTGCTAAGCTTGAACATATGGTTGGCTAAAAGTAGTCAGGGTGGCTCTGCACACACTACATGGGATGTAACACTCCATTACACTAACTATATTTTCAGAGTTAAATCCAATGGCCTTTACTCAGTTTTTATCCTGTTGGACCTCCTTATAGTTTTTCATAATATTGACTCCATGTGGAGACAGAGGAAAGGAGAAGAGAGGAGAGGAGAGGAGAGGAGAGGAGATGAGAGGAGAGGAGAGGAGAGGAGAGGAGAGGAGAGGAGAGGAGAGGAGGAGCTGAGTTGCTCAACTGGAACCAGCCAGTGGGGTTACCAGTGGGGCAGCTCTAACTACTCACAGGTTGTGGTTTGTGCTTCATTCTCAAAGAGGACCATGATCAGGAAGATGATGCCATGACTTGCAAGTGAATTGGATTTACTCCCTCTTCCTGTGTAATCATTCAACCCTTGACTTCTTTCTCATGCCTTTCTCACATATTTGACAGCTCCTTTTTAGTTTCCTTTTCTAGTTCATTAGGCATCTCTCACTCTCTAAGCTTGGGCATCTCTCAAGTCCCTGACTAGGCATGTTGTTATTTTTATTCTGCATTCTGTCCCTTGGAAATCTTATCATTATCTCCCATGGGTTCAATTGTTGTATTTAGGAAGATGATTCCAAAATCTATACAACCAAATCTATTCACTCTTTTCAACCCCAGTACTACATCTTTATCTGTATACTACATGGGGTTTTGAAACTCAGTATATCAAAACAGAACTCACCATCTTCCTCCTCCTAAATCCATAATTCCTCCAAACTTACTGATTTATGTCTCAGGTCATTATTATATTTTCAGTCACCCAAGTTTATAACCTCAGAGTCATTCTTGATTAACGGGTAGATTTTTTCAGAATGTTAGGTTATTGTTCTCCTCATTCACTCATCTCACAGGAAATGAAAAATGTCACCTTCTTAAATTAAAAGCAACAAAAACAACAACAACAACAACATGGTAATATAAGAATACCAAAGTACTGTAACTACTCTTAGATTGAATAAAGGGGCACCCCATATGTGATATGATTTGAAGGACACTGGGAGGCTTCTTCATGCCTTCAAAGTTTCTGTCAACTTCTTGTCATGCTTATTCATATTTTACTGTGAGAATTTTATTCCTTTGTATAAAAGCCTTATTGTTGTTGTTCAGTTGTTTCAGTCATGTCTGACTCTTTGTGACCTCATTTGAAGTTTTCTTGGCAAAGATGCTGGAGTGGTTTGCCATTTCCTTCTCTAGCTTATTTTATAGATGAAGAAACTGAGACCAACAGAATTAAGTGACTTGCCCAGGGTCATATATCTATGAAAGTATCTGAAGCTAGATTTGAACTCACTAAAATGAGTTTCAAGGCCTGGCACTCTATTCACTGTACCACCTAGCTGCCAAAAAGCACTGACCCTAGCATTAAAAAATCATAATAAATCAATTTCCCTTGAGACAGTATAATATCATCAAGCTCTAATTAGCTTGAGTTATGTCACTATCTCTGGGTAGATGGTTGAAATCAGAGTGCTAAGGGAAGAGAATATTTGTTCGGGGTATAGGAAGGATAATATAGAGACATGAGGTAGTGGTGGTTGGTAGCCTTGGAGATACGTAAGTTTGGACATCATGACCCACATGACATGTGGTGGTAGATGGATGAAAACAGAAATATGAAGGTAAAGTGGGATAGTGTCAAAGGTCTCTAGGGTCCCTTCTTGATGTAGATCTCTGATACTATAAATTTAGATTCTTTCGCTAATATGCAGGGAAGCCAGCACTGCCCCTCCCTATTCTGTTGACAGCAATAATATGTGTGTTTGTGTCTCTCTCAACTATCTTTCTGGCTATCTCTTTCTATCTATTTATTACCTGTCCACCTATTCATTCGTTCATTCATGTATTCATTAATGTATTTATTTATTTACTTTAAATTCCATTTTCCAAATTTCCAATATTACTCTGTATGATCATAGCATAATTCTGAGATGTTTCTTATTTCACTGATCACTGAAAGTCCTAAAATAGAAACCTATTTACTGAGACATGCATCTCAGCTTGAGCTGAAGTAGAACACTTGAAATGGAAGCCTTTGTTGAGGTTTTTGAAATCAACAAGTCCTTTTTGAAATATAAATCGATATTAGAAACCAAAATTAAATTCATAATATAGAGAATTTAACCTAGAGTAATGGCAGACCTGAAAGATTTGGCAGAACAACAAAGGATATTTCTCTTTCATCTAAAGTGTGTATGAAACACATTCTCCTAAAGAGAGGGAGAATATTGATTTTCACTTGCTGGGTTTGACCTAATAAAATATCTGACCTCCAAGTAGGAGTCACTAAAGCAACAGTGATAAGAATGCTGAGAAAACAAACCAGCATTCAGAGCAGTCAGGGGAAAAAGAGATCAGGAAGTTACACATCATGGTGACCTAAAAGATAATAGGTATTTACAGATGTGACCCAAACCCCTAGAATATCTAGTGTGATGAGAAGAGCAAAGAAAGGCCTCCTCTGACCAAAGCTACAATATAGTCCCCATCAATATGTTACTCTGCCTGAAGTTTTGAGGATAGGAGCAACTCCTCAGAAGGAACTTCTAATAATGGGTGTATAAATTAGGCAAAGACATCATCTTACAAAAAAGTGAAATGTCATTAAAATTTTAGATTCAGAAAATGTTAGAGCTGAAAAACACCTTAAAGATCATTTAGTTCAACATTCTCATTTGACAGAGATCTTAAGAAGTCAAATGATTTGGCCAAAGTTAAATAGAAGGGGAAAAAAACAAAAATCAAAACAAAACATGGTCCTTTTTCATCTATCATTTACTACCATAGGAGTACAGTTTAGTTCTTAACTGAACTCATCTTGGTCTAGAAAAACAAATATCTATCTATCTGTCCATCTATCATCTATCTATCTATCTATCTATCTATCTATCTATCTATCTATCTATATTTTTGATTGTATACATGAGAACATCTATGTATATGAGTTTGTATCTAAATATGAGAATGGGTGTATGTGTATGTATATATGTGTATAGGTATACATATATGTATATGTATTTATGTGTATAGGTATGTACGTGTGTATGTGAGTGTGTGTATACACATATGTGTATATATACATGTATACACATGTGTATATATACACACATATGTATATGCGTCATGAGGATCTTAGCCAGTTGTCATTAGAGGAAAGAGATCCAGAGAAAGACAAGAAAAGGTCCTGTCGATGAGGTGGAACCTAGGCCTTAAAAGAAAGAATGTGGAGTCTTGGGCATTGTTGTTCTTGTTCATCCTTTGTTCTCAAAGAGTACCAATGGCATCAGACAGAGGATGTCTTGACTTGCACATGAACTGGAGTTAAGTGAGATAGCATTGTGCAAAAGTTGTCAGTCTCATTTCTCTCTTCTAGAGTCATCAGGCAATGGTCACCGAATGGGGACAACATGAGAAGGTGTGAAATTTGGGAAGTTGAAAGGATTCATATGGGTAGGATGGCAAGTGTGAATGATTTCATCATTTTTCCTCACTCTAGGGCTGCCCAGAACACCTGCTTTCTCTGTTAGGAAATTATAGTTATACATTCTCCTGGTCCTTTAACTATAATGCCATTTAAGATTCTACATTATTTCTTTCTCTTGTTTTCTTGAAATTAGGTTTCTATTACTTTCTGGCACTTCTTCATGCAGTACTTATTAGCCATTAAAGGGGAGATGCTTGCATAGTTTATACCTGAGGAACATAAGTGATCCAAGATTTTTTTTTTGTCTTGGATGGAATGTGTGCCTGTGTGATTCCTCCTTCTTCCATCTTTGTCATGTCTTAGTCTTTATTTAACATATAGGTATTTGTGTATAGCACCTTATCTTCCTTACTAGATTCCTTGAAGACAGAAGACAGGGATAGGGCCTAGAATGATATTTCATTAGGAACTCTCAGATGAGGAAACCATTACAGATTGACAGTTCTGTGGAGCACTGACAAATTAGGTGACTTGTCCAGGGTCATATCCAGTGTGTGTCAGTCAGGATGGGAACTATTATCTTCCTCATTTCAAGTCCCTCTCTTTATCCACTATTCTATATTGCCTTTCATGAGGGCAGAGATCACATTAATTTTTTTTTAATATCACTATTGCTTGAATTTTTATTTGTACATGGTAGGCACTTAAAATGTGTGTGAAATTTTAATTAGTGCACAATGTATAAGTTTCTCTGTGCATATATGTACATAAATACATTTTAAATGCTTCTAAATGTTAAATCTACTTTTTTATAAAAAAGGATATTCTGAATTTTTCTGTACTCAATAAAAATATCACTAAGATCCAAATCTTCACCACTGATAACAATTCACCTATTACTTGAAGACAGAGATAATTTTGTTTTTTATGTTTTTAATTTGCCTATCACTTACTAAATGCTTGATTGATCAATGACAGTGAACAAATAAATCACAACTAAACATATGAAATGTGCAGGAAACAATGCAACCATGTTCTTTGATTCTGTTTATTATCAATTACAGCATGTCATTACTTCCTATTTCAGTGAGAGTCTGAGAAAAAGCAACTTCAAAAAATATCCTCCCTTCCCCCTCTTCCAATCCATGTACATATACTCACATGCATATGCACACAAGGAATAAAGAAATGCTAAGGACAACTAAGCATGATGAAGCACAACCATGATCAACATTCAATCAATCAAAAATAGTTTATTACCTATAAAAAGATTTTAGTGTCTGGATACAACTTGTGACTACACTTGCCTGAGGCTGATTTGCGTCATTTCTATTATGAGCACAGCAAATCAAAGTAATTACATACATTTTCTTGAAATATTTTTAAACCTAAAGATTATTTTTGTAAAATTGTCTAGGTCTTTTTTGTGTTAACAGGAACAAATATATTTTTTTTAATTCATAAAACATCTTTTTTTTCCATTGAAGTGGATCAGGTTGACTGTGGTCATTTCAAGGATAATTCAGAGAATAAGGACTGGCCCTGACATTTCAGCTAGGTGACAGACTAGATAGAGTGCCAGGCCTGGAGTCAGGAAGACTCATCTTAGTGAGTTCAAATCTAGCCTCAGACACTTACTATCTTTGTGACCCTAGGCAAGTCACTTATCCCTGTTTGCCTCAGGTTCCTCACCTGTAAATGGCAAACCACTACAGTATCTTTTCTGAGAAAACTCCAAATGGGTTCACAAAGAGTCAAACACAACTGAAACAATTCAACAACAACTGAAATTTCAATGGTGTATGGATAGATGTCCCATTGAGGAATTTTCTCTTCTAATGCATGTCAGTACCATTTCTAAAACTTAAAGTCTTACAGAGTTGTCTGTGAAATTAAGTGACTTGCCCAGTACTACATAGCACCTTTGTGACAGAGATATGACTTAACTAGTTTTCCTACCTCCACTATGGCATGTTTCCTATATATTGTTATAAGGCATAAGTATTTACTTATTTCAACATCAACTTGTTTCTGAATCATCACCAGAAATCATATTTGAATGATTATACATTCAAGACCTGGAGCTCAGGTCTTGGGGATTAAAGTTTAGGACACGGTGCCTGCTCAGGAGCAATCTACAATGTAATTAGGATGATAAGGCATATACATTAATAAATACACTAAAAGACACGGCAAGTTGGCACAGAGAATACAGTGCCAGGCCTAGAGTCAGGAAGACTCATCTTCCTGAGTTCAAATCCTGACTCAGATTCTTACTAACTCAGTGACCCTGGGTAAGTTACTTAACCCTGTTTGCCTCAGTTCCTCATCTGTAAAGTAAGCTGGAGAAAGAGATGACAAACCATTCCAATATCTTTGCCAAGAACACCCCAAATGGGGTCACAAAAACTATGGCACTACTGAAATGACTAAACAACAAAAAGGCAGTAAAAGTGCCAACAAGTCAGGCAAATTTATATAATACCATAAGACTCCTATGAGACTTTTGGAATACACTTACACACACATACATAAACATATTATAGAGGCTATACAGTTTCACAATAAGAAGAAAGTGGAGAAGTATTAAAGTATGGCACTCTTATACCCACTGATCATCTTTCTTTGTTTCTGAAAATTCAAAGGTTATCTTGTAAGATGCAAGGCCAATATGAAATACCTCTGAGAAAGTTCAATATAGCCAGTATATATTTAGAAAAAATAAGAAAAAAAAGTAACAGATTTGTAGACATTATGTGCCTAGGATGCTTTCACTGGAACTACAAAGGTTTTCATTTTGCTTGAGTTCAAGGAAAAAGCAAAAGGTAGCAACTGGAATAAAAGAATAAAATAAAATCTGTGGTCTGGAATGCTTAGTAATAAATTGCTATTTTTTTTTTGGTGACTCTAAATAATAATCTAGCATCCCAAAGGGAGTTAATAGATGAACAATAGACTACCAGGGAATATTTTCTTCACCTTGCAACATCCTAAAATTAGTCAAAAAGGTCATTAGCATTGATCTTTTATGTAATTTGATGATTTACTGTTTTAAGTGCAGCCTCCAGATTCTAATATTGGAATAGCTTTGAGTTAAGGCTTCCTAGAGAGCCTTAAATGAGCACTAAAATGAGAAGCAAATGCTTAAAATGCACCCAAGAAGGCACTCTGTTTAGACAAACCATCTTTAATTTGTCCTTTGGCTTGAAGACAAATGAGATACCTGATCTTATTTCATACATTTCCTCCTACTTTTGTTTCTGCAAAGTGCTACAATGCAATTCAAGTAAAATATAGATCAGAGATTGAAATCTCTTATCGCTACCATTTGTAGGAAGCCAACTAAATCACCAGATTTACCTCAGTGATTCAATACAATATATTTCTCAGTATCACTTCTCTGGAGAGGCATGAGACTGAAGAGCTACAGCGGTGGCATCATCTCCTGGTTATATGTGATACTGATCTGTCTCTTTTGTTCAAGGCCACAATCATAAGCAGACACAGACTTTTAACTTAGCTTAGCATCTAGTAAATAATGGAAAATATTTTAGAAGCTTTCATACTCATTAATTACCTCTTTGCAAATGAGATTTAGAACAAAGGAAACAGCCCAAGGCTTCTATGAAAGGCTTAACAACTGTGCTTAATTCCCCAAATATAGCTTACTCTTAGTCATTAAATAACCTTTTGCCAGCAGAACCAAGAAAAAGGGAAACAATACATGTTCACTATGGCAGAAGCAAATGGTGGAACCTATGAAGTCAAGATTAGGCTGAGATGTTTATTTTGCTTTACCACCTTCATTCTCTCACAAGAGAATATCTGATGACCTTTTGACATTCAAATAAAACTAATTTAACTATCCACAATGGACATTTTTTCCTTTAGCCTAAATCCTGATGGTATGTGGAGGTAAATGAAAATTTGAAGACAGTGAACATATCAACAAAAAAAATACTTAGCATTTTCCTTGATAATTAAAGAGAATAGGGATGTCACTAAAGGAATTTTTTTTTCTCATTATGAGTATATGGAATCTTTACAAGACATGCATCTCGCAGTTCTTGACATCAGCTGTAATTTTTAAAGTTCCAGTCTAATTTATCTTGTACTAATTATACATCTCTCTGGTGGAGTAAATAGCGATCCTTAAATTGTTCTACAAGATACTGACATTGCTACATCCTCACAGAAAACTCATAATGCCTTCAACCACTTTCCTTTGATGGATCTCACTGAGAAGTTTGTTAAATGCCCACACATATCCATGGTAACAACAAACACGTTTATCAAGCTAACAGGCTCAAAATTAGAAATCTGTCTTCAGTAGAGGTACTTCTAGCCCCAAAACAGCAGTTTGATATTTTCTTAGGAATAAGTTAATTAGAAAAAGGTTAATATCCAAATCATAATAACATTTGCATATATGTTCCATAGTTAGATGTATCTAAACACAACTCTAGGTTGTTAAGAGATAATTGCAGACTTTATTTTTCAGCCATCCAAGTTTTGGACACAGAAAATGCATAATTAAAAAAACAGTACCTGATGTTATAGTATAATATCTATTTTTTAGTCATTTCAATTCAATTCAACAAACATTTTTTAATTACCTACTATATGCAAGGCAAATTTATTATAAGAAATTTAATCCCAATAGTTCTTTCCAATCCTACCCTACTCACAATCCTTACTAGTCTTAAGAAAGGAAGACTTGGGAAGAGCGACTTTTGTGTGCTTATGATATTCAGAGACTATGACATAGAATTAGGGGTTAGAAACAGTGTTGGAGAAGAGCAAGGGAAGGGGAGAATTCCACCTACATATAGGAATTAGTGAGTTTAAATCTGCTCCTCTTCTTATCATGGGTTGCAAATTGCCCTGTTAGATCATACCTTGTATTCTCTCTCTCTATCATGGCCAAACTTTCATTATTTTACATTTTTCCATTTATTTTTATTGTCCTACAAGCTCAAATGTCACTTTATATGTGCATGTGCTAGAAGGGAGGTAGAGCTGGGAAAGGGGTATAAGAGTGGATAGCAGAAATCAGAGTAAGAGAGGCATAGGCAGAGAAGTAGCAGGGTTTAAGAGGAAACCTTTATTCTAAAGCCCATTAAAAAAACTGACTAGGGCTGTTAAATTAGAAAACAAATGCCTTAAATAATTTTAATTATATGAAAATATACATTGGCACATCATCTCATGAGAATAGTAAGTATTTTTTTCCCTTTTTAATAAGGAGAGTATAGTGTCAAGAGTTATTTAAATGGAAGTGCCCACACCTTCTTTCAAAATGCTAAGTCTGTACATCACTACAAATCAAATCAAACATTTATAACACCTCCATAGATGTTATAGGTGGGCTACTCAAAGGGTTCCTCACATTGGTTATGTCAATTACTTGCCACTACACCCTTTGTGATCTGTTTTTTTTTCCATATTTTGAACCCTATTTTCCTTCTATGCCCTGGCTTTAATCATGGCCCTGATGCAATTGAGAAGGACCCTGTAGGATTTCCACCCAGTTGTCTAAATGAATGTTGAAACTAGAAGGGAAACATTTGAGAGCCTCAACCCCAAATATATTCTCAATGACATTGCTACCTATTTCTGCTCATTTCTCATACAGAGAAGGACATTTTATTTATAATCAAACTGTGTAGTCCCCTGTCTCATCCCTTTCGAGAGATTTGTCAGCCATCTGTGTAGTATGTGTCCCTGTCCCTGTCCCTTTGAAAGAACATTTAATTACATCATCTAGCCTTGCCCTTCATTGACCTTTCAATCTCAATAAATTGTAATTAATTGAATAAAAATTCATGTATTAAATTATTAAAGATATTATGTATTCATCATTTATTATCATTAAATTAATAAAAAATTCTGTACCAGTCACTATGCTCAGCAGTAGAGATACAAAAAAACAAACAAACAAAAGAAACAACAACAAAACAATCTCTTCTCTAAAGGATCTTGGGGAGAGCACATGTATGTAAAAAAGAACATGCAAGATACATACAAAACGGATGTAAGGCTGAATTAGAGAGGGAAGGTATGAATAATTTGAGGAGATATTGAAAACCTAATGAAGGAGGTAGCACTTGAGCTAAATCTTAAAAGAACTCAATGATTGTAAGATATGATGGTTAGGATAGAAAGCCTTCCAGGAATGGGAAAGAATCCATGCAAAAGCAAAGTAGTCCAGCAAGCAGGTCAATACTGCTGAGCAATAGAAAAGAGTATGTTTAAATTATGGAAAGATAGGAAGGACTCAGGTTGTGAACCAACTGAATATTTGAACCTGGGGATAACAGGAAGCCATTGGGATTTGATGAAGAGGAGATGATGAAATCTATGCTTTAGAAAATAACTTTGGCAGCTATGTGGAAGATTTATTAGAATGGAGAGAGACCTGAAAGAGCAATAGGCAAGGTGAGAGGTAATGAAGACCTGAATAGATTGATGCCTGTGTG
Organism: Vombatus ursinus; assembly: GCF_900497805.2. Classification (NCBI taxonomy): domain Eukaryota; kingdom Metazoa; phylum Chordata; class Mammalia; order Diprotodontia; family Vombatidae; genus Vombatus; species Vombatus ursinus. Next base: position 1,349,471 of record NW_020944646.1, read on the forward strand.
AGTGGAGAGAGAGGGACTTGTGCAGAGATAAGGGAGAGCTATCATAGAGAAAGTACAAAATTTGGTCACTGATTGGATATATTGTTTGAGCAAGAGTAAGGAGTCATTGATAATATCAAGACTACATTCCTGCATGTTGGGAAGGATGGTGGTTCTCTTCACAGTAATAGGAAGATTTGGGAGAGGGATAGATGGATGAGTTTTGCTTTGGACATACTTAATTTCAGATGCTTATGGGATATGTAATTCAAAATATTTACTAAGAAGTTGGTGATATGGGGCTAGAGCTCAAAAAAAAGATTAAATCCACTTGTATATACACACATATATATGCCCATGCACACAGTCATGTGCACACACACACACATGTGCACACACACACACACACATATCAGTTATAAAGTTGCATCTCTTTCTTTGTTTATGTATGTATGTGTGTATATATATGTATATAATCTAATTACTAATATCTAATATATATGTATATAATCTAATTATGTATGTATGTATGTGTGTATATACATGTGTATGTATATAATCTAATATGCCTACATTTAAAAATATCTTTCTATATGGCAGATATCTGTAGACAGCTATCTATATATGAGGATATAGAGATACATAAATATCCCTATATATAGTAGTAATACTATAGTATAGTATAAATATTATATTTTCATATTTATTATATTTAGATTTCTATATATTTAAATATATTTATATATAGCAATATATTAATATTTATATAGATTTAGATTTAGATAATATTTATATTTATATAGATTTATTTTTATCTATCATGCATACATCTATGTATATGTATACATGTATATATGGATACATATATATACACATATACATAGATATGGCTTTAATTTGCCTTTCCTGAGCTCTAGCTCCACATCACCAACTGTTTATTGAATATTTTGAACTGAATGTCCTATAGGCATCTCAAATTCAACCTATCTAGAGTAAAACTCATCAACCTCTTCCAAACTTCTCTATTACTGTGAGGTTATCACCATCCACCCAGTCACCCAGTTTTGTGACCCTGATGTCATCTTTGACCCCCTTATTCTTACTCAGAGAATATGTCCAATCAGTGGTCAAACCTTGCATCTAAATATATTTATATCTACCTATATCTATGTATCTATATATTTAATCTCTCTTTATCTACAATTGTTGTATCTCTATCTATCTATCTATCTATCTGTCTATCCATCTATCTGTAGCTTTATGTCATGGACAGTTATTTGAATAAAGATGACAAGTGAATCTCCAATGGGAGCTGATGAAATCATCAAGGGAGAAAGTATAGAGATAAAAGAGATATGGGTTAAGAACAGAGCCTTGGAGAAAACTCAGAGTTAAGAGGCATAACATCCTGATGAGCTAGCAATGGAGATAAGAATGAAGGAGCACAGAATGGTATGAGGTTAACCAAGAGAGAGAAAATCATTTAAAAGAACAAAGAGGAAAGAATATCCAGGAAGAGAAAATGGCCAAGTGTCAAATGCTATAGAAATAACAAGAAGGAGAGAGATTGATAAAAGCCCATTACATTGATAGGATCATAAAGGAGCTAGAAGGGACCATAGAGACTATTTAGTCCTACCCCTTTATTTTATTGATAAGATAACTGAAACAAAGTGATTAAGAGACTTGTTAATAGATACCCAACTAGTACCTTATGAAGCATTTGAATCAAAATATTTGTGACTCCAATTCCAGCACTCTGTCTAGGATCTCAGGCTATTTACTTACTATATTCTTTATATATTTAAGTAAAAACCATGTCATTCTATTTTTGGTCCCTTTACCCCCTGGATTGTAGTTGAAAATGAAAAAAAAAATAGAAAAGAAAACAGTACTAAGCACAATTACTGCCTGAGAAATGCTTTTTCGGTACCTATTATATATGTCATGAAAAACTAATAATGAACATTTGTGTATGCATATTAGTATTCTCACAGATGTATAGTAAATTTTTCAACTGGGAAAATTTAGCTAACTGATTACTTATTGTTGTTGTCACTATTATTATTGTTATGGTATTGTTAATTTCCTTGTTACTATTTCTGATATCTTACATTTTTATAATACATTGTAGTCTTCAAAGTACCTCTATATCCACCAATACCTTTAATTAGGAAAAAAAAACACCTTTTAAAGAGCCAGGGTAGACATCATTATCCTTATTTCATATGTGAGTAAATTGAGGTTCAGAGACTTGACCGAAGTCCCTATGACTAGGTAGAGCTCTGAACTGTATCTGTAACTTTCCCAAATTCCTTGATTGTATCTCCTATTGGTTGAATAGTTTTACTGTGAGACATCATGGCTAATGACAGAATTTGGATGAGAGTTTTATTTTCTTACCCCTATTTCCTTGTCTCATAAGGGCCATCTGGGAGCCTTACCAATTGTTTCCTTAAAGACTTTCCTGAAAGGTTCTTAAAATTTTAATAAAGGAAGTTTTCACACATCAGTACATAGATGGCTTGCATTTTGTCAGTATATTAAGATATCATAATAACATCTACTAAATCCCATGGACAATAGCATACGTGGGATCATGAAGACTCAAACGCAACTGAACAATGATAATGGTAAGCTCCATGTGAGGTTCAGAGAGATAGGGATGCTACTTTATCTAAACTTTATACCTTTCCCAGTACTAAGCACAATTTTCCATATGCCGTAGTGACAGTGTGATACAATGGAAGGAGTGGTAGATTTTCAATCAGAATACTTAAAATCCCATGTCTCTTTCTTAAATACCTTTGTGACTTTAAGTAGGTCACTTATCCCATCTGTTTTCTACATTTATTTAAATGAACAAACTCTACTATGTGACTTCTAAGGCCTCTTCCAGTTCTAAAATATGTTATTTAATAAACTTGCTTCTATGATCTACACTCCAATTCTAGCTCATTATTTAGGTTGCTTCACAACAACCATACCTGTCTGCTCCATACCCATATGGGTTGCCTGACCCCAATCTGCTATTAACTTCCCTACTTTCCATCTATTTTTAACTCTTTGTATTTTGACTTCCCATGTTTCAATATTAGCTCCTTGACAGTTGGGATCACCTGGATTTCTTGGAGTTGTTATACCCCAGCACTTAGCTGGGTTTCTGACAGATGTGAAGCATTTAACAAATGTTTTCTCCTTTTCTCCCTTTACTCTTTTTCCAGTATTGTCCTAGAAAAGGCAACTGCTTGGAGTTAAGTACAATCAATAGAACATACTACCAATATGACCCTGGGAAAGGCACTTAACATCCTTGGACCTCACTCTTCTATGAAATAAGAGGGTATGCCTAGATTACCTCTAAAGTCACTTCCACTTCTAAATCTATGATTCTTTGACCTGAATTAGCACCACAGATGCACTTCTCCAGAACTTAATTACTGGTACAATAATTGTGGGGAAGTTGACCTCTCCTAGTCTCAGTTTTCTCACCTATAAAATTAGAACAATATGCCATATTATCTGCCTCATTGAATTGTTGAATAGAACATACTTTTTAATACTCTTAAACACAATGTAAATGTGAAGTATAACCTCCTCATCTCCTAGTGTGTTTCATTATGTTGTATCTGTTTCGCATATACATGTGTGTATATGTGTGCTCATATGTGTGTGTATAGAAATATATCTCCCCTTGCTAGAGCTAGCAAGTTCTTTGAAAGCAGGATGTGTTTCCCTTTTGTCTTTGTATCAACAAAATTTGTCATAGTTCCTGGTATTTAAGAAATGCTTGTGGGTTGACTGATTCTAATCCCTTGTTTAAGGGATGGTCAGCAGTGTTACTGGGCAGCTAGATGGTGCAGTAGATGGAGCACTTGGAACCAGAAAGACTCATCTTGCTAAGTTAAAATCTGGTCTCAGACACTTACTAGCTGTGTGACCCTAGGCAAGTCATTTAACCCTTTTTGCTTCAGTTTCCTCATCTGTAAAATGAATTGGAAAAAGAAATGGCAAACCACTTCAGTATCTTTGCCAAGAAAACCCCAAATGGGCTGATGAACAGTCCAACATGACTGAAAAACAACAACAGCTGTGTTAAAAGCTACAGTGAGTGCAAGGAGGAAAACCAATGAGACAATATCATGAGTTTGGCAATTGGGAGGCCACAGGTGAACTCAGAGAAACAGTTTCAGTAGAATTTTCAAAATAAATCTAAATAAAAATAATCCAAATAAAATCCAAAAAAAAAATTACCTATGTAGCAGGTTTGAATAGTCCAGAAATTCTATTTCCATAGCTTTGAATAAGATCATAATAATTTTTAAGATTTTGAATTTTAAAGAGAGTTTATCTTTAGAATTCCCTTGAAATTCACATTTTCTCTGATGAAAGAGACAGTAGAGATAATTATGATTGGATTCAGTGTTTTGAGTCTTTCATTATATAAACTCATAAAAAACTATACACACATGTATTTATATACATATCACATACAGGGTACCCTAAAATTCTTATTGGAGTTTTAAACTTTAAGTTTTTTTAAACTGTGTGTAAACAAATATATATGTATATAAACATATATAATACATAAATGCATGTATATATATATATATGCAGAGAGAGAGGGAGGAGAGGGAGGAAGGAAGAAAGAAAGAAAAAAGAAAGAGAAAGAAAGAAAGAAAGAAAGAAAGAAAGAAAGAAAGAAAGAAAGAGAAAGAAAGAAAGAAAGAAAAAGAAAGAAAGAAGGAAAGAAAGAAGGAAGGAAGGAAGGAAGGAAGGAAGGAAGGAAGGAAGGAAGGAAGAGATAGAGGCAAAGAGAGACAGAGAAGGAGAGTTGGAGAGGGAGAAGGAGATGAGGAGCAGCCTGCTTGAAAAATATAATATATTTTTTAAAAAAGACAAAAAATTCCTCAACATGAGTCCTAGTATGTCATGCATAAGAAGTGCATGCAAATCAACTGCATTAAACAGGGATACTAATTATTCAGCATTCATTCATTAACCTCTGTCAGAAAGATGAAAAGAATTGGGTTGTATTTTAATATGATGACTATAATGACCCATATTAGAAAGTTGTAATTGGAAGGAATAAAAATTAGCATGTAGCCTGAACTACTCCCCCCTCCCCACTACACACACAACTGCTACAGTATCTGATGTCTAGATTTCTTTTTGAAAAGTAGCATTTTCAGGAACATGTACATGCCATCCTTTCTTGTGATGAGCCCTTACTCATTGAAGAAATCTAGTTATTTCCTCCCCTAATACCATCTTGTATTATTTTTGTATTTTTTTTATTTCCTGTTTGTACAACACTATTACTTTTTATTTATTCTTCTTCAAATAGATCACTCCCTTGTTAAAAAAAATGCAGTTCAAGAAAACAAATCAATATATTACCCATATCTGCAAATGTAAGTTTCAGTCTACACCTATAGTTCACCATCTCTCTACTTAGAGGCAGGAAACATGAATGTGTCCCTCACCAGGATGGAATTGATGAAGTTTTCCTGGTCTAAAAACATGATATACTATACCTAAATTCTCTTTGAATAATTTATATAATGAAGTAACCAAGAATTACATAATATAAGAATATATGGGTGGATTGAATTCTGCACCAGAGAAGGAAGTCACATTAACAATGAGATCACGGATCCACAGAAACAGTAAAATATCACTCATACAATTCTCCCAAAGTAATAATCAGCTAACCATTAAGTAGTACAGTCTACCATAAATGTTGAGGGAATTGACGATAGTTAGGTTTTCATCAGTACGGTGGTACAATCTCATGGGAAGAAAGGTCATAATGTGACTATTTCTGGATAATTCTGTGAGTTCCAAAATAACTATTTGATAAGGTAGAGTGAGGACTTTCCCCAAGTAATCAAATAAGAAAAATACACATCTGTGGCTAATGTCCAATATATCCTTATGAGTGCAATTCATCCATTTTAAAAACATAAAGTCACACTCCATTACAGCTCATTTATAAATAATGCCCGAAGTCCCAATGACATTTCAATAGATTGATGCTGAAATGTTTTCTTATTTTTGCTGTTACTCCCAAGCTGAATGATTTCTCATTAATGATTGGTTCATTTGAGAAAAGAAAAAAGCTATGAGACAATGGAAAGACTACTAAATTTGAAGTCAGAAAATCTCCTTCCTAGTTTTGTCTTTGCCATTTACTATTGTGGGCTTGGGGAAGTCATATCATCTCTTTGACTTTCTTTTTCTCATCTGTAAAATGTGACTAAATATTATTTGCACTTTCTACCATATAGGTTAGTTTTGATAAAAATGCTTTTTAAACCTGAGAGTGCTATTGTTTTTGTCAACTTTGATAAATATATTAAAATAAGATTTTGTTCATTTTTAAAACCACAGAAGCAATCATAGTCAACTTTTTTTTCGCTTTTTGGTGAGGCAATTGGGGCTAAGTGACTTACCCAGTTAACAGCTAGTTAGTGTCAAATGTCTGAGGCCAGATTTGATTTCAGGTCCTCCTGACTCCAAGCTCCATCCACTGTACCACCTAGCTGCCCCCTATAGTCAACATTTTGACACAGGTCTTGGAACCCTCAACTTTAATTTTTCATGTCTTTCTGACCTTCTGTGTGCTATTTGGAGAATCATAAGGTCATTAATCTAGAGCTATAAGGAAAATTCAAAAGTACAAATCAAGGTCCATTCTTTTTATAGATGATGAACCTGAGACTTAGGAGGATTAAGTGACTTGCCCAAAATTATAGAATTAGTAAGTAACAGAGGTAGAGTTCAAAACCAGGTACCCTGATTCTAAATTCAGCATCCTTTCATTACTTTGAGTGTTTTGAATCATCAGATTTTTTTTTTTTTTGTTGTTCATCATGGAGTACGAGTTGATATTTGCATGGTGATTTGCAATAGTAAAACCCTTTACTTGGATTATTGAAATCCCTATTAAGTTAGGCAGAAAAGAAACTATTTTCTCTAGTTTTTGTATAGTCCTAATCATCCTTGATTAGACTTGAACTTTTGATACTTATAACCAACACCCATTTTTGAATATTCTCTTCTTTTGCCTGTTAAAATATGGAATTCTAATATTTTGCTTTGTACTTCTGTGATCCATCCTTCCATGTTTTCTTCACTATCCTCTTCCTCTTCCCAACTCCTTAAAGTGATGTTCTTCAAGGTTGTATCTTTTTTTTTTGCTTTTTGGTGAGGCAATCGGGGTTAAGTGACTTGCCCACGGTCACCCAGCTAGTAAGTGTCAAGTGTCTGAGGTCAGATTTGAACTCAGGTTCTCCTGACTAAGGCCAGAGCTCTATCCACTGCTCCACCTAGCTGCCCCAAGGTTGTATCTTAATCTGTCTTCTCTTTTCCTTGCTGATGTCATTTATTCTTGCACTTTTATACCTAAACTTTATACAGCTAATGCTTAAATACTTGTCTCCAGGCTTGACCTCTCCTGACCTCAAGCACCAAGTCTTCAGCTTAATACAGGACATGTGGATGTTACACTGACACCTTAAACTGACCTTGTTCAAAGTGAATCTTTCACTCATCAGTGATACTACCATTTATGCAGTCTACCATATTCAAAATCTCACTTGGATCTTTGACTTTCCCCTTTTATTTATATTGTATAGTCAATCGATTATCATGACCTCTTGATTCTGCCACCCTAATCTCTCTTCCATTTATCTCTTTCTTTATGTTTCCAATGCATCCACCCATATGGACTTTTATAATTTAATAACAGGCTGGCTATTATATGTGAATTGTGCATTTGCTTTGCAAGCAAATAATTCAGCATAGAAATCTCTTCATTCTGGAAACTGCTTCCACTCTTATACTACTTCATATATTGGGAGTATCCACAACCCCTATGGCTTCTCTCTCGGATTGGCTGGTTCTTTCAAGAACAAATTCTCATTTCTCTCTCTCTCTCTCTCTCTCTCTCTCTCTCTCTCTCTCTCTCTCTCATTGTTTTAATGAGGCTACTGGGGTTAAGTGACTTGCCCAGAGTCACACAGCTGATGATTATTATGTGCCTGATGCCAGATTTGAACTCAGGTCCTCCTGACTCCAGGGCCAGTGCTCTATCCATTGTGCTACCTAGCTGTCCCATTCTCATTTCTCTTTAAGCTGCACTGTTGACTTTTTTTTTCCCATAGGACTTTATCTACCATGCCCCCTTGGATGCCATTAACTTTTCTAACTCTTTTTGATATGTTACATTCCCCCCATTGTATGCTCCTGGAGGGCAGGGACTGTTTTTCTTTCTGTTTGTATTTGTTTTAACAGTGCTAAGCACAGTGTGTAGAATGTTGTTGTTGTTCAGTCGCTTTCTGTTGTGTCTGACTCTTTGTGACCCTATCTGGGGTTTTCATGACAAAAATACTGGAGTGCTTTGTCACTTCCTTCTCCAGCTCCTTTTCCAGATGAGGAAACTGAGGCAAACAGGGCTAAGTGACTTGCCCAGGCTCACACAGTTAGTAAGTGTCTGAGGCTAGATTTGAACTCATGAAGATGAATCTTCTTGACTATAAGCTTGGCGCTCTATCTACTGTACCACCTACCTGCTCTAAGTGTTTAATAAATGTTTGTTGATTGATTGATTGTCCTGCCCTATTTTCCCATTAAACTAACCTTTATGCAAATCTGACTAATCTTCCTTGGGTACATATCATACCTCTCCTAATAGCACTTAATGACTTTCTATTTCCAAAATTATATATTTCACATTATATGTAGGTATAATGCTAGTGTCATCTTACCGCTCTTGTTCTGCCTCATACTACTCCTCCCTTGCCTACCCTGCATTCAAGCTTCATGGGAATACTTACTGTATCCCCAAAACAGCCTTCCCTTTCTCATCTTTAAGTGCTATTCCTATGATTAGAATCTCCTCTTTCTATTTTGTTTGTTGAATTCCTGATCATGCTTTAAATGCTTCTTAGATTCTTTCTTTGATCATCCCAGTTAATAATGACCTCTCTCTTTCACACATAGGACTTTTCTTGCATATATCTCATGGAATTATCATGTATTATGTTTTGTTAATGTTCATTATTTATGTACCATTTCCACCTATGATACTAAAAGTTCCACAGAAGGAAAGAAAATTCATCTAATCTACATTTGGATTTCTTCCAGCACCTAGCATTTTACTCTGTTCACAATCATTGTTTACTTAATAAATATTAGCTGAACATAATTATTGGACTTAATTCTACAAAATGAAAAAAAAACTGACATTCAAAAAAGGATGAACAACTTTTTAAGGCTAAATAGTAACCAATAAATGGCTAATTAGACTGGAGTCCAGACTTTCTGATTCATCTTCCACTCCTTTTTCCACTAAACCACTCTGCCCTCACAAAATAAAATAAAATAAAATAAAATTTCCTTAGGAAAGAGTTTGATGGATTCCTAAATCTGCAAACATTTACTTATGTGAATTTAAGTCAGCAGCTTCATTCTTTTCTCAGGGATATTTACATCTTAAGTCTCTCATTGTGAGGAGGAAAAATAAAAAGCAGAGCAAAAACCACTTATTCTCTGTTCAAGCACTTCAGGAATCATTTGAGTAGGAAGAGGGAATTTTTTTTTCATAGCTGAAGTATCTTTATAGAGCCCCCCAAATCATGTGAAAGATGTCATTTCCACTATTCTATATATGTTTACATAGTCATACTTTCTTTGGATTTTGAAAGTTATGTATCAAGAATAAATATTGTTATCTATGTTCTTTCTTAAGAGAAATTTTATTGATATTTTTGTTTTTATGTCACCTACATTTAGATGTGTTCTTTAAATGGAAGGTAGGAAAGATTGTAAAATAATTCCTTTGTAATGATAATGGAAAAATACTAAAACAAGATTTGGTGATAACTTAAGAGAATAATTATCTGATGAATATCTTTCTCAATATCCTTCCCTGTTTTCACTTTAAATGTCATTGTCTTTTTTTCTCTTCTATAGATTTCTTTCAACAAATCCTTTCAGCATTGTAGACTTGATACAACATAAATTCAGTTCTGATTTTATGTGAGTCTCAAGAGTTCATTTGATGCAATTAGCCAACTGAAATGTGTTACTCCTGTTTTCTTGCCAACCGACACCAGATGGAGATAAAGAGAAAATAAGCCTTGCTGGAATTTCCTTATATGTTACAGGCAAATCTTGATTGTTCACACCAGTGGAGGGGAGCATCAGTGCAGATAGCTGAAAACATCAGATAACATGCCACAGTGGATTAGGCTATGGCTCTGTTCCCAGGGATGAATTTTCTGCAACCTCTCATTCCAGCCCATCTGGGCAGTGGAGAACCTGTACTGCAGAGAACAAGGTGGGAAGTACAAGCTCCTAGATCCATGTGGCTAAGGCACAACAGGAATGATATGTGTGTGGATAATAAGCCTGACTGGTTTACACTGAAACTTTCAAATACACCAAGATCCTAGAATGAAAAGATTAGGCCTGTTTAACTTGTTTGCACAGTGACAAGCCCTGCAGCACACACATATGGATACTTATCAAACCAGGTTCTCAGTAACCTAAGCTGCTTTTGCCAAAGTTACTCTCATTTTTTGTCCTCTCAGTACCATTTTCCCTCAAGCTCTTTCTGTAGAGCAGCCTGAAAAACAACATGAAATAATTTCAGGTCAAGTTTTCTGTCCATTTACAAATGCTATAATGAGCAGGCATACACACACATACACACATGTATACATACACACACACATATATACACACTATATATATATAATGTATGGGGATATTCTTAGTCAAGCACAAGCACACAGAATTACAGTGAGAAAAATGACAACAGTCATTTCTTTTTTCCCCTCAGGCTGAGGAAGGACAAAGTTGTCACAGGGGTAGAATTCTTGAAAAAAAAACTAGAGAAGGGAAGGGTCAGCAACTACTAGATTTAGAATCTACCAAGTTGTACTGCAGGATGTTTTAAAAAGGATTTTCTTTCTCCTGTTTGGTCACATGTCACTATCCAAAAAAGACATATATGTGCAAATGTTACAAAATCTGTAGTTATAAAATTTAGGAAGGTGTTACAACTCGGTGTCTATAATGTATGGTGAAAAAAAAGTGATGACATATGGTGGCAACTTTGTTATTTCTAATCCAAATGATTTATAACATGCCTCATTGAGGATGTAATTCATGCCAGGCATGAATTAACAGGAAAAGCTGTTTTTGAGTAATCCAAGCACACAGGCAAGTCTGAAATGTCTTAATGAATGGAACCAGCCAAATGAACTGTCCAGTAACTGCTGATACTATTGTCAGGGAACACTGTAGTGCTAATAACCTTCCTAAGTGGAATTAATTTAATGATAGTTACATTTCAAAAGGTGAAATCCAAAGTTTGATTTTGCATATAAAACTGTATAGTGACTGCTAAGAACAATGACAATAGATGCTTTTTTTTATGAATACTTACAGGGCATACACATCTGAGAATTCTTTTCTATTTGATGCAATAAGAGTACAGTGAAAAATGACTGGAATCTGGTCTTATAGTCTCAAGGGCTAATACTTCTGGAGCTCATGGTCCTGGGAGTGACACTTAATAGTTGTATGAACTGGAACAAAGCACTTAACCCTATGAATATCAGTTTCCTTCTTTGTAAGATTAAAGTCATAACACTGGTCCTGCCTCCTAAAAAAGGGTTATTGAGAAGATAGTGATTTGAAAAGCTCTGATATAAATGTACATTATTGTGGATTATACATACATCATATGATGCCTTTCTCCACATACAAAATCAATTTTTATTATACTCATAAATAGCTAAAGAAGACCTTCAAAAGTTTTCATTTAAAAAATTACATAGTCAGAACATTTTGTGTTTGGATTTTTATTAGCTATTATTTTTAAAAGTTACTACACATGTAAAACTAGCAGACAAAATTGGAATTTACTTTGCATATATGTTACTACTTTGCATTTAAGTAGCATTTTATATTTTTTTAAAAAAAACTATTAACTCATTAATTATCATACTAACCCTATGGTTTTTAATTTTTTTTTTATTATCAAAAGAGGAAACTGAAGTGACTTCCTCAAGGTCATAAAGGCACTTTAAGTGACAGAACCTAGACTAGAATCTGGCATCACACATCCAAATTCTATCCCTATTCCAGTTAGACTACATCATCTGAGCTAAAATTAATGGCATTATACATAATCTATGAATGTGCATTTAAATGTTACAGGGAAAAAAGTTGTTATTATTTTAATGAAAAGGATTCCTAGTAGACTTTAGAGACAATTGTATTTAAACTAGTGTTTCCAAACTGTACCAAAGTACTGTTCACTACAATATAGATCTAGTTTGTATGATAAAAAAAATTGTAAGGAATTCTGTACAATGACAGTGAAAGAAGGTGACATTATTATATTTTTTACTTCTTCAAAGGCACTGGCAGGAAGAGGAGAATCTTTCAAGTTACACATTACATTTCAGATCTGTTACTATAAGCATGACATTGAACAAGTCCATTAATCTCCATAGGCCTAATTTCTCATACATAAAATAAGGGGAGTAGACTAAATTATCTCTAAGGGTCTTCTCGGTTCCAAATCCTTCGAAACTATGTAATACATTTAATAAATATTTTGCTTGATTTTTATGTTATTTACCCCCTCACAGGCTTCTATCAGTAGCTGTAGAATGTCAGAGAGGAGGAAGTAGGTGAATAAATGAGAAGTTCAGCTTTCTGGAATTGTCTAATATACAAACTAATCTTTTAAAAATGTTAACTATGTAGCTTAAAATTTTCTTGACATTTTTGTTCCAGAGGAAGGAAAATATGGGTGTACCACAGTAGCATAGTTTCATAATTCAACAACTGACATGATGAAGTATAAAGTAGCAAATACATCCATATCTATCTATCTATGCACACACACATGTATATATGTATATACATTACACACATACATACATATATACATAATGGCATATGTATGTGTATATATGTGTGTATATATATATGTATATATATGTATACATACAATTAGGGAATTTTTCAACTTATGTCTAAAAATGTAACTATTACCCAGAACGATGAACGTATTTCACTTTTAAGTCTAGCAATATAGACAAAAATTGAGACAGGTAAGTTCCACTGAAAGGAAAGAAGAGGCAAATATCTAACATGGGTTTTTGTCAATTAGTTGACAAAATGATTTATTCAACATATTTTGTGTTACACACTATACTAAGTGCTGGGGACACAAAGAAAGGCAAAAGAATAGATATTGCTTTCAAGGTCATCATGATCTAGATAACATCAAATAAGCATGTATAATTGAGGTATATACAGGATAAAATGGTCACAGAGAGAAAACTCTAATATTAAAGAGGCCCGGGAAAGGTTACATGCAGAAAGTAGGACTACAGCTGAAACTTGAAGGAATCTGGGTAAGCCAGGAGGCAGAGAAGAGCAAAGATTTTTTTTTTCAGAAACAAGGGATTCCATGAGGAATAAGTGAAGAGTGAGTGCATTCTTGACATAGAGATAATATGTGCTTTATTGAAGAGAGGAAAGACTTGAGGCAAAGAGACCAATTAGGAATCTACTACAATAGTTCAGGTAGGAAGTAATGAGGGCTTGAGCCAAGGGTGAGTGTGTATGTGATTGGAGAGAAGGTGACAGCTGCAATTTATATTATGGGATCTGACTTGATAAGACTTGGCAACAGATTGAATATATGATGTAAATAAAAGTGAAAGGTCAAGGATGACTCAGAGTATGAACTGGGTGACTGGAAGAATGGTGGTACCTTCCACAGAAGTAAGAAATTTAGGAAGAAAGAAATATTTGGGATAGGGGAGTGGGGTAAAAGAATGTGATGAATTTTGGTCAATGTTGAGTTTGAGATGCCTTTGGGATACCCACTGAAGTATTTAGGAGCAAATTGGAAATATAGGACTAGAGTTTGGGAGAAATATTATGTTAGACATAAAAATCTGAGAATTATCTGCGTAGAGATGATATTAGGCCCTACCAGATCTAATGAGACTGCCAGGTAGAGTATAAAAAGGTCAACTAACTAGCGCTGATTAAGTACCTAGTATGTGTACTAAGTGTACTAAATGATGGGGGTACAAAGAAATGCAGAAGAGGGTGGCTCCTCTTCTTGGACTTATAGTCTTAAAGGGGAACTAGAATAGAGAAGAGAAACAGAGTGAGGACACATACACTCAGCCATATGGGAAAGGGAATGGTTGATGATCTAGTAAAGGAACCTGAGAAGGTGCAGCCATACTGGTAGGGTGCATGCCAGAAAAAAAAAAAAAACCAAACAGAAAAAAAACAGTGTCTGGAAGACTGAAGAACTATCTAGAAGGAGACATTGGTCAACAACAATGATTAATGCTATAGGAAGTCAATGAAAAGGCTATGAGTTCTCTTATTTGTTTCTTATCATTTGGTTTGAGATTCAGATTCTGCCATCTTTGACTCTATTTATTTCCTTCCTTCTTTCCTCCCTAACTTTCTTCCTTCTTGCCTTACTTCCTTGGAAAACTAATAAAGCAAAATGGTTTTGACAAACTATCCTCTTTATTATCATCTTTCAAAGCATACACACACACACAAACATTTGTATGAACTATATTATGTGTAATAATGCATATTATATAATGCACAGTGAAAAAATAGTCATCATAAAATGACTGAATTTTGTATCAAATGATAAATGCAGTACAAATTCTTTCTTCCTTTTTTAAAATAAATATTGCTTTTATCAATATATTCTTTAAAACATTTCTATATAATCATATCCATCAATTTTTTCTCCATTGATTTATTCCATGTCTTTAAGAAAAATATTCCTCTCCATGATTGAAATAATTATATCATTTTACTTCTTTTTATTAAAAGTCACACATATGGGGAGTTCTCATTATCTGAGGATTCAGTGTTCCACTTTCAACAGTTATGAGATTGTTTTGTGCTTGCATTTGTGATTTAATTGGATTAGGAAATTCTCATTGAGTAAACTTCCTCTACCAATGTAGATCAGTAACTGTACTGCAGTTTAGACAGTTATATGGAATACTGAAGGTTTAAGGGAATTGCCCAGGTTCATACATGTGCTGGAGTATGTGCCAGAAGTGGGATTTGAACCTAAGATTACTGACTTTGCAGTCAGCTTGATATCCACTATAAAACACTACCTCACTATGCGGTTTTGTAGAAAAACAAAATCATCATGAAATGAAAATATCTACTAACAAACACTCCTACCTGCCTAACAGTTAAGTATCTATCTCTCCCCATACGTCAGGGGCTTTGTTGGTCAGTTTCTTGCTGGTTAATCCATAACTAGGAACTTCAAAAGAGAATTCTTCAAGTATCAACAAATTAACGGAAGCATTTGGGGAAACTGATGAAGCCAAGTAGTTTTGCCACAATTACCTTCCTTAATATCATCTTGCAAAAGTCAAATGTAAAATGAGGGATATTCCAACTTGCTTTATACCACATTTTTGCTCAAAAATTATGCCCACCCATTAAAAATAAATAGCTTATTCCATTTTTATTCTATGAATAAGTCCAGTTTCAATGATTAACTTAGTTAAATAGAAAGTAAACTTTCATAATTTTAGCTTTTTTTTTCAAGACAAAATTCCAATCAACCCCCTTTCCCCACTATTTATTGTCAAATGATGGGTTCATTTTACATGCATCCTATTTAAGAGGCATTTTTCAGAAATAATTCTCTGTGGATCATGAAGGCCTTCTGTTTATCTTCTATAGAATCAAAGAATTTTAGAATTTGTAGGGATGTTACCAGTCAATTAGTTCAATTTATATCTTAAAAAGATTTCCCTCACAATATACCTAAGAAATGGCTTTCTACCTTTTGCTTGAGGATCTTCAGAGACAGATGGCCTATTATACTTTTGACAGCTCTGATTATTACATTATTTTCCTTAAATTCTAAATTTTACCCTCTTTGTAGCTTGCACTAATTTCTCTGACTTCTATTTTCTAGGGCCAAATAGAAACAATCTAGGATCTTCTTCCACTGTTCTTCCAAGTTACAGCCCTTCAAGTATTGAGGATACTTATTTGGACACTATACTGTTTCCTTTTTTCCAGGTTTAAAACCCCTCTACTTTCTTCAACTAGTCCTCTTATGGCATGAACAAAACCATTCAGTATATGGTTCTTTTCCTCTGGACACTTCACTCTATCAAAGCCCTTCCTATCATGTGATCTAAACCAAATAGCAGCTAAACTACACAAGATCAAATGAACAGCTAGGTGGCACAGTGGATAGAGAGTCAGGTCTGGAATCAGGAAGACCTGAGTTCAAATCTGGCCTCGGACACTTACTTGTTGTGTGACCCTAGGCAAGTTACTTAACCCTACTTGCCTCAGTTTCCTCATCTGTAAAATGACCTAGAGAAGAAAGCATCAAAGCACTTCAGTATCTTTGCCATGAATAGTTAGATACAACTGGAACAACTAAACAGTAACAAAAAACTAAACAGAGAATTATAAAAGTAGTGTGAACCTGGAGTAATACTGCACACTCTGTTTTTGATATTATAAACTATTTTTGTTTTTTGTCTTTTTTTGGTTTCTTTTTTTTCCTCTTGGAAACCATATAGACCTATTGACTTATATAGAGCTCATAATCCATTTAAACACCCAAATATTTCGTATGAAGTGCTATCTATCCATGTCTCCCCCAAAATCTATTTAGATTTTATTATGCTCTATGGAATGAAGTGCAATCCAATTATTTTTGTAATATAGCAATCCATTTAAATGTCCTTGATTCCTTCTACACAGAGGATAATAAGATTATAGATTTAGAATTGAAAGGGACATTTAAGATCATCTAGTCCAATGTTTTTATTATTAAGAAAACTGAGGCCCAGAGATGTTAAGTCACTTTCCCAAGATCACACAGGTAGGAAAAGTATCACCATATCAGAGATAAAAGGTCAAGCCACTGAATTCTGAATCTAAATCCAGTGAACTTTCCACTATACCTCACTGTCCTTTAAAAAGATCTGGTTGATGAACTTCCTGTATAACCACTACACATTAGTATCCTTAGTTCTACTTTTTTTTTTTAATTTTCCTTGGACAACTTTCTCCTCTTTTCTGAAGTATTTAATTCTTGAGACTATTTAACTTGCTTTTGACCTAACTTCCCTTCCTATCATTTTGTTGAACCCTTTCAAATGTACCCTCTCTCATACTCTTAGCTCATAAACTGTGCCCATCCTTCCTTTTCCTTTTCTGTGTTGAATTTTGTTCTGGAGTATTCACCTGCCCACAATTTTTGTATCATTTCTACTTAAGCAACCAGTTCCACTTTGTGGATCAGAATTGGATCTAGCATACTGTCTTTCCTTATTCTGTACTGTACTTTTTGAAAGATGAAATTGTTACTTGGGCAAGCATGAAGTTATTAGCTGCTCTGCTTTTGACAGAAAATGAGCTCCCAGAGATTTCTAGATAGTTGAAATCTTTATCATTAAGTAATATCTATTTGCCAAAAAAAATCCTTTTTCCAAGAAATGATTTATTTTCCCTGATAGCTTTGAGATCAGAGAGGCATTCATGTATTTCTTTCACCTTCTTGATGGCAAAAAACCAATTTGTACTTTGTTAATATCTTATTGTTACTTGGAAATGGAAGAAACACAGATATAGAACACTTTCACAGGTCACTATAAAATCCTCCTTGTTTTTGATACATTTGGAAATTGGTTCCTTAGTCTTTTTTTTTCTTTTCTTTTGGTGGCTTGCTTGGCAATCCTTTGTAGATTATTTCAATTGAAAAATGTCTGACTGGCCTGTTTGGCATGTCAAAATCCAGTCACTCTGGATTCCTGATAGAGGCATAATTTTTTGAGAGTGGCTATCTGCTCACACGCCTTTAATTGAGAGTTAACATATTTCTGCCATATCTTCACAAAGACAGAAGAAAACAGAAACAAATCCTGAAATCAAAAATCCAATTATCTAATTAGATCAAAATTCCCTGTCTAGTCACTTTCTTAGCCTGATTACTTGGATTACTCCACTATAATGACAAAGTGTTGAAAGAACACATTTCAATAGAGTGATCATTATGAGGTGAGTCTTTCAGGAAGTCTTCTTGTAGTAAGAGAGGCTGTTGGGTCTTAAAGGCTATAATAAGTATGGAATAAGGATTCCAACCCTACTATTTTGTTGTGCTTCTAAAAGCTTTAGAATACTTAATAAGTCTAAGAGTAAATTGGATATTGTTATCATGAAAAATATGAGAAATTTTTTTTCCATGGGGAAATTTTCTCTTACTTAACTTGCCATAACATATCCTGCTAAGATGTTATTTAATCTGAGGAATGTTTAAATAAATTATTATGCATATATATGTAACGTTTTTAATTTTTTAAAAGAAACAATGAATTTGATGAATACAGAAAAAACTTCATAAGATTTACATGAAATGTTGTAGAGTGAAGTAAAACCAGGAAAATGATAGACAAATGATTATAACAATGCAATAAAACTTAATTCCATGAAATATAATTAACAAGTTTGTCTCCAAAGAGAACATACCACAACGGGTTACCTCCTGCCTCTTTGCAGAGGTGGGAGACTATTGGGGTGGAAAAATACATACTATGCCAGAAATTTTGGATATGTTTGTTAATTATGGTGATTCTTTTTCTCTTCTCTTTAAATTCCTATAAAAGATTTATGATCTGGGAGGGGGAGAGGAAACAAAAGATTTAAATAAAATTTATTTTAAAAAACAAAAATCAGTATTTGTTCCCAGAATTATGCAATGGCACCTCTGTCTCAGAACTCTGAACCACCTTACTTATCTTTTATCTTTTTTAAACCAGTATAAGAACGTTATAAATTAATTAGCATTCCTCAGCTTGGCTTAAGGAAATGACTATGGAAACCATTATTGTACTTGGTTTTTCTGTTAAAACTGTAATAAATAAAAAAAATGTTTTATCCAAACAAGAAAAAAACAACAACAACCAGGATTCTGAATCAATTCAACACAGGTAGAGAATAGGTGGAAGAACACAATAAAGTGGAAAAGAAAGAGGAAGTGGTGGTAGAAGACTGACTTATATTTAGAATAGAAGGTCTGAATAGCAAATAATCACCCTTCCCAAGTATTTATTGAGCACTTAACAGAAACCCATACATAATATAAACCCCTATGGGCAACACGAGCCTATAAAATAATCAGAAATACTATCACAAAGGATATTACATTTGGTGTTTGGAATAATACAAACACCAAGAATCCTTAGAAAACAATCAAGAAGTAAACTCAGTGGTGTTTCCTATAAGAACCACAGGGATCAAAGAGGAGAAAGATCAGTGGCTTGGTGAGACTGGCATGATTGACAAGATTATTTCAGAGATAAAGAAATAATAAGAAATAATACAATAAATTTTCTGGAGAAGGCATCAAGTTGAATTGTGCATGTTTGTGTCAGTGTGTGTGTATGTGTGTGTGTGTATGTGTGTGTGTATGTGTGTGTGTGTGTGTGTGGGAATATCAGTGAGTTTAAGGAAACAAATATAGTCTTCAGATTTCTACCCTTCTTATTTATCAAGAACTACAAAGATGCTAGAAATTTATTTTTGTAAGGATCATACATGGCCAATTATATCAATGAGAAAAACAAAGCCCAAGCTCCAAGAGTAAGATTTCACCTTCAATACTTATTATTATTACTATTGCTGAACATTGTTCAAGAAGTGTTAGCGATAGTAATAAGACAAGTAAAAACAAATTGAAGGAATTAGAATAAGCAATGAGGAAACAAAAGTATCACTGTTTTCATATGATATGATGGTTAGAATCCTAGAGAATCAATTAAAAAAACTAGTTGAAAAATTAACAATTTCAGCAAAGTACAAGATATAAAATAAACCCACATAAATTATCAGCATTTGTATATATTACCAACAAAGTCCATCAGGAAGAGATAAATTGAAAGAGAAATTCAATTTAAAATAACTGCAGAATATATGAAATACTTGAGAATCTATCTGCCAAGATAAACCCAGGAACCATATGAATACAATTGCAAAACACTTCTCACACAAAAAAGTCCTATCTAAACAACTGAAGAAATATTAATTGCTCAAGGGTAAGCTAAGCTAATATTTTAAAAAATGACAATTTTACCTAATTTAATTTATTCTGTGCCATTCCTATCCAACTATTAACAAATTATTTTATATAAATATAGAAACACAATTCATCTGAAAGAGCAAAAGGTAAAGAATGTGAAGGTAATCAATAGGAGGAAAACATAAAAGAAGGTGGTTTAGCAGTACCAGAAGTCAAACTATATTAAAAAGTGGTAATCTTTAAGATAATCTAGTACTGGTTAAGAAATAGAATGATGGATCAGTGGAATCAATTAAGTATATAATACACATAATACAGTAGTAAATGACCATAGTAATTTAGTGTTTGAGAAACCCAAAGATCTGAGCTTTTGGGACAAGAGCTGACTTTGACAGAAACTGTTGGAGAAATTAGAATGCAATTTGACAGAAACTATAGAACAACATATCATAATAGATTTCAAGGTAAGGTCAAAATGGGTATATGATTTAGACATAAAGATTGATAGCATAAGTAAATCAGGGAAGTATGGAATAGTTTACCTGGAAAAGGGAAGAATTCAAGACCAAACAAGAGATAGAGAGCTTTATGGGATATAAGCTGGATAATTTGATTGCATTAAATTAAAACATTTTTGCACAAACAAAACAAATACATTCAAGATTAAAAGGAAAACAGAAAACTGAGGGGGGAGGTTCTATGGTAAATTTCTGAAACAAAAGCCTTTTTCTCAAATATACAGATAACTAAGTCAAATTTATAAGAATACAATCATTCCCCAATTGACAAATGGTCAAAGGATATAAACAGGATGTTTTCAGATGAAAAAAAATCAAAGTTATCTATAGTAATATGAAAAAATATTCTAATCACTATTAATTAGAGGTATACAAATCATAACCCTGAGGTACCACCTCATACCTATCATTTTGGCTAACATGACAGAAAAAGAAAATTCCAAGTGCTGGAGGGGGTGTGGGAAAATTGGGACACTGATGTACTGTTGGAGACCAATTTGGAACTATACCTAAAGTGCTATAAAAGTGTGCAAACCCTTTGACCCAGCAATATCACTACTAGGTCTGTATCCAAAGAAGATTAAAAAAAAACAAACTAAAAGGACTTCAATGTACAGAAATATTTATAGCAGCTCTATTTGTGGTGTCAAAGAATTAGGTAAATTGAAGGGAATGCCCATCAATTGGGGAATGGTTGAACTAGAACAAGTTCTAGTATGTGATTGTGATGGAATACTATTGTACTGTAAGAAATAAGGAGTAGGACACTTTCAGAAAAGCTTGGGAGGACTTACATGACCTATTGCAAAGTGAAATGAGCAGAACCAGGAAACCAATTGTACACAGTAACAGCAATCTTATACAATGGCCAACTGTAAATGACTTAGTTATTTTCAACCATACACTGATCTAAGACAATTTTGAAAGACTAAGGATGAAAAATGTTATCCACTCTGGGGTGGGGGTGGAGTAGGGACTGATAGAATCTGAATGCAAATTGACACATATATGTGTGTGTGTGTGTGTGTGTGTGTGTGTGTGTGTACACATATACATACAGATAGAGAGATAGATAGATAGATAGATAGATAGATAGATAGATAGATAGATACTTATTATTCATGGGGTTTTCTTGGTCTGCATTTTCTTTTGCCACATGACTATTGTGAAAATGTTTTGCATGACTGCACATGTATAATCTACACAAAATTGCTTACTTTCTTAAGGAGGGGGGAGGGAGGAGAGAAAAAGAGAGAATTAGGAACACAAAAAATAATATAAAAAAATTTGTTTGCATGTAACTGAGAAAAAATAAAATAAGAATTAAATGGAAATATGGTTGCAAAAAAGATTTCACCTTCAAATCTTATTTGACAAAGGATTTAATATAATATATACAAATATAAATAAAATAGCTGCAAATATGTCCATCTGAATAAAAGCAAAACAGACCTATGAATCCTATCCAGCAGATCAAACTGTCTCCTCTTTGATAAACCTACTACAGCCCTGGACTTTTATGATATTCCAGTTAGGAGAATTTTCACAAAACCTATACCAAAATGAAAAAGAAAAGAAAAGGTAAGCAAGTAGCTCTGGAAGAGAAATCAAAGCAGATGTAGAAACTAACACCAGGATAATGTCATCAGCAAGATGTGGTTAAAGCTTGGATTCTATCATATTTGGGAAAAGATT
Organism: Vombatus ursinus; assembly: GCF_900497805.2. Taxonomy (NCBI): domain Eukaryota; kingdom Metazoa; phylum Chordata; class Mammalia; order Diprotodontia; family Vombatidae; genus Vombatus; species Vombatus ursinus. Next base: position 1,371,812 of record NW_020944646.1, read on the forward strand.
CAAGAGCTAAAACTTTTGCATGGCTGTCCTCTAACTAGGAACTTTCCAACTGAACAATAGAATATTTTAAAGGACTCTGTAAAGAGGTTCTACACTTTTGTAATAAAATGACAGTAAACAAATACATCAATTATAGTCATTGATATCATCATAAAACACTTTATTTTAAATAATTTTTACAAATAAAAATAAATAACAATTTTAGAGATTATTTTATTCCCATAATAACTTGTAAGATAGTTAAACATTCATATTTATCCCCATTTTACAAAAGGAGTTGAGATAAAGAGAAATAAAATGAATTCCTCAGAATAAGCCATTTTAACTGGTTAGTGATCCTGGCCTAATTTGTTTTAAGTAAAAATGAAATCTCCCCCAAAAGCAAATAAACCTACAATACATTCTATCGAAATAAAAAAAAAAAAACAAACAAACAAGAACACCAAAACCTGGAGGGAAAAAGGTTATTCTTATTCCTGGAATCATGTACTAATAACATTTAGACAACCTGTCTCACAGGACTATTTTCAGGATCAGAGGGAGTAGTGGATGTCTATAAACCACATGCTGGGAGTGCTGTTAGGGAAGTACTTTGTAATCTAGGAAATTCTAGATATATGTGAGTGATTTTCATTATTCTTAGACATCTTCTGAAAATGAAGAAGATGGTTATCTGTCTGTAATGGAAAAGATTTAGACTGAACAACAATACCTTATCAATCCCATCAATAATGATGTTCTAACAATAGGTTTTTATATTTTAAATATGTTTAATTATAGCTAATAAATAAAGGGCTATGATGATATCTGCATGACTTGTTCATCCTAACAAAAATTAAAAGATGTGAATTATTAAATCATTGCAACTATTTTCAAATTAAGAAAAGCAGTAAAATTTCTTACAAATAGACATTTGGCAAACTCAAATATATCAAAACTGCCATTTTAGATGGGTAAATTCATAATAGAACTATGTCTTTCACTTACAGAAGAAATAATTCATTGCCCACTTCTTTTGTTATTATTTCCTTAATAGAATAAGATATTTCCATTTTCTTATAAAGTATATGCATAGAAAAATCTACAAATAAATATGTTGCCTTTTACATTTTCAGCCAACAATTCCAATATATCACTTCCATGTCTAAGAAATACTATTCATTTTAGAGCAGATTTCATCTGTGATGTGATTTATTGGATATAAAAAGTCTGTAATAACATTTTTGGAAACCTCTTTAAGAATCAAGACAAACAGACTACTGCATTCATGGCCTGTGGAATTTAATTCTCATTGGGCTTGTAGTGCCACTTCATCTGCATAGAAATATTTTTTTTCCTGTTTCTATTGAAAGGGAAAAAAATCACTTCTATAAAACTTAACCATGAATTATTACTTGTTTTGGTTTCAAATTGAGTGAAGATTTTTTCTTAGATTTACAGGAATATTATTCAATTTATTTTTTAAAAAAGAAAACACAATCTTTAAAGGAAAAGTTGGTCCACATATTCAATATGGAGAAAAGAAAATGATGCATCCTTATTTTTCTTTCTAAAATCCTAGGAGTTAAATATGCATATATACATACATATTTGTATATATACATATGCATATATGTATACATACACACATATAAACACACACACACACATATATATATATATATATACATATTTACACATATATATGTGTGTATGTATGTATGAGAGCAACCTGGTAATGGAGTCACAGAGTTCTGAGTTCAAGCTCCACCTCATACACACAGTTCCTGTGTGACATTTGATGAATCCCTTAACCTCTTAGCTCACTAGTCATCTCTGAGGTCTTTAATTTGCAAAGAAGATACCAATTTGCTTTAGGAGAGAAAGTTCCTTAAAAAATGAAATCAAAGGTCCAGTTTTTGTCATAGAAAGATTTTTTTGTCCTTTTCTCCTTTTTACAATTAAAATGACATATAATTTCAAGCAGAAACACAAGCATTATAATGTTTGAAGGTTTACAAAGAATTTTATAACTATATATTTCATTTGATCCTCACAGCAATCTTGTGATGTCCCCATTTTACACATGGGAAAACTGAGGCTAAAAGAGGTTTAGTGATTTATCTAGGGTAAAACAGCAACTAAGTATGTGGGCCAGAATTTGAATTAATTTTTGCTGACTACAAGTCCAACATGCTATTTTACTATATTATCCTTCAAATATTAGAAGTGGAAGGGACCTTTTATATGCTCACGTAGCCCTCTTAATTAAAAAAAAAAATGCAGAGTCTCAAGGAGTTGTCACTTGTCCCAAAACCATGCAGCTAAGTTATAGTAGCATACTAGGACTAGACTTTAGGTTCTCTGATTCATATACCAGTTTTCATTCTAATAAATCAGGTTGCCTTATATTCTCATGAAGTCCTTTGAATATCCTCTGAAGTAAATACTTTAAATTCCAGGATGAAAATAAGAAGCAATCTCATTGGTCATTATTTTAGCATTATTGTCAGTATCATCTTCCAAAGAGGAAATCAAAAATTTCTTCTAAACTGACTAACCTAGCAATATTTACATAGTTATATGATTGAAGAAAGAAATTTGACTGAAAATCTATCCAGCTAGAGAAAAGCTGAAACCAGTTATCAGAATTAAAATCACACACATGGTTCCTTAGCTACAGAAAACTTGAGTTATACCATTATAAATTAAAAGGTTTTCTTTTTTTTTAATATATGCTGTAACTTCTCAATGGGGTCTACATAAGTATGGAAAAATAGAAGTTGAAAGGACATATCTATTCAGTATCAAATGCATGCAGCAAATTAGTGATATTAATGAACTAGATTTTAGGGGGACAGTTTTAATAACATTGGAGAGGTTTGATGTTTGGCTAATCAGTTTTTGAGATTAAATGTCAAACAGAGTTTTTATGTGATACTAGAGGTAATGGGGAGTCACTGGAGTATATATTAGAGGAAGGGGGCATTTAATGGTCAAACTTATACTTTAGGAAAATCATTTTGGTGGCATTGTGGAAGATGGATTTACATGGGAAGTAATTTGAAGCAGGGGGACCAATTAGAAGGCTCTTATTATATAGTCCAGTTGAGAGGTGATTAGAGATTGAATTGAGAAATTGATTATCTGAACAAAGGAAAGGGGTTATATGAGAGGGACAGAAATATCAAGATTTGACAAATGATTATATCTGTGAGGTAAGACTGAGGCATCAATATTGACACTGAGGTTGTGGATATGAGTGAGTAGAAGGATGGTGGTACTGTGGACTGTAGTAAGGAAGATTAGAATGAGTTTTTCAGTGGGGGTAACTAGTTCCATTTTCACCATGTTGAATTTAAGATGTTAGCAGGATATACAATTCAAACTGGCCAATATGCCAGTAATACATGACTGATGCTCAGTTGAAAGATTAAGGATCTATAAATAGATATGAGAATCAGTTTCACAGAAATCTCCATCCTTCCCTTGGGAATTGATTAGGTGATCAAGCCAAAGTTTATAGAAAGGAAAAAGAAGATAGCACAGGACAGTCTTGGGTCATATCCATAGACTGAAAGCATGACATGGATGATGATCCAATAAAAGATGTTGAAGAGTGGTCAAACAAGTAGAAGAAGAACCAATTGAAAGCTGGATCAAAAAAATATTCCCCAAGAAAAGTGAGTATCCTGGAGGAGAAGCTAGTCAATAGCATCAAGAGGGATGGGGATTGAGATTTAAAAATTAAGATATCAATGGTAAACCTGTAGAAAGAAGTTTTACTTGGGTGAGGAAATAGAAACAATAATATAGATCTCTTTTTCTAGGAGGTTGATTGAGAAAGTGAGGAGAGATATTTGATAACAGTTAAATCCAAAACTTTCCCTGTAATAAGTGACAGCATGGAAAAGTGGATAGAAAATTAGGTATATATTCTAGAAGACTTGAGTTTAAATCCTTCCTCAGATAGTTTTTAGCTGAATAACCTTGATCAATTCACTTAATCTCTTAGTCATGGTTTTCTCACCTATAAAATGGAAAATTTCATCCATCAAAAAGTACTTATTATGTATCTACCATGTGCCTTACAATGGATTGCTCAATAGTGATTCAGATTCAAAAGAAATGAGATAATGCCTACTCTCATCTGAAACATTCTCCTGACTGGTATTGTGGTGATCAAATGAGAAAATGTATGCAAAACACTTTCTAAATCTTAAAATATTACATAAATTCAATAAATTTAGAACAATTTGACAGCAATATCTTTTATGGAGAGTTGTTTTCCTCCATATCAACTTCTATTTCTCATGAAAGAAATAATAACTTAAAAACACATTTATGCTTTGCATTAATATTTTTGTTTTGTCTCAATTTGCTTTACTTCTGATTTAGCTGATGTTTCCAGTACAGTTGAAGAATGTCTCAGCTAACAACACAATGACAACTGATAATTTGGGGTCTGTGGTAAAGAATCAGGATTTTTTTTAAAATTGGGATCATTAAAGAAATGGAAAAATGAAAAAAATAAAATAAAACATTTCTAATATCTTATGATCCAGATAAAACTAGAGAAATAAATAAATGAAATTTTAGATGAATGGAAATGCTTCCTGTAAAAAAAATGAAGCCATTTCTTAACAAAAGTGTTCAATTCTTTCTCAGTCAAAAATATCATTTTTAGAAAGATAGAAAAAAATTTATTTCCCCAAAACTTCAAGACCATATAATAATAGAGAAACTCAGATTCTTCTAATTGAAAGCATCTTTTTTCCATTCAAAGTCTTCATAATGGATTTAGAGAAAAATGATTTTTTTCAAAGAGAAGATACTATTGATACAATTTATACATTTCAATTCAATTCAACGAATATGGTAAGTTCATAATATATGATTAAAAGTGACTAGATGATAAAGAATGAGACACTGTCCCTAAACTAATTGATTTTACAATCCAATAAGGGACAATATAAAAAATAAATAAGATATAAAATGATACATGGTAAATGGAAAGTACTATCTAAATTCTAAGGGGCAAGAGTTATTCTTGACTGGGGGTATTGGAGGGATCAAGGAAGGCATGTAGAAGGTAGTATTTGAGTTGGAATTTAGAGGATGGGTAAAAATTTTAAAAGGGGAGGCAGCTAGATGGCACAGAGGATAGAGTATTGGGCCTAGATTCAGGAAAGCTCATCTTCTTGAGTTCAAATCTGGCCTCCTTCAGACACTTACTAATTGTGTGACCCTAGGCAAGTCATTTAACCCTGTTTGCCGCATTTTTCTCATCTGTAAAATTAGCTGGAGAAGGAAATGGTAAACCACTCCAGTATCTTTGCCAAAAAACAAAACAAAACACAAATGCAGTCACAGAGCAGACATCACTGACTGACTTAACAGACATGACTTAACAACAACATGGAATTTAAGAGGCAAAGTGGTAGGAGAGGGCATGATCAACACAAGAAGTGTGAGGAAAGATACAGATGCTGAGTACATAAGGATGACAAGTCATCCAGTTTGTCTAAGGCATAGAGTACATGGAGAGAAGTAGTAGAATGAGTTAAGATTGGAAAGACAGAGTGTTGACAGACAGGCTTGAATGCCATGATTAGGAGTTTTAACTGTACTAGGCAGGCATTTGGAGCCATTGAGAAGAGGCACAATATAAGCAAATCTGGGCATAAGGAAAACATTGTAAAGGGCTTTTTGCTAGCAGAAAGATTACAGATTGTTTCTCTCATTATTACAATCTAGAATATTAAAGATTTAAATAAATTTTAACTTCATAGAACTTTTGAAAAACTATTTATTTAAAAGTTCTGAAATAACTTTTGTTATATTTCTAAACAGCTGGAAGGCTAAGAGGACATTAATGCCACCACCACACCTCCCTATAATGACAACAAATATTGGAGCACATTTTGTAAAAAGCATATTCATTAATCATAACCAGGTACACAAGAACTGTTTAATTTCTTATAAAGGCTAATGACTTTGGGAAAAAAATTACTTACATGGCTATATCCATGTCACAGATTTGCTATGCATAAACTTATCGACATACACAATGTCACAAGGCCAGAATCAACTCCTTGTCTTTTACTGCCTTAATTAAATCATCAAGATTTAAAGATTAAAGATCTTCACGAGGGCACCTGAAGTCACATCTCTGTAGCTGAGGTTATATTGAAGTTCAATAACGATACTGCAAAATGACTGCCAAATGGAATTTGGAATAAGCATTATTAGCAGAGGATTTTACACTGGCCTATATAGGCCTTAAAAGAAAGAGTTTTATTGATACTTTGGGTTTTTTAGTCTATTCATTTCTTGAAATAGGTCTCTTCCTTAAACTGTACCCACTTTTGTAGCAAAGAAAAACAGTTAAGCAAAAGTGACTGACACAATGACTCATGTAATAGTGAAATGGTACTTTTTGCAATTATAGTTCCCCATCTATTTATGGAGAAGAAGGCAGTACGTTTTACCATCTGTCCTCTGTGACTGAGATGGCTCCCTGCATTTAAACTAAGGCCAACCACCATTTTGTGGGGTTTATAAATTTAACTTACGGTAATTATGTTTTCTCTCCTAATTTCATTTTTCCTTTGTTCTGCATCAATGCCTGCATGCCTTACCATGTGTTTCTGAATTCCTCATAGTTTTTATTCCTTATTCTACAACATGCAGTTGTAATGTAAAGTAATATAATATAATTCAATTCAATTATGTGCAATTCCTTTACATTCTGAAATCACAATTTGATCAGTTTTCTCCCTCTATGGACACCTATTTCATTTCCATATTGTTTGTTATAACAAAAAAAGAAAATAGAAATATTGGTATATATAGAACATTTCTTTTGATCTATGACCTCTTTGGGGTATGGGGTTTCATAATGGGATCACTGGCCAAAGGGTATAAATGAACTTAGTAAAATTTCTCATATAACTCTACACTGTTATTTAAAACATGGGACCAATTCACAGCACAACCAGCAGCATATTAGTGTACCTGACAAAACCTGCTGGGAAAAGTGGAAATTACTTGGGTAGAAAATATATTCAGACCATTATCCTATACTATATGCCTAAATAATAACCTCAATGTTATTTGTCCATTTGGAATTTTTATGGTATGTTGTTATCTATCTATCTATCTATCTATCTATCTATCTTTCAATATATCTATCTATCTGTGATATACTTATCTATGGAAAAAAAGGAGATAGCTACTAGAAATCTAGTTAGAAGATCAATAATCAAACAAAGGAGAGAGATCACAAAATACAAAATATGTGATAATGTAGTAATGAGTAAATAAAACTAAAAGATTTTATCTGAATAAATCAATGAAAGTATAATAAAAGAGAAACTATATTTAGAAATTTGGGCATAAATGTTTGATAAAAGTCTGACATCCCATATATAAAATTGACACAAATATGGTAAAGAACCATTTCCCAATTGATAAAAAGATGTCAATAAATATTTTTAGAAAATGAAAATAAGTGACAACAATGAGAAAAAAATGTTACAAGTAACTATTGAATTAAATGAAAAATAAATGACTGTTAATCTATCTCATAACCACCAAATTATCAGAAATCATAATATTTAATATTTGAAGGTATATGAGAAGACAGGGACCCTAAATAGCTCTTTTCCTGATTTCTGAGTACTTTCGATATGGTTCTCTAGTGCTAGAGAAGTCTTAGGGTGAAAGTTATATTACAGTTCATTTTATTCCTGAATATCAACAGGTATTTTATCTTTAATAACATATTATTTTTCTCTTCGATTTAGAAGACATTTGATAAATTTTTTTATAGCAAAGAGACTATTGTGTTTATATGTTTTCCATGGTTTCTTCTTTACTTTTATGATTGTTCATGCATCCCTTCCAAGCCAACATTTGTTTATGAATACTAAATTACAAATAAAGTAATAAACAAAGAAAGATGCTCAGAATAGACATCAGATGAATAGATCTCCTTTCTGCATTGAGAATCTCCAAATGTTCCTTTTCACAGGTGATATTACATTAATTTCCTTGTGTCAGAAGTAACACATGAAATCCATAGTTATCTTGAAAACTTAGAGAAATCAAATAGAAAAAAATGGATGAAAATGAATAAAGAACAACAATGATCCACAAGTGTAAGCACTATTCAATGAGTTAGAACATCTGTACATGTGTCTTGTATAGGTGCTGTCAATTGCCAGTGATTTGGGCTGAGAATTGAGTGGCAAGAGCCACATTGCTTTTGGGAAAGTGTACTCATTCCATGATAATTACTCCCTCCTCACCAAAATCCATCTTTTTAATAATAATATTCTTCCACAAAAGCAAGAATCAAAATTTTAGGTAACACACAGTTCAACGGAAAGGCAAAAGGTAAACTAGTTACATTGGTTATAGCATATATGCAAATGATACCTTGAATATAATCTAATGAAAAATTCTATGCACTTTCAGAGAGAGTTAACTGTTGAACTCTGCATGCAGATTGAAGTATACTTTTTTACTTTCTTGATTTTTCTCCTTTTTTGTCTGTATTTTCAATTGTAACATGGCTAATATAGAAATTTTTTCATGACTTTACACATATAATCCATATCAAATTGCTTGCCTTCTCAATGAGAGAGGAGTGACAGGAAGGAGGAAAAGGATTTGGAACTCAAAATTTTAAAAAATACAGATGTTTTTACATGTAATTGGGAAATATTTAATGAAAAAATATTTTTAAAAAGTAAGCATATCAAATATAGTCTCAAAAATATTATCTGGGAGGAGTGTGGCTGACAAGAAAGGTGAGCTAGTCATGTAATTGGAATAAAGGATGAAATATATGTTTGATGATCCAATGGTTCCCACATAGTGTTGAGAGAACAAATCTAGGGGAAGGTCCCTGGTATTTTTGGATGGATCTCCTTTAGAGAAATTTAGAGGAAAGAAGAATATATCTATAGGTTGTTATCTGGAGAATTGGAAGGCATATTAACCTTAGGTACAATATGAATCAAAGTGGATTTACAAAATAATCTAGACATTAAGCAGAACTTTTAATGTGAACACACTCAAGATAAATCTTAGTTCTCATTTAGTATTTAATTATTTAATGTTGAGACAACTGTGTAAAGTTGAGAAAAGCTTATTTATATTAAATGATATTGATTATAGGTAGTATTATCCTTTAAAAGTAAGATACCATGAATATCTATCTTTCTTATTTGCAATAACAGCCAAGACAATGCATGCAAGTTATCTAGCTGTCAACTAAAAATACAGCAGACCATATGTTTAATGACCAAATCTAACAACCTTCATTTCTTCATTAAAATGTCACTGAAATAAACAAAGCTATCCTCATCACATTAAAACTACATGCCTATTTGAGAAGCTAACTAATTACCTCTGTAGGACTTGGGGCTAGATCATTGATATGAAGACAGCACTGAGTTTGAGAAAAGGTACCACTAGTCACCTTAGATTTCAGGAGGATAGACTGAAGAATTTGACAGAAAAAAAAAACTGTATAGTGAAATACCAGGACAAAATAATATTGATATACACAATAAGTCATTAGTTGCATGGAATGTCGCATGAAGGATAGTGGTCATTTGGTCTCCTTTTTGCTGATGAGGCAAGAGGAAATAGCAGCAAAGATTATTATTCATAGAGATAAATTTGATAAAAACACAAATCTGTTAGCTACTTGAATGAACTATACTATGAAGCTAAAGTAACCTTCTGAAGTAAAAAGCAGTCTAGGTATTCAAGCATGTAAAGTTGCTTAGTCCAGTTCTGACTAACTACAGGGCTATAAAAATCCTCATAAATCTCTCTATATAAAGAAACAAGAGGGACTATACCTAGTTACCCTTATCTAGAATAATTGTCTGTTATATTATATGCCAGGGGCCAGATCTTTGATGAGAATAACCTACTTTTTCATTCCATGAATTCTTGGGATAAAGTGTAATACCTTACATACATACAAGAATACCACCCCCCACAACCACACAGAGTATACATACATACACACATATATCACTTTACCTAAATTATTTTATTTTAACCTGTAGCAAAAATATGACAAGGCATCATTATATGACATTTTTGAGATGAGGAAAATGAGAGGAAAAAGGTTAAATGACTTGTCCATCTTCACACAACTAATAAATATCAGACAGCATTTGAACCCAAGTTGTCTTACTAGTGTCAGGGCCATCATTTGATCAACTACATCACACTATCCCTCACAGGTATCCATTGGGAAAGATGGATGTTAGCAGATCACTGGTGGTGCTATAAATGGCAGGTTGTATTCCTTTCCCCATTGGAAGCCCCCATATGTTGAACAAGGCAGTACAAGGTGATAGAAGGTTAGTGATGATTGTAAGTTACTGAGAGTTCTACAAGGTAAACATTCAAGGTGTGATGGCAGTATTCCAAACCTATCTTCTAGTAAGGGTTAGGAATCTACTTGTGAGTGAGTAAAACAGTGTAGAGAGAATGAAAAAAATAACTGAATATCAATACTAGAATTTTAAGGATTTTTTGTCATAAATGGAAAGAATGAGGGATGGGGAATCAGACAGTCTGGGTTTGTATCTATTCTACTGCCTGGTAGTTTAGGCAAGTTAATTATCCCCTATGGATCTCAGTTTTCTCCTCAATATAAATGAAGGGGTTATACTAGGTGACTTCTGAGGTTCAGATCTAAATTCTGTCATCCTAACATGAAAAGAATAAAAATAGGAAATGCTGCCTGAATAATAGTTTGTGAAACTAGTTATGTTGTTTCCTTTATCTATTTAATCCTTTTTAAAATTATTTCCATTTGAATTTTAGGAATTATAGGTATTTCATATTTGTGATACCTAACATCTGTCTATAAATTAAAAGAGAAATTATTTTGGAAAAGAGATATATACTAGTACAATGATTTTTGATATTTTATACAAAGTTCCCATAAAGGACAATAGTTAATCATTTGCAAATTTAATTTGGATAATGAAAGAAATATAGAATGACTGGGTCATGTATACACAGGTACCTAGGATATAAATTTAACTGTAATTTTACATTGCCTGAGAACAAAGTGCCATAGCGATAGAGCTAGTTCAATCCAAATTCCCCTGAAAGACACAAATTTGATAAAGTTTACATTCCAAATACATGCCCAAAGAGAGGAAATAATGGAGTGTATAATAAAAAATGATGTAAAATTTTGTCAGGTCCCTAAGATTTCACCCCAAAGATCTTTAAGTAAAAATAGCTGAAAGAGAGCTTTCAAAATTTGAAACTTTAGAAAAAAAGAATATTAAATTTTCACAGAAATCCCTATAACATTAAAATTCCATCAAACACCACCAACATAATTCAATAAAAAAATTTGAAAAATGTTATATATTCATATTTTATATAAATTGGTGAATTAGTCAAGAAATTATTGAAAACCTATTAGATAGATAGATCATGATTATATTTAATTTTATTAAAAGGAAATTAAAAGACTGACTAGGGACCTCCTTAAGGTATTTAACATAATGTTACAGTGGAAAGAATATTAATTAAGTATGTAAGGCACATGGTCTGATTTGCACCTAAGAAAAATTACTTTGGCAACAAGTGTGTAAGATGGACTGAAGAGATGAGAGACTCGAGGCAGAAAGACCTATTAGGAGCCTGTTTCAATAGCTTAGGTGAGAGATGATCAGAGTCCAAACTGTGGGGGTGGAAAGAAGGAGGAGTTCATATATGAGATATGTGATGGTAGAAATGATAAGATTTGGCAAATGATTGAGATATATGTAGTGAGAGAAAAAGAGTGAGGAGACCAGGATAAAACCAAGAATATTAATAAACATAGACTACTCAAGGGATTGTGTTGTCTTTAACAGGAAATTTGGAAAAGAGTAGAAATTTGGGGGAAAGGATAATAGTTCAGTTTTGGACATATTAAGTTTTAGATGTCTATGGACATCCATTTAAAATGTTCAACAGGCAATTGGCATAATAGAAGCTTAGGTGATAAACTAGCTAGACATAGATAGAGACAGAGCTAATATTAAGCTGAATAAAGCAAGTATACATAGCAATTACACCTAACAAGTCTAGTACTTGTCTATCTACCTACCTACCTACCTACTTATCTACCTATCTACCTTTTGATCATGAACTTATTGATTACTATATTTTACCTATTTATCTGTTTCTCCATCAACAAAGATAGAGCCCAGATGTGAAGATTTTATTGGTGTGAACTTCCAGCAAAGATCTTCCTCTACCAATGCAGATTTGTAGCCCCTTCTGCAATTTTTAGTCTTAGTAAACTTTCAAGGGCATTAAGGGGTTAAATTATTTGTCTAGAATCACACAGCTGATATATATTAGAAGAGGGTTTTGAACCCAGTTCTCTCTGGCATCAAGACCAGGCTTTTCTATCTGCTTTGACATGATATCTCTCTTAGTATCTGTAAGGGGGAAATATAACTGAGAATTTATATATTTTCCTCAGAATTATAACCAGTCAAAATGTTGAATATTCACTAAATTAACTATCAATGAAAATGCTAAGATTCAGGATACATTTTCACTTTATTTCAAAGGTGTAGCAAACTTAAGGTAGAAAATCCAGTACTTTTTTAGAATGTATACATCCAAACCTACCACTCTGATTAATTAACTGAGTGATTATTCACATAACAAATGATTTAAAAAAAAAAAAACCAAAAAACTGGATCCTCTGCAGGGATCTTTCAAAAAAGAAGGTTCCCTATTGTGTTAAAATGTTTCTTATAAATCATTAGTTACTTGAGAGAGGGGGACTGTAGGGCAGAACTTAAAGCTAAACGCCCTTTAAAGATCAACCAGAAACCACAGTAAAGTATCACAGAAATGATAATATTTGAGATTCTCCAATGAATACATCACTACATGTTCTATTCAGGAAATACTGATCACAGGTCAATATCAAAGTAATGAGTTCCCCTGGTCTGCTCCAGTTCTCAAATCACATTTAAAACCTAATGCACTTAAACCTAAGCACTATGGAGACAGAATCCCTCAGATAATCATACAGACAGTATTAGGTGCCTATTAAAGTACAACACTATATTATAAATTTTCAAGGGACATAAAAGCAACAAGATAGAAGTTTTTGCCTTCAACACACTTTAAATCCAGTTGGAAAGGCAATGTTTACAGTTAGGAGAATGTAATAGAAAGCAAATATTAAAAACTGTAAACATGAGATATTTCCATTTTCTAAACATAACTTTTAATGATTCTAGTGAATTCATGGCTTTTGTGAGTATCATATCCATAATAAAACAGGAACAAAGGGAGACAAGTTCACAATATAAAATTTAAGTCTTTATGTTTCTTACTGCAATTCTTCCTTCTCAGTGGTCTTTTAGTGATTGATCATGGACTGAATAGAAAAAAAAAGGAGCCTACTTGTCTCACTTCATTCTGTCCTTTCTTCCTTCTCTCATTTCATCCTTCCCTCCTGTCTTCTTGCCTTCTGTCCTGTCTTCCATTCTCCCTCTCAAATTTCTTCTCTCCCATTCTCCCTCTCTTGCCTTCTAATTTTATTTTCCTCTTAACATCCCCTTTTCCCTTCTTTGCAAGTATTTGTTGATTGCAGTAATTAGCTAGGAGGTGAGAGATACATTAAAATGAATAATGCACGATCTTGTAGGTAAAGCATTTAAAACCTTCAAGGTGGGTTATCCATGTGTTGAAATTCAAAGTAGAAACAAGGAAAGTGCATACAAAAGGCAGAGACATTATCTTGAGAGTTCAGAGAAGAAAGAGGTGGCTTCAAGCTTTGGTTATCAAATGGAATCAAGGAGGTGCTATTTGAACTGGACCTTGAGGGAGAGATAGGATTTAAACTCTGCATTTAGCTAACATCAAATAGTTTGCCTAGGATGTAAGATACAAGAGGAAGTCTGAAGGAAACCTGGAAAACTTGGTTTCTTATATTTAAATTCTTGTCTTAGCATAATAAAATCTGCCAGAGTTTTTGGTACATTGGAATAGCCTTTGAGTCACCTTCACATCACAATAGGTCATCAGAACTACATTTCAGAGGGGAAAGGTATTCTTTTCCTTTTTCAAATTAAATGCTTTAATAGAAACAGAATTGAACAACAATACAAACTTATTAACTATTTACATGGAAGTTATACATTTCAATTATGTGTGTGTGTGTGTGTGTGTAAAGAGGATGTGAAATATAGGATATAGATAGATAGATAGATAGAGATAGAGATAGAGATAGAGAGATAGATATAGATATATTTCAGATCCTGCCAACTCCATATCAGAATTTTCTCTTCATTCATTCTAATTTATTTTTCATCACATAATTGGACTCTGCCACTGAAAAATGCCATGTTTCTTTTACTATGTGCTCTGATCTTCTCGCTCTACTTTTTTTTTACTTTTTAATTATTTCATAAAGATTTTTCTAGATTTCTTTGCATTATTCATTCTTGCCCATCTTAATCACTTTGCAACATTCTATTATATAAATGTATAGCAATTAATTCAAGTGCAACCTCATTTTTGAACATCCATATTCTTTTATTTTTCCCCAATTATGTATAATGCTGTTATGAAATTCTTTGGACAGGTAGATTTTTAAAAATAATTTTATTAATATATTCTTTTTTTATATCACCATGATTATCCCATGTATCCTTCCCCTTTCCCCTTTCCTAAGAGCCATCTCATATGATAATTTTTTTTTTTTTAGGGAGGAAGAAAGAATTCAGCATAAGTGATTATACATTGACAAAGTCTAAAAACATGTGCAATATATAAACACCTGTGGATCTCCTACCTCCGTGAAGATATAAGTTAGCAATTGTCATATTTCTTCCTTTGAATCTCCCTTGGCCTTTGTACTTTTGTTATATTTACTTTTGATTTTTTGGTGCATCATTGTTTTTCCATTTACATTGTTGTAGTCACTGTGTACATTGTTTTATTGGTTCTGCTTACTTACTCTGCACTAGTTTATATATATCTTTCCATGCTTCTCTGTATTCATCACATGCATAATTTTTTAGAGTGCCACAATATTTCACTATTTTCATGTGGCACTGTTTATCCAGTTTCTGATTGATAAGCATATGCTTTGTTTCCAATACTTAGCTATCACAAGAAGTGCTGCTATAAATATTTTGGAGTGTATGGAGACTTTTTACTTATAGATGACTTCTCTATGGTATAAGCTGAGCAATAAAGTCTCTAGTTCAAAGGGTAAAGACATATCACTTAATTTATCTGAATAATTCAAATTGCTTTCCACAATGATTACAATATTTCATAATTTACCAACAATGTATTACTATTGACATTTTCTTTTAGTTTTTTTATCAGTATACAGAGTGTCAATTAAAACCTCAGAGTTGTTTTTATTTGTATTTCTCTTATTAGGGATCTGAAATTTTTCATCTGGTTGTGCTAACAACTAAAAAAAATTCTCTACACTTACAGCATATTATTAAAACTGAAAGTATTAACTCAAAAGGTATTAACATTTGTAACCTTTACTGTGTAACAGCATAGATTCTATAGGCTTACAAGTATACCATCAATGAATAAGCATGTCTATTTCACCATAATGCAACAGCTCTGTTTAATTTCTTTTAATTATTTTTCTCATATGGATGCCACTCTTTTTATTTAAAAAATGATAAATCTGAAGTCCTGAGAAGTGAAATCACTCATACAAGATAACACTAAAACCTGTTTAATGACAGAATATTCTGTATAAAATAACATTTGAAAGAATGTATTATATTGGAAGAAAATTGGATGATGGAACATATTTTAATTATCTTTTTTGGAAGCAATTTCTCAATCATTTTCACAAAGAGACCTCTTAACACGAGAATTGAATTTTGAGACTAAAGTGGTAGAAGGATTTACCTTTACCCAATGATAATATCTGATGCTGGATTTCATAGTTTGTTTCCTAATGCCCATTTTGGAAAGAGGAAAATACAAATCAAGTCATCGAGTCAAAAAGCATTAATTAAGCACTTACTCTGTGCCAGGTCCTGCTAAATGCCAGGGATACAAAAATTAGCTTATATTGTTTAATGAACTTCTTTAATTTTCAGTCATTAAGCAAGTGAATTGTGTACAACATAGTTCTAGATGCTTTTTTGCTTATTACTACTATAATCTGGTCAATGATTTTTATCTTTCCATAACTTAGATAAAGTTATAGAAATAAAGTTATTCCATTTAATGGAATATTTCCATTTAATAATGGAATTATTTCCATTTAATAAAATAAAGTTATTCCATTTAAACACATTTGCTCTTAGAAAGCTGTTAACAATATTATTCTTATGATAGTTTTCTTCCAAAATGGAATTATGATATTCCAAAACATAGTTTATTGCATCTTATCTTTTGTTATTTTTAACAATCTCTGTATCTATGTGTGTATATGTGTGTTTTTATTTAAAGTTTAACAAAAAGAGATTGTCTGCAACAATATTTTAGTTAAGGTGCTTTTCAGAAGGTATATGCCATGGAAGCATCATGAAAATGGTAAAAATTTTGCACATTACAAGAGTTTTTCTAATTTCACCTCAGCTTCCCTCCCAATTTTAAATCATTTTTGTGCTTTATGATGAATTTATCCCTAGGAATTTATATAATCATGTAAATGTAATTGATTTCCAAGTTTCTCCAGTGCATTTAATTTTTGCATGTCATTAAATTAATTCTTATTAATTTTAATTTTATTGATTTTACCTAACCTTCTTTCCAAA
This sequence comes from Vombatus ursinus, assembly GCF_900497805.2. Taxonomy (NCBI): domain Eukaryota; kingdom Metazoa; phylum Chordata; class Mammalia; order Diprotodontia; family Vombatidae; genus Vombatus; species Vombatus ursinus. Next base: position 1,388,605 of record NW_020944646.1, read on the forward strand.
TATATTTCTTTTCTACCCAAAGGTAAAACAAAAAAAAGTTAGGTGATATGGTGAACAGAGTGATGATCTTGGAACCAAGAAGATCTGAGATTATATCCTTCCTCAGACTACTGGCCAATTAGATTGTCCTGGGCAGGTCATTTAAACTCCCTCAGCTTCTTTTCTCATTTTCAAAATCAAGGGGTTGGATCTGATGATATAACCCTTCCACCTCTAAATCTATAATGCTATGAATAATAAAAAGAATAATAATAATAATAAAAAGTAAACAATTCAATAAACTAATAATAATGAAAAGAAAACAATTCAATAAAACTAATGGACCTATCAATTGCATATGATGGTTTATGCAAGAGAAGGAAGTGAGTTTTTTTTCATTTATTCTTTAGGGTTAAACCTGGTCATCATAAACTGTTTAATTTTGGATGTGCTGTTGGAGTTCTTTATATTGCCAAAGTCATTGTGAATGTGTGTGTGTGTGTGTATGTGTGTGTGTTTGTGTGTATAGAAAGAGACAGAAACAAAGAGAGACAGGGAGAGATAGACAGAGAGACCAAGAGGGAGACATATGTACAGTACCTGGAACATGTATGTGATTTGTTGTTGTTCAGTCCTGTCTGACTCTTCATGACTGAAGTGATTTGCCATTATCTTCTTCACTTCATTTTTACAGATGAGGAACTAGGCAAACAGGGTTAAGTAACTTACCCAGAGTCATAGAGCTAACAAGTGCTTGAAGTCTGATTTTGAACTCAGGAAAATGAATCTTCCTGACTCCAGGTCTGGCACTCTATCCACTAAACCACATAACTATCCCTTCCTGGAATGTCATAGACACTTAATAAATGCTTGATGACTGACTGCTAACTGACTGACTATTTATAAGGAATAAATTTACCACTGGAGAACTTTGGTAGCAAGCTGTGAATTAGCTTGACTTTTTGAGGTGATGGAATGTTGTAACTGCTTAGTATTTCTTTGTTGTTCTCTCCACCCCACACAAGTTTTTGGGAAGGAAAAGAAAATGTTAACTTGGTGATTACATTAGAATGTGAGAAGATAATTTGTAGTTCACTGCAGAATTTGCAATAAAAAACCAAAAGACTTCCTGTTTGGCTAGAATCTATCCTAGATTTGAAGAATTTAGTCAAAAGCACTCATATAGGACAATCCTATATTGACAACAAGATGTGCCATTATCATAGAATTGATACCTTTAAAGAAGTTCAGGGAATATTAACTCACACCTTTTAATTTTGCAAATAAAGAAAATTAGGGATAGTTAAGATTAGTTTTGGAATTAATTGTTTTAGCTAAAAAAAAGATAGTTGAGAAAAGAGCTGGAATTGTAACTAAGGTTATCTTGATTCTAAATCAAGTGGTATTTCTACATCATCATTTTGACCCAAAGGTCAAAAGGAATCATTCTTGATGTTTTTAAAGTCAAGAACCATGATAGATGAAACTAAAAAGTCAAGGGAACCATAGCTAGATAAAATAGTTTAGGAAGTTTGAGATTACATAGATTTTCTTTATGCTCATTTTCATCACCTTATTTTATTATATTGGCAATTCAGGTATAGGTTTTCCTAAAAGCAAGAATAAGAATCAAATTCAAGCAATAATTTAAAAGAGCAAAATTTAAGATAAAATTATAATTATTTCCACTTATATATTATTTTTAAGTTTATAATATGCTTTCCTCACAACAGCCTCTTGATATATATCATGCAAGGTTAGTATCCCCATTTTATAGAAGAGGGAATTGAGACTCAGAGAGGGTAAATGACTTGCCTGTTGTTAACAAAGTCAGTAAGTATAGAGGCAAAATTTAAACCCATTTTGTCTGACTTCAACTTCTACCTTCATTCTGTCTACATAGATAGGAAGTAGTATATATATTTAAAATGTTGCTTAATTTTGTATCTCTTTTCATATATATCTCATAGTTTAATACTATTTAAGTTGATAGTATATCTGTGTTATGAGAGTCCAGAGTAAAGACAGATCATTTCTATCTGGGTAAGGGGATTAGAAAAATCTTTATGAATAGGGAAAAAAGGAAAAGAACTTATACATTCTAAAATATTTATTGCAGCTCTCTCTGTGGTAACAAAGAACTGGAAACTGCAAAAATACCTATCTATTGGGGAATGGGTGAACAAATTGTGATATATGATTGTGATGGAATACTACCATGCTATAAGAAATGATGAGCTTGGTAATCTTAGAAAAAAACATGGATAGACTTGCATGAAATAATGAAGAGCAAAATGAGTAGAACCAAGAGAACATTGTATACAATAACAATAATACTGTTTTAAGAACAACTTTGAGTGAAAAGTAATTTTGACTATTATAAGAAGATGCTCCTGGCATCCAGAGAAAGAATTTATAAAAAGAAATATGTATAGAATGGTTTTAAACAAATACACACACACACACATACTATATATGTTTATATGTATGTATACAAATATACATACATATTTGTGTCTAATAGTAGCCATTTTGGCAGGAAGGAGAGGAAAGAAAAAAAGGGGGTAAAGAAAGTTACATGATAACTTTATACTGAAAAGGGATAACAAGTTGTACATAATAGATTTCCAGTTCTATGAATAATCATTCTTTTTTTCTACTATGGTATGGAAATGCTTGTTTTATTTCTTAAGTTCAGACTAAAATGAATTAAATTAAAAAAAATAAAGATTACTTGTTTATAGGTAAAAAAAAAAAAACTTTATATATGAGTTTGCATTTGACCTATTTGGTAAGACTGGTAATATTTCATTGGGTAGATTTGGAAGAGAGCATTACAAATGAAGGGGATGGAATGAGGTGAGGCATGAAGGTGTGAGAGCAGGTTTAGAGAACAGTGTACAGTTTAATTTAGGTATGCGATACAGATAGATATGAAAGTCAATGATGTGATATTAGGATATAAAGTCATGCTGTAGATTGATTGTGGAGGCTTTTGAATACTAGGCTAAAATAGTTTGAAGTTGCACATATTTCCTGACTGCAGCAATGAGTTGTTATTCTGAATTTAGCTTTGATATGCAGGGAGCAATTTAATTTGACTTGACAGTTAATAAATTTATCTTCAGTTTATCTTGTATTCACATATTTCAAGACGATGTTTTTTTTTTTTTCACTTTGAAGAGAGTTACCATATTTCCTTTTAGAAAATTCTTAGGAGCCAAGATGGCAGAGTGAAAGTGTTAACTTGCTGTCCCTCAAACCCCTCCAAATACCTGTGAAAATGACTCTAAACAAATTCTAGAGCATCAGAACCCACAAAAATACAGAGTGAAACAAATTTCCAGCCAAAGACAACCTAGACGGTTGATGGGAAAGGTCTGTTGCACTAGCTGGGAAAGGAGTGCAGTTTGGCATTTGCTGCACAGGCAAAGACAGAGCAGGGCTCAGGAGACTGAATCACTAGCAGCTCTGGTGGTTTCCAGACTTCTCAACTCACAAATGCTGAAGTTCATTGGGAAAGGTCTGTCTGACCTGGGTGAGAGAAAAGCACAGGACAGTCTTGGCCCTAGCACAGCCCCAGGGCAGTGGCCACAGCAGCAGTGGCTGTTTCTGGAGCTCTTGGCCCACGGACAGTGGCGGGGTCAAAAGGCTGATCAGAGGGGGATTACAGGGATCTCTTTGCTGGCACTGAGGAAGAATTCTCTTGCTTTACCTCTGCCTGGATCTGGGTCACAGTCCTGAGTGGTAGTCCTGGGGTAAGGAGTGCTGGTGAGGTGAGAGCTTGTGGCATGGTGGAGAGGGAATCTTCCTCATAGTTCCAAGGCAGAAAAGAGTGCTTATGGTCACTCATTGACCAAAGCACAGGCCAGGAAATGAGTAAACACCTCTCCTTTGATCACACCATCTTGGAAATACTGCAAATTTACTGGTCCCTAGAAGGATCTCTGAAAAGAGCTGCACAAAACCCCTGTCCCTTCAGACAGTACACTCTCCACACTGGAAGCAAAGCCCTATCTTAACAAAGAGTTAAAAAATCAAGAAATTGGCTGGGAAATTGAACGGGCAGCACAAAAAAGTCAGACCATACAATCTTTCCTTGGTGACAAAGAAGATCAAAACATACAAGCAGAAGACAACAAAGTCAAAGCTCCTACATCCAAAGCCTCCAAGAAAAATATGAATTGGTCTCAGGCCATGGAAGAGGTCAAAAAGGATTTTGAGAAGCAAGTAAGAGAAGTAGAGGAGAAACTGGGAAGAGAGATGAGAGTGATGTAAGAAAATCATGACAAACTAGTCAACAGCTTGCTAAAGGAGACCCCAAAAAATACTGAAGAAAATAACACCTTAAAAAATAGAATAACCCAAATAGCAAAAGAGATCCAAAAAGCCAATGAGGAAAAGAATGCCTTAAAAAGCAGAATTGGACAAATGGAAAGGAGTTCCAAAAGCTCACTGAAGAAAATAATTCCTTAAAAATTAGAATGAAGCAGGGCAGGTAAGTGGCACAGTGGATAGAGCACTGGCCCTGAAGTCAAGAGGATCTGAGTTCAAATCTGGTCTCAGACCAAACACTTGACACTAGCTGAGTGACCTTGGACAAGTCTCTTAACCCCAATTGCCTAAAAATAAAAAAAATTAAAAAATTAGAATGGAGCAAATGGAAACTAATGATTCTATGAGAAATCAAGAAATTGTAAAACAAAACCAAAATAATGAAAAAGTAGAAAACAATGTGAAATATCTCATTGGAAAAACAAGTGACCTGGAAAACAGGTCTAGGAGACATAATTTAAAAATTATTGGACTACCTGAAAGCCATGATGAAAAAAGAGCCTAGACATCATCTTTCAAGAAATTTTCAAGGAAAACTGTTCTGATATTCTAGAACCAGAGGGTAAAATAGAAATGGAAAGAATCCCCCAATCATCTCCTGAAAGAGATACCCAAAGGAAAACTCCTAGGAATATTATAGCCAAATTCCAAAGTTCCCAGGCAAAGGAGAAAATATTGCAAGCAGTCAGAAACAATTCAAGTATTTTGGAAACACAAAATCAGGATAACGCAAGATTTAGCAGCTTCTACATTAAGGGATCAGAGGACTGGGAATACGATATTCTGGAGGTCAAAAGAGCTAGGATTAAAACCAAGAATGACCTATATAACTGAGTATAATCCTTCAGGGGAAAAATGGACATTCAATGAAATAGTGGACTTCTGAGCATTATTGATGGAGAGACCAGAGCTGAATAATAATTTTTATTTTCAAATACAAGACTCAAGAGAAGCATGAAAAGTTATACAGGAAAGAGAAATCATAAAGGACATATTAAAGATGAACTGTTTATATTCCTAGATGCAAAGATGATATTTGTAACTCATGGTACCTTTCACAACATTAAGGTAATTGGAGAGATTATGTATGAATGTATATATACATATATACATATATATATATGCACACATACATATGTGTGTGTGTGTGTGTGTGTAGACAGAGGGCATAGGGTGAGTTGAATATGAAGGGATGATATCTAAAAATAAAATTAAGGGATGACAGAGGATTATATTTGGAGAAAGAGAAAGGGAGAGGTAGAATAGGGTAAATTATCTCACATAAAAGAGACCAAAAAAAGTTTTTACAGTGGACACGAAGAGTGGGCATGTGAGAAGGAATGAATGAATCTTACTCTCATCAGATTTGGCTTAAGGAAGGAATAACATACACATTCAATTGGGTATGGAAATCTACCTTACCTTATAGGAAAATAGGGGAGAAGTGGGTAAGAGAGGGGGCTATGATAGGAGGGAGAGCAGATTGGGGGATGGAGTAATCAGAAGCAAGCACTTTTGAGGAGGGACAGGGTCAAAGGAGAGAATAGAATAAATGGGGGGTGGGATAGGATGAAGGTAAATATAGTTGGTCTTTCACAACATTTCTATCATGGAAGTGTTTTGCATGACTACACATGTATAACCTACATCAAATTGCTTGCCTTCTCAATGAGGGTGGGTCAGGAGGGAGGAAGGGAGAGAATTTGGAACTCAAAGTTTTAAAAATGAATGGTAAAAATTGTTTTTACATGCAACTGGGAAATAAGATACACAGGCAAAGGGGTATTGAAATCTGTCCTGCCCTACAGGAAAATAGAAGGGGAGGAGGATCAGAGAGGGGGGGGTGATAGAAGGAAGGGCAGTTTAGGGGAAGGGGTATTCAAAATGCACACTGTCTTGAGGTGGGGGGAAGGGAAAGATGGAGAGAAAATTTGGAACTCAAAATCTTGTGGAAGTGAAATTGAAAACTAAAAATCAATTAATTAATTAATTAAAATAAAATATAAAGATTATTTGACATCTGGAAAAAAATGAAAGAAAATTCTTAGAATCTTTCATTTTTTTCCCCAAAAATCTAAGTAGTCAATTAAGCCTATCATTACTTTTGCTCTTTCTTAGGATTCATGGTATCTAGAATAGGTCATTTTTTATATTTTAACACTGAAAGATTTTCTTTATCAAATTATTTAATAAGATTTTACTTTTCTCTTAGTCTTCTTGATTCTTATTCATTCCACTTTAACTACTGAAATCTTTCATTTTATTAGGTAAGTTGATATAATTAATAAATTTCATACCCCTCTTCTTTGACTTATATACTTTATTTAATTTCAGTATCACTTACCTCACTAACATTTGAAGAAATGCTATTCTTTAAAACTTGAATGCTACTATAATCCTCATTCTGGTGTTTATTTTCCCTGCAAGGTTTGATTGAGCAGTTTTTTTTTTTTTACTTAAATGTTTCCTGAACAGATTTTTCTTTAACTATATATCTCCAAACATCTTTTGTAGAGTCACACCGTATATGTCTTCTAACTATTCCTTTTCTGACAAATTGCAATCTGTAAAACATTATGGTTTCTCTCAAGTCATCATACATACTCATTTTTCTTGATTCTTCCTCTCAGTAGACCATAAACACTAGATTTCATAATTCTTAAAATTCTACTTTCTTCTAAATTTCCTAAAAGGCAGAGGCTAAATCTATTTATATTTGTATAGCCTTTAGCACAATGTAGAATTAAAATACAGGTCTTAATGTTTAGGTTAATATTGATGATGCAATTATTGTAATCAAAGAATATTAATAGCTGAGTAGACTAAAAGCTTATATCAATTGAAGTGAGTTCCTTTATGTGGGGACTGCCTCCAAAGGTACATATTGAAATTCCATTATACTTTCTTATCTTGTAAGAGTCAAGTCTATATATTCTCATAAATTCTTATTAGGAGTGCCATGTAACTGCTAGTAGACTTTCTTTAGATATTTGAACATTACATGGGTACTAGTTCATCATAATGTTGTTCTGTTAGGACTTCCTTGTTTTTGCTACATAACTAGCATTATTATCATTTTTGAGTATATATCTAAAAGACAATACATCAACTATTTAAGAAATATGGATGTGAAATTCAATTCTTATGCATTCTTCTGAAGGTCATCAAGGAAAGAAATTAAAGCTATCTATAATCATATGAAAATATGCTCTAAATCACTATTAATTAGAGAAATGCAAATTAAAACAATTCTGTGGTACCACTTCTCAACTATCAAATTGCCTAATATGACAAAAAGAGAAAAGGATAAATGTTGGAGAAGATGTGGGAAAATTAGAACACTAATGCATTGTTGGTAGAGTTGTGAACTGATCAACCATTCTGAAGAACAACTTAGAATTATGCCCAAAGGGCTATAAAACTGTGTATATGCTTTGATCCAAAAAAAAAGAGATAAAAAAGTGGGGGGGAGAGGTCCTATTTGTACAAAAATATTTATAGTAGCTCTTTTTGTGGTGGTTAAGAATTGAAAATCAAAGAGATGCCCATCAATTGGGGAACAGCTAAAAAAGCTGTGGCATATGATTGTAATGGAATATTATTGTTCTATAAGAAATGATGATCAGGATGATTTCAGAAAAAACCTTGAAAGATTTACATGAAATGATGTATAGTGAAGTGAACAGAATCAGGAGAACATTGCACACAGTAACAGAAATATTGTTTGATGAAGAACTGTGTATAAATGACTTCGCTATTCTCAGCAATACAATGATCCAAGACAATACCAAAGGACTAGTGATGAAGCATACTATCTGCCTCCAGAAAAAGAATTGATATTGATTGAACACAGAATGAAGCATGTTAGTTTTTACTTTCTTTATTTCACTTTTTTCCTTTTTTCCAAGTCTTCTTGTACAAAATGACTAATATGAAAATGTTTTACGTAATTGCACATGTATGACCTACATCTGATTGTTTACTCTCACAGGAAGAAGGGAGAGGAGGGAGGAGGGAGGGACAGATTTTGGAACTTAAAACTTTAAATACAAATGTTGAAAAATTGGGGGGGGGGTGAACTCCTTGATGATAAAAAAGAAATTATGAACAGATTTATTTCAGAAAAACCTGGAAAGGCTTACATGAACTGACTCAGAGTGAAGTGAACAGAACCAGAGAACATTGTACACAGTATCAACAATATTGTACAATGAAGAATTGTGAATGACTTAACTCTTCTCAGCAAGGTAATGATCCAAGACAATCTCAAAGGACTAATGATGAAACATGCTATCCACCTCCAGAGAAAGAATTAATATTGTCTGAATCCAGAATGAAGCATACCTTCCTTCCTTCCTTCCTTCCTTCCTTCCTTCCTTCCTTCCTTCCTTCCTTTCTTTCTTTCTTTTTCTTGCTAACTTCCTTTCTTTCTTTCTTTCTTTCTTTCTTTCTTTCTTTCTTTCTTTCTTTCTTTCTTCCTTTCTATTTTTTTGGTTCTAGTTTTCTTGTATAAAATGACTAATAAGGAAATATTTTACATAATTGCACATGTATAACCTATATCAGATTGCTTACTGTCTCAGGATTGGGGGAGGGAGAGATAGAATTTGGAATTCAAAACTTTAAAATATGTTTAAAATTATTTTAATATGTATTTTGGGGAAAATAAAATATTATTTAAAAATAAAGGTCATCAAGACAGTGTGGGGAGTGTTTTGGGGCAGTTGTGGGGAAATGTTTCTTGCTTTACATCAGCTAGAATAAGACAGACAGAGCAGGAACATACGGTAGTGGTAAATATGTGCTTTCACACAGTCTGACAAAGAGAATTCCTGAACCCCAACTTTCTGTATAGATAAGGCAGTGAAGGTGGATTTTTATTAATTTAATTCCTTAGGAGTGTGGTACCAAGAAGGGAGACAGTCTTCAAGATATCAACTTTGAAATTTACTTCATTAATAACTCCAAATTCAAGAGTTCCTGAGTGTGAGAGTTCAGGCACTGGACCTTCCTGTGATGATGTCCTATTACATCCTAATACTTGGAGAAGGGAGAAGATAGTCCACATGATTCCTGGGCATTTTCCTACTTGGATGGTCACACCAGTGACTTACTTGGACAGTGAAGGTCCAATGAGTTGTAAAATAACATAGAGAATAAAGTACTAAACTGTGAGTCAGGAAGACTTTGGTTCAAATCCTGTTCCAGACAGTTATTATCTGTGTTACCCAGAGAACATCACTAACACTCTGAGCTTTAGTTCCTAATCTGTTTAAATAAAAAAGGTTGAATTGTTGTTGTTCAGTCATATCTGACTCTTTGTAATGCTATGTACCAAAGCATTCCAGGTCCTTCTGTCCTCACCATCTCCCAAAGTCTGTCCAAGGTCATGTTCTTTGTTTCCATGAAACTATCAATCCATCTCATCCTCTGCTGTTCCCTTCTCCTTTTTTCCTTCAATCTTTGCCAACATATGGTCTTTTCCAAAAAGTCCCATCTTCTTGTTGTGTGGCCAAAGTATGTAAGCTTCAGCTTCAATATTTGACCTTCCATTGAATAACCTGACTTAATTTCTTTAAGTATTGACTGATTTGATCTCTTTGCTATCCAAAGGACCCTCAAAATTCTTCTTCAGTACCATGATTTGAATTCTGTGTTGCTCATATTGCATGTAATACAATTAATTTCACATGGTAAGTATTTAATAAATGCTTCCTGTTGAGGCAATTGTTACAATTTGGTCCTTGGGAAAATATATTAGCATTCTGAATGTCGGTTTTCTTACCTGAAACATGGGTATGGTAATATTTGTATTGCCTCCCATCATGAGGTTAATACTTTGTAAATCTCAGAGCACTACAGTATACATATACATATATATGCATATATATGTGCATATATATGCATTTCCATAATTAGAATGTCTCAGGCATGTGGTAGTATGCATATGTGGGAGTATTTTCTGTTTATAGATCAAAATATATAAGTTAATGCATGAATGGATCCATATGAATTAATAAAAAACCCTTCAAAAATATAATTTAATTACTTTTCTATATGCCAATGCCAACAGGCAACATGCTGCACAAATTATTTATCAGAGCAATGTGTATTTCATACTCTGTATCACAGACCGAGATTCAAATTCCATACATTTTACTAAACTGGCAAATTTCAGCTCAGAATGTGTCAAAATTAAAAAGTAGTAGCTGCCTTTGACCACTTTGAAAGCATAATTAGCACCTTTTTTATTCTGTGCTCAGACAACTTTTTTAATGTTCTAAGATTATCAGACAGCCAAATTCATACTTCTGATGAACTGAAAAACAGAATCCAAGTCTTAGAATTGATATCTTTTCCTTAGGTTCCCTAAATGTGTGAAAGTCATTTCTTCAAATTCATTGTCTCTGTCTCTGCCTCTCTCTCTGTCTTTCTGTATCTCTGTCTCTCTGTATCTATGTCTCTTCATTTTTCTCTGTCATTTTGTTTATCTCTGTGTCTATCCCTATTTTGTTGACTCTGTCTCTTTCTCTTTTCATTCTGTTTCTCTCTTTGTCTCTGTGTCTGTATCTCTATCTCCTCATTTCTCTCTTTATCTTTCTGTGCCTTGGGCTCTCTGTCTGTCTGACTCTCTCCTTATTTAGAAATGGCCATTAACTTACAAGTTTGGAAAGAAGAAATATCTCTAATAAAAACAAACAAAAATTATTTGTTCAAGAATTTAAACAATCTCTAACAGACAAAAGAAAAATACTTCTTAAATAGAAAGAAAACAACACAAAAACCTTATAAATGAAGTATTTCTGCCAGTCATATAAATTTAAATAGTTTTCAATATTAAAAACCATTAGGTTTTTATAATAGGTTGTGATGGTCAATTGAGATTTCTTCTAAAATTGCTGGCTATCATCTGCTACAAGTACAGCACACATCAATGAAACTTGAAAAGTGGGTTGTTAGGAATGTTTCTTTGAAATAGAGATTTGCAAGATAGAGAAGTGAACAAGGCTAGCATAAATAAGGAAAACCAATCCTAAGGACTCAACTGATAGTAAATGTTGAGAAACATCTAGGATATCATGTATTTTTAAAAAGACTTTATTAAGCTAACATTCTACAGTTGAATATTTACAATACTAGAAGCATGGGTTCCACTGGCATATCTTTTGAGAAATTAGGGTCACCTGGAGGTCTAGATGAGACATCACAAGTAGGATTTCCCTAACTCAGGGTGATCTAAATAAATACAAAATATTAAAAATAACTTAAAAAAATACAGGATTCTAGGCCTTATATTTTCCAGCCTTATCACATATGATTTCTCTTTATTAACTTTATAGGCCAGTCAAACTAGTCTCCTTATTGTTCCTCACACTCTGTTTACTGTCTCCATGACTTTCTCTTCCTCCCCTCCATGCCTAGAATCCATGTTCTCCTCATATTCCTCATAATCATGTTTTCCTCCATTCCTTCCTTCAAAGCTTAGCTCCAGTGACTTTTTTTAACCTTCTAAGTTGCTATTACTGTCTCTCCCCATATTGTCTCATATTCATTTGTATATACATATTTGTCTAAATTTATGGACACATGTGATGCATATACATGCATGTATATACATGCATGTATATGTGCACATATGTGGTTTGCAGAATACATACAAGTACACATATGTATACATATACATAGGTAGATATAGATTAGACATAGTTGTGTACAAATATATGTACATATATGCATATACACATTAATCTGCTTGTGCACATATACATATGACACACACAAATACATACACACATGTTGTCTCCCTTGGTAGAATGTAAACTGTTTGAGGACATTTGTTTTACTTCTCATTTCGAATCCCCAGTGTTATCACAGTTCTTGACAAATAGTAGGCACTTAATAAATTGATAATCATTGATCTATCGGATTGATAAGAAAGCAATGTAAAGTGGAAAAATATTTTTCATTCAAATAACAAGAAAAGATTCACTTTTTTTAGTAAACTACCTCTATGTGTTAGAATTATTGAAGTAATATTTATGAGGTTTAAACATTTATATTTGAAATTTATATTCTTTATATCAATCCCTAATTACTTATTATACAGTAATACTAACTATATGATAATAATTTATTAATTAGGATTAATGATTTTTCTGTGGAATGCTATGCAGCGAGAAGAGCACTTGTTCTGAGTTGAGAACTAGATTGTATACAAAACACAGCTCTGTGTCCTGGGACTAATTACTTCATCTCTTTGAACTCAACTTCCTCATCATTCAGTAAAATATAAGGATAGTAATAACCTCATTTCTTACTTTACAAGTTTTTTTGAAGATCAAACAAAATATATATAAATTAACATTTAATTATAAAATACCATATGTCAGTTATTATTATGGAAATAAATTTTATTTTCAAAAATAGTTGAAAACAACCCAATGCAATTTGATGACAATCAGTCTGAACTGAGCTGGCCTCTCAGATGTTTGAATAGTTGTGTTTTTATTTATTTTTTCTTAATAAAACTTATTATTTGTGAAAACTGACTTCCTTAGCAGAAATGACATATATCAGAATATATTCTCTTCCTCATATTCTGCACTATAAATGTAAACACATGAAAAAGGAACTGATGGAATATTGAAAGCTCATCTCATTAAAAAGCTGATTTAGTTTGTCCTTTCAGAAGCTTATAGAATATTAATTATTTACTCTTATTCAATTACCACATTTTTACATGTCTCACAGCTTTAAATTATGGTACTATAGGGAAAATGATTATGAAATCATAAATTACCCCAAGACAAAAAGGAAACATGAAAATAATAGAAAAATAATATTAGAAGTCAAAATGGAGAATTTATTCCAAAACTTTTTACTTGTGATTCAAGTTTAGAGCATAAACATGAATAAAAAGTTGTTTTCAAATCCTTTCTAATTAATTTTATTATGAAGTAAGTACTTTTTCTAAAACTAACTAGAAAAATGCCATTGTTATATGTGGGTGAGGGCAGGGATTTTACTCACTGATGAAAAAAACTATTGGTATGGAAACTCCTATACTTATATGGATTGGCAACACTGTTGAAAATTTGTCTGGGACATTGAAATCTTAATGTGACTTTTGAATGGTTATACAGTATAAACCGTAGAGAGGACTTGAACTAGGTCTTTCTGTTTCTCAGACCAACACTCTGCCATGTTGCCTCTCTATAAAGTATGGCCCAAATGTCTTAGTGCCATTTTAAGGTATCAAAACTTAAATTCTTAGTGCAGTTTGATGCTAGCAAAACTTTGATAGCTTGAAACTGAAAGTAATATTTTAGGAACACCTTGTATGTTACTCTCCCTGAAGTCTTGTAACAGTCTTCCATAATTTTTTTCCCATTTACAACTCTCTCACCACCAGTAACTGGCATCTCATGCTAAACCTTTGATTAAGTGTACTCGTACATATAATATCCAAATCAAAAAAGTGCATTTCAGGAAATGATGTGAATATTTGTCATTTGACAGACAGTTGATTAAAAACAAACAAAAATCATTTTAAAATGTAGAGACATCACACACAAGGAGGTATATATTTAGTATATATTCCATTTGAAAGCAATAGCAAGAAGTAGAGTAGACTTTGACCCTGTTTAGTGCCATTCTTTGAGAAAATATAAATAATGAATAGAGGTATATTAAATTAAAAATGAACTCTTCATGGCTATACATGATGAAGTTCACAAGTTAATAAAAATTAACACTCACCATTTGCTTGTTTTCACAATGATCTAAAGGTCTTTAGGGCTATGTAAGGACAGCAGATACCCCAGAGATAGAGATTTGATTAGTTATACTACTCAATTTGGATTACCTTTGAGACACTGGCAAGCTTAAATGAACATTCTAAAGTAATTTAGAATCTAGACATTGCTGAGCAGAATTGTAGTAGCAACCTAAACACCTACAACTTTACTATACCTCTAAGTGCCAGGGATCTTTTCCCCTATAGTAGAATCCACAGGAATTCAGGTTTGCAAACTTTAGTTGGTAAGCAGGACATTGAAAGTACACATGACTGAAGAAGAAAGGATCTGGTATCTTTGTTTATTTATACTATGTAAATATTGACATAGCAGGAAACTCTATAAAGAAATGAGGAATATATTCACATTACCAAGGAAATAGTGATCATATTCATATAATTCAATGAATCAAATATATTGGTTCCCTTTGGGTCATTTTTTTATTATTGTGCTCACACACAATCGTAACAATTACTCTATTGAAAATATATTTATAATATTATGATTTTGTACATAATATACTAAATAATTAATTCTTAGAATGATGGGCCTTTAATTATTAAATTACTAAACAGTCATTACACATAAAAGCACATTTCTGGATATCTTTGGTGACAACAAGGAAGAGTAAGGCTTAGTCCCTACTTTCAAGAAGTTTGATATAGGCAGCTAGGTGGCACAGTGAATAGAACACCCCTGGAGTCAGGAGGACCTGACTTCAAATCTGGCCTCAGACTTTTGACCTTTACTAGCTGTGTGACCCTGGGCAAGTCACTTAACCCCATTGCCTAGCGCCCCCCCCAAAAAAGAAATTTGATATAAATACATAAAACATTAAATAACAATATAAGATAATTATATGATAGAAGATCCAAGGGTATATATGTTTAATTATTAAATTACTGCATAAACAACAAAGGTTATGAAACTTACATATAACAAGATCAATTGGGAATTGAATGATATGGAAAATGAAAGTAATCTGGGCCTTGGAAAATGGGCAGAAATTAGATTTCCCAGAGTGAAGAGGAGAGAGAGCATTCCTGCTATGAAGAATGGCCAGAGAAAAGATTAAAAGGTAGAAGAAGAAAAGTTAAATATCCTCTTGGTTAAAGTAGAGTGTTTGAATAGTGGGTTATAAGGGTAAAAAGATAGCTTTGAGCTACAATGTATAAATTTGAGCTAGCACTTGTAAGTCTTGCATGCTGGGCTGAGTTTGGATTTTACCACTTTAGTATGTCTTTCATTATTTTGCTTAGACAATGAGAAGTCATTAAAGAATTAAGAGGGGGGAGAATATTAAAAGTGGTCAATATTAATCCATTAAATATGGGTGATATGTGATTATAAGAACAGAGGGGAAATAAAATAGAGGCAGTGGAATTACAAGCTTACCTCACTATTCTAGTCAATAAAATGAAATGATAAGGACTTTTGATTAGGGCAAAGGTAGTTGGAGTGGCAAGAAAAAGACAAGTGATAGAGTTATTGCCAAGAAAAAAATCAAGAGCACCTGGTAACTCCTTGTTGCAGGAAAGGGAAAGGAAGAAGCCAAAAAGAATCTAAGGTTCCTAGCCAAGATGATTAGGTAAATAGTGGTATCATTAATAGAAAGAATAAAACAAGAAAGAGAAATTATTTGGGGAAGAAAGATAATTAGTTTGGTTGTTGATTATTTTATGTTGAATTGCAGATGATAGCAGGATAATTTAATTTGAAAATTCTAATTGACAGTTAAGGATGCAAGATTAGAGAACTGGGAAGGTATTAAGCTTAGAAGAAGTAGAGATGAGGGCAATTTGCATAAAGATAATCATTAAAATCAAAGATGAGATCTCTGATGCATAAAATAAAGAAAAGACAGTTTAAATTTTGAAATATGTCCATATTTAGGCAGAAAGGGAGCCAACAAAGAGGACAGAAAAGTACAAAAAGGCAAAATGTTGCTTTAGAAGATAAGGGAGAACAAGGTTTGCAGGAGAGGTTTGGAGTGATCATCAGATCAAATGCTGGAGAGGTTGAATATGCTCAGAAATTAGAGCCATATCAACTATCTTATGTGATAAAGAAATTCACTCTGTCCCCACTGGCCTTAGTCAATATTGATATTTACTAGCAGAATAGAAAAAAATACACAAAAGGATTTCTAACAACTAATTAATAAGATAAATTAAATTTGATCTGACTCTGCCTTGGAGATGCCATAATCCTTTCAAGCACTGTGATATAGTTAGTCTTTACCAATTTACTAAATAGGTCTAATAATTGGAGGTGTTATTGCACCTTTCCAATCTCCTAAAATAAACAACTATACTCAACTGTCAATTACCTTCAGGATGCAGTTAAAATGGACTTTAGAAAAGCAACACATTGAGTTGTTGCTTAAAACACCCAATTGATCTGGCGACGACAAAAACTAACATAAATAGAGGGAGTGTCTACTAACATAGGAACCTGTAATTTAGTTCAGTTCTATAAATATTATGAAGTGCCTTCTGTATGCTGAGAAATGTATTAGATACTGGGGAGATAAAAATAATTTTCACTGTGTGGAGCTTAGAATCTAGTAGAATAAACATTAATAATCTATGCAGAAGCAAAAGAGACTTGTATGGGATAATAGATTCAAAATTTTGGATTTTGCTACTAGGTATTTACTTGCATTATTACCAATATCTCGATGTCAGCCCAAATAATTTGTTTCCAGTTGGTTTTGTCGATCATGTTAATAACAATGTTTCTTTCCAACTGGTCACAATTTCTGAATTTATAGCATCCATATCACAACAAATTCCTTCAGTTCTAAAGGTTTTGTTAATAATCTATATTCTGAATTGAAAAATGATAAATTATTACTTATTACTGTTAGGGTCAAATATAAATTCCTTTATTTGTCATTTTAAGATCTTAACAACAAAGCTTTAACCTTCCTTTCTAGTCTTATTACTCACACAATCTATGCCTCAGTCAAACTGGCATCTTTATGGTTCCACAAATGACACCTCAACTATTGCCTCATGCCATTTTGGAGGCTCTCTCCACTCCCTGGAAACCAATCCATCTTTACTTCTGCCTCTTAGAATTCTCAGTTTCTTCCTACACTCTGCCTAAGTGCCACAACTTAGATTATTCTTGATTTCTACAGCTGCTAATGCCTCTTCAACAAAATTACCTTGTATTTACTTTGCATCTATGCACATGTATATGTATTGTCTCCTTGACAGAATGGAAACTCCTTGAGGGTAAGATGTATTTTATTTTTTTTGGTGAGGCAATTGGGGTTAAGTGGCTTGCCTAGGGTCACACACCTAGTAAGTGTTCAGTATCTGAGGCTGGATTTGAACTCAGGTCCTCCTGACTCCAAGGCCAGAGCTCTATCCACTGCACCACCTAGCTGCTGCCTATTTTATTTCTTCCATTATATTACTAGCACCTAATGTAGTAATGGGCAAATAGTGTATTAAGAATGTCTGTTGATTGAATAATACACACACATACACACAAATAGAAATTATAATCAGCTTTCTTGCATTCTACCAACAAAATTTTAATTTTCCATAAACCAGCTGTCAATAATTTTAATTAAAATGGATTTGTGTTTGATCATTTTTAGAAAACATAGAAGATATTCCTTCCAGTATCTTCCTCCTCACCAACTGTCCATTAATCACTGAATAAAGGAAGGGGGTGTATACTTTAACATTAGCCATTAAGAGAATAAATCTACAGAGAAATAACAGTAAAGCAATTTTTGCAAGATATATTATTTAATTTTATGGTATAAAAAGTGAGAAATAATAAATTGTCCAAAAGATAAGGAACCACAAATATGATAAAATTACTACAAGATTATATATAGATGTTTCATATGTATAGATGTTTCATGTATGTTTTCATATATATATATATATATATATATATATATATATATATATATTTTCTTGTCACTGAATAGACTGCCTGTAAAAGTGAAAGTGAAAGTTAGGGGAAATGAACAAATAACTGACAACAAAAAGCAAATACTTACATATTAGGAACAAATAGCAGTGATTACTCAACCAAAAATATATTCTACCACATGCCCAAATCTGGGTGAAAGTTAGAATAAGTTGAAAAAAAATTGAACTAACAAAATCTTTTTTTCATAGCTACTTCATACCACATTCAAATGCACATAAAAATATTTAGGGAAACATACAACATTCTATTTGAATTGGAAGTAAATATAAGACATAAGTCCTAGGAAAAGGTAATCTTATATTTTTTCAAAATCCATTCAATATTACTAACTATAAATCTTCTTGCACTCCTTTTGTCTTTTGCAAAATAGCTGACTGAATTTTTACTGTTCAATTTAGACATTTACTCTTCAATAATCTTGCTCTTCTCTTCTACTTACTGCAGGACTAACTTACAGTGTGGCAGCAGAAACAATATGAACTGTGGGGGCTGCATGGGACCAGCAGAAAATTTCAAAACTAATTCTCTACTTCT
This sequence comes from Vombatus ursinus, assembly GCF_900497805.2. NCBI lineage: Eukaryota > Metazoa > Chordata > Mammalia > Diprotodontia > Vombatidae > Vombatus > Vombatus ursinus. The sequence goes on from NW_020944646.1 coordinate 1,407,210, forward strand.
TTCAATTGATTTCATTATTCCTAAACGTGTTCTAATATGTAATTGTCCAAGATTACTTATAATACTTCTAGCATTGCTATTTCCACAAAATCTGGCAGTATTTAACTTGAAATGATTTGCTGTATCCTACTATACCTATCTCTGTACACAGGTGTCCTGAATAAATATTGCAAGTCTCTATTTATGCTGTTGGTTCTTGTTTCTTTAGATAACTAGAAGGAACAAATAGTTCCCTTTCCATACCATGTAAATCTGAAGTTTTGCTTTTTAATAATTTTGTATGTTCTTAATGTGGATTCACCTTTTCAGATCTGTAACAGGTTTCTCAGAAGTGAGAAATGAGATAATTTAATTAGGTTATTTCAAATAGAGCATGCTGATTTTTATAAGTTTAGTCAGGGCAAATGAAGATATACAGCTAGCAAATTTGCCACTGAACACACTCTAAATAACTCTCTTAAAAATCTACTAAAAGATACCTCTGGATATAGTTATGCATGGATTTCTTTGGGGGGAAATTTCATATACATACATATATAATATACATACATATATAATATCAAAAGTATATTGTTCTAAGGAAATGTGTTCCATAGTTTGCTTCAGAGAGACAATTCAGTCAAAACAGTTGAAATATCAATTCTCAGTAAATTTAGATTCTCTATCTTTTTGTATCTATCTAAGGAATCCAAAAAAAATTGACTATCTGCACAACAACTATTCATTGTGGTTACACCAGAGGATACAGGTAACTTTAACAAATAATTAAATTGAAATTTCAGATAGCAGTATACTTGAAGATTTTTTTTAAATAAGTAGGGATAAATATTTAAAATTAAGTTCTGCCATTACATTGTAAATTAGTCAAGGAAAGAAAATCACAAACATAATAACACAGTTTAGTTTTTATTATTTTTTATCATCATTATCATTATTAAACCACTCTTGCCTCAGTTACCTTGTCTATAAAGTGAGGGGTAGGAATAGATTGTCTCTGATGATCCTTTCCATCTCTCATAATAGTAACTAGCACTTAGAATGTGCTTTAAGGTTTGCAAGCACTTTACAAATATCTCATTTTTTCCTCATAACACTTGAAGGAAGTTACTATTAAGTTACTATTATTACATTTTACAAATTAAGAAACTGAAATATATCAAGGTTAATGGTCAAAACACATGTAAATGTCAAATAGATTTGAATTCAGGTCTTTTTTATTCTAGGCTCAGCACTCCATCCCTGATACTACCTAACTGCCAGTAGAGTGAGTATTATCATGGAAGAAAACAAATGTCAACCCTAATAAGTTAAATAAACCTGGTGAAAAGTATACCACCTGAACAACTATTCTATCACTTGCAAATCACCCAATGTAAAACATTTATAGGAAAAGCTTTTAGAATATTAATCATTCAACCTGCACAAATCTACTGTGGTCATAATGCATTCTTAACCAAATTCTGTCATCCAAATGACTAAACTTTCATATTAAATACTACTTTAGTAAAGTTATTATTGCATTTCTCTGGAACCATTATTGAATTTGCAACTGTAGCCACTATAAGAATAAGGCAAAAATTGTCAGAAATCATGAACACGCATTAAAAATTAATGGACATATCCAAACATTCATACTGCCACTATTTTGTTGGATTCACTTCTGCCCACAGGAGAAATAGGCTGAGAGTCATTCTGGATTAGCATGAGATTTATGAGAATTTTTATTGTAAAAGTGTGACCAATAATTTCTGGTGCTGCACTGAGCTGACAATTTCAATGGCAATTTTATGTCATTTGCATGCAGAATGCAAAGAGGATTGTTGTTATGCTTCAAGGGAAACAGCAAATGTCAAGGTCATAGCATTAAGAAATACAATTCAGTTCATACTACTTGACTAATTTCAATGAAGATCTTTCATTTTTTAAGCAGATAAAAATAGTTTCATCATACAGATTTTTAAAAAAATGTTCACCTAGAGGACTATAACTATGATTAATAGTTAAACTTGAATTTTCACCATATTAATTTACTTTTATGTATTTTAAGAATGTAAAACTAATAAACTTGATTTTAGCTAAACATGTGATCTATGTCTGAGTTACATTCAAAACCAAACTGGACTGATAAGAATACAATAAAAAAGTGAATTTTAAAAAGACTTATATGTCTCCATTTGATCTGCCCTCACATGATTAATTTCTATGTTGTAAGAGGATCTAGATCAATTATATTCTATAAAATTTCTTGATTTTTCATTTTCTCAATAACATTAAGTTGATATAAGCATGACATATCAATGAATCTAGATACATCCTAATTATTAATACATTATATTCTCCCCCAAAGGAATATTAGAAAATTATAGCAGTAAAATTGTGAAATGCACCTATGCCTGAAGAAATTTTGGAAAGAACATGATAAAGTTAAAATTCAACCTAAGGTAGAGAAGTGATCTGTATAGGAAGCTTCTAGAAAGTAGTGAGGGTAATTCCAAATTAATTAAAGAAGTTTACTTAAATTTGGTCAATGAAGCTGATTTAGCGACTTGAATCATTAAGTCTGGAAAACAGTACAAAATTTCTAATGTATCTTGGAGAACTCCTAAAAATTAAAGTGGTTGGAAGAAGCCAATAATACACTTTCCCCCACCTGTTTCATATATAGATAAAAATTTCTTCTTTCAGATGCTAAATACATTCTAATGCAAAGAGCCCTTCTCAATTTCACTACAATCCACTTTTCAATCTTATCTCACTACTCAACCTCACACTTTCTACATTTCACCCAAAACATATTTGCTATCCCCAAATGTTCCCTGCCTTCTTATCTCTAAACTTTTACATGGACTTCATTTCTTTCCTTACACCTCACCTCCACAGACAGGTCTTTCTCTATCATGCCATAGAAGTCTCTTTACCTGGCAGGCTCACAGGACGATGGTGGTGGCACAGTCCCTTGGGGCGTGGGCCCATGGCCTAGTCCTGCTGGCCTATGGCCCCATCCTCTTGTGCTGTGGCTGCCTCGGGCTGCCACAATGTCCTCATTCTCAAACCTCCAGTGGGCCTGGAAAGTGTTGCTATCAGTCCTGCACTTGCTGGCGGCGGGAGGTGCAGGGCTGTGCTACACCACACTGCTGTAGGTTCCAGTGACCTAGAGCTGCACCCACCAAGCTACCCCTGGTCTCACCGAGGCTTCCTCTCCTCCTTGGACCATGGCAGCATCTTCTGGGGCTTCCAGGTGTATAAGCAGGTGTGTTCTTCCTGCCACAGCATGTAGTACTTGGCTTATCACCATTTGGTGGGTCTGAGTTAGAAGCCAAGGCCTTCACAGAGGAGATAGAGGTTCAGGATGGCTCTAATGAAGATGGAGAGATAGATGTTCATGAGGCCAGGGCATTCTGACTATTTCCTCAAGCCCCACCCTAAGCATGGGGCTGCTCAGGCTTCCAACAATGGCGCACTGGCCCTTTATCTCTGCTACATCATCAAAGCCAGTGGTGAGGATTATATATTTTCTCTGCTCACAGGGTACTGTGACCCACCTGCTGGAATATCTCTTTGAGAAGGCCTTCACTTCAGTGCCTCCTTCCCTGGCCAGGTGGTTGCCATGGCTCTTCTTATGTACAATAAGATCCTTGAGTATGATGATGGTACACCAGCCACTATGTCACAGGTAGCAAAGGTCCTACCTACCTACTTTGGGCATCTGAACCAGAGCATGATCATTGTAAACTCACGGGGCTCAAGATGATACTAATGTTTGGTTTGCTGATCCCCCTCACTTACAGCTTGAATAAGCACAAGTGGTCAGTTCTGAAGAGTTGGAAGTTGGCATACCAGCTCCTTAAGTGATCACCCCTTCGTGTGGACATCTTACTCCCCTATTGGGCTGGATTCACTTCAGCCCAACCTGGCACATCTTGTCCTACAGGCATAGTCAGTCTGGCCATCAGGTCTAACCTAGTCTGACCACTCTGCTTGCATAGGGAAGGGTGGGGGTGGGGTGGGGCAGAAGAACTGGTTTTGCCCTACAATACTGCCAGTCCCCTTCTCCCTCCAACAGAAATAATTCAAATAATTCATTGTGGAGAAAAACAACTATAATCTGAACCCCTAGACTACTTGTCACATTAGAAGTACCCTCCACACCTGTGGCATCACCTTATGATGGGATAGTCCTTCCCAGAACCTTCAGTTTAAGGAAGAGGTCCAGAACATGTTTCCATCTCTACATACAACTATGCTACATACTATTATGCTCCCATGCAGAGTACGTCCCTCCCATCACAACCACTTCCAAGTCCTGTTATGTGTTTTCTTGCCCTATTAGAGTGTAAGATCCTAGAAGGCTTAGCAGCCTTTAGCACAAGCTTGATAAGTGCTTACTGACTGACTGGGACTGTCAAATACACCTGCCATCCCCAATTTTCTGTAAGCATTCACATGTGTTATAGGAGCAATATTATTGACTACCATGGCATGCAGTTTCCTCATGTTCATAATTTCTTGCAATACAATATTTAATTGAATTCTTTGCTACTACCAAAAAAAATTCTGCTATGAATATTTTGAAACATTGGAAACCTTTCTTTCTATCTTTGATAGTCTTGTGGTATAAGCTTAAAAGTGGGATCTATGAGTCAGAAGGTATAAAAAAAAGTTTAGTTGCTTTTCTCATATAATTCCAAATTGTTTTCCAAAACATTTGAACCATATAATAGTGTCCCTTTCTTCTCCCAGTTTTCCAACATTGGCTGCTTCCTCTGGCCCAATTTATCTTTCTTAATTTTTTTTTAATGTGAGGTGAAACTTCAGAGTTATTTTCATTTGCATTTCTCAATGGTTTTGAGCAAGTAGTCATATGGTTGTTAGTAACTTGCAATAATTTTGAGAATTACACATTCATGTACTTTAATTGCATTTTGGGGAACAGTTCTTGACCTTAAATATTTGCATTAATTTTCTACATATCTTCAATATTAGATTTTTATCAGAGATATTTTAAGCACAAATGTTTTATCTTCTTGCCCCATCTGCATCGATTTTTTGTTGTTTAGTCATTTTCAGTCATGTCCAACTCTTTGTGACCCCATTTGGGGTTTTTTGGCAGAGATACTGGAATTGTTTGCCATTTCTTTCTCCAGTTTGTTTTACAGATGATGAAGAAACTGAGGCAAACAGGATTAAATGACTTGTCCAGTGTCACATAGCTAGTAAGTGTCTAAGGACAGATTTGAATTCAGAAAGATATCTTCCTGACTCCAGGCCCAGCACTCTATCCACTGTACCACTTGATCAGTAAGCATTTTAAATATTCTTTTAACCTCAGTTTCTCAATTGTCCTCTAATCATTTTCATTTTTATTTGGTGTTAATAAATGGTACAATTTCATAAGTTAAAATTGGGATTTTCTTGAATAACACAATCATTTGCCCTACAAGAATACTGTCCACAAGCACGAATGGACCATATTATTGATGATTTAATGAAATTCTTTGTTTTGTTAAAGTCACAATATTTTCACTTAAAAGATGAATTTTTTCTAAGTCACTTAGATAAACTATAGAATTTTTAATATAAGCATCATTTGGAGAAGTATAAGTACCAAGCATATTTCACAAATATGAAGTTTTACTATAATTTAAAGAATAGGTCTTTAAATTTAAAAGAGAGAAATAAATATTTCTGATAATTAAAATCTGATTATTTTTCTGATCTAATGATCATAGAATAATTTAGTATTAGGACTATGGATTGCTAAGCATCCTCTAGACTAAGAATCACTTATATTGAACTTACATTTATTGTTTATATTTAACTTACATATATTAACTTACATTTAACAAAACTCATTCATATTAAATATTCATATTAATTCACAATTAATTAATTCACAATCTCTTTCACCAACTTACTTATCATGACCCCTCAAATTTTAATGAAACCAGACCATGATTCTGTGCCCAAGAATGTGAAACAGCAGTATACCCACTCTTTCCTCTACTACCAAACTACTAGTCCTACTTCTAAGCTAGCTCCCATGGCTTTCATCCAAAAGAATGGCCTTTTGGAGATGCCAATTGGCAATTACCTATGGAGATGCTGCAGCCCAAACATAGCCTTTCACTAGATATGACCACTGGAGAACCAAAAATAACAGTTTTCACTACCAGTCCTATGTAATAGTTCAAATTCTTAAATTGATATAGTGAAAGAGAATGACACTACAGAAGATGTATTACTAATCTACTTTTAAACTGTACACCAAAGACTACTGTATCTTTCCCCTGAAATTTACTATGCATGTGTCTTTTTTTTCTTGATATTAGAATGTAAGCTTCTTAAGAGTATGGACTGTCTTGCTTTTCCATTTTTTATCCCCAAAGCATAGAATAGCGCTTTATATATACTTAATAAATATTCCTTCCTTGTTTCTTTTCTTCCTTTCTTCTTTCCTTCTTTCTTCATTTGTTTATTCCTTCCTTCCTGACCTCTCCTTTTCAATCTTCCCTCTCCTATTCTCTCTGATCCTTTTCTTTCTCCTCTTCTCCTCTCCTCTCCTACTTCTCTTGTTTTGTCTTGTCTTCTCTTTTCTTCTCCCATCTCCTCTCCAAACTTCTCTTCTTCTCTCTAGTCCTCCTTTGTCTTCTCCTCTTTTCATTCTTTTCCTTTTCTCTCCTCCTCTCTCCTCTTCACTTCTCTCTTTCTCCTTCCCTTACCTTGAACTCAGGAAGACCTGAGTTCAAATATAGCTTCAGACATTTACTGGCTATATGATTATAAGAAAGTCACTCAGCCTCTGTTTGCCTCAGTTTCCTCAACAAAGATAATAAAAGCATTTACTTCCCAAGATTATTGTGAGAATCAAATAAGATAATACTTGGAAAGTGTTTGTACAATTCCTGACATATAGTAGTATAATTGTTTCCTGCCATCCTGCTTATCTTCATTTCCAGGTCTAACTAAATGTGTGAAGTAGTATGAAAAATATGATTGCCTGTGAAATCACTAGTTTAAACATCTTAACAGCTTTCTTTTTAATCCCCAAAGTGTTTCAAATTCAGAGAAATCAGTGAGATCAAAGAGAACATGTTTGCTCAATTAATTCTTTAGTACAGTAAGTTCCTTTATTACTTTTATTATTTTTAATGGATTTTAAATATTTTAAATGATGAATTAATATTGCCTTTATTTCTCTCTGAAAAATCTTGTTTTTTATCACTTTTTAGTAGTTCTATGTAAGGAAGTTTTGCTAACATTCATCACATACTTCTTAATAATTTTACCCATATTTCATAGTTATATCCATCTACTCTGAGAAAAAATATTCTCTTTTTTACATTCTTTTTTTATAATCAAAAGAAGAGTAATGAAGGTCTATGATATGCTCTGAGTTAGGATCAATGAATAAGGATATTTTAGAGAAAAAAGAATAATAACTTATGACCTCAGTTTAGTCTTTGAACCACTTGGAATAATTGCTTTACATAATCCTGCCACTCATCCAGTAAACCAACATACAGAAATTTTTTAAATTAAATCAAATATTATGAAAAAACATGTGTGTTTAATCTCCTTGTACTATTTAATTCTAATGGTATTAGAAAACAAATTTATTCTTTGTTCAGTTTAAATTGATAGTTATTAGCTGTCAATAACCATTTTCCTGTGTATTTTCTCTCAACATTTCCATTCATTTTTCATTAAATAATGGTTGACTGTAGAACTATTCTTAAGATCACTCTAAACCTAATAATCTGATCAGTTTTCATGATTTTTAAAAAGGAAATAAACTTAACTAGAGTAATAAGTACCCTAATGAATTCACCAAATACCCCAAATTTATCCAAGGATGCTGTTATTCATTTCCCCCTCAAAGATGCTTTTTGCTTATGGCATCAGTTATTTTACAAAATTGCAGTATTTAGTAAATGATCATAGGTTTCAAGTTGTAGGGTCCTTAGAGATAGTATGATCACAGTATGACGGACTTAGAGCTGGATGTTACTTTATAGATCATAACATCTAATCCAGCCTTCTTATTTTACAGAGAAGGAAATGAGTCCCTGAGTGGTAAAGTAACAAACCAGATCATGTTCACAAAGATAATAGAATAAATAAAAGTCAGTATTTGAATCTAGGTTCTTGAAATGCAAATCTTGTGCCCCTTCTAAAACAGTTTAAATCAATCTAGGTAAGTGTATCTTCCTTTCTCTAACACGTTAAAAAATTTCAGTATGTATTATGCTATCTTCTTTCATAGGTGATTGATTTGTTCTATAGTTCCTCATATATATCCTCTGGATTCTATGGTCTTATCCTTTATTTAAGCAGAGATGGCTTTCCAAGGAGCTCCTAACTGCTTAGATTGACCCATGGGGTCACCGTTGCTCACAAAAAAAAATTCAGTCCCAAGAGAGCTTCAAACATGTCAGGGTAGAACAACCAAGGATTCCTGGACCCTTCAACCCAATGAATAAGTAGTGGAGGGAAGGTTATGTGGTAAAAGAAGGCCTGGAAGCACAAGTCTTCCTAGATCCTTGAATGCTGCCACACCTTCCCAGAAATGTCCTACAGTGGTAGATGGGACTGAGAATCAGGTGTAGCAGCTAGTTCCCATTTTTCCTTCTTGTTATAATTTTATTTTTTGAGTTACAGTGATAAAGATGATATTGGAAAAAAAAACTTTCAAAGAATTCCCAATACAAGAATGCAATAATCAGACATTATCAAGATACTTGCCATTACACATGGCATAGATATTTGAATATATGAATCACAAATACAGTATAGGAACAGAGAGTTCCTTTTTTGTTTGAGTCTAAATTTTGGTGTACTAGTAAATATTTAACAACAGGCTCTCTAAAATATGCATGAGACACTTTTAAGTTTCATTTAGATTATTAACATGCTCTTCAGCACTTTCTAGTATCTAGACAATTAACAACACAATAAATCAACTCCTTATTTGTAATATTTACCAATTCTCATAATATTAAAACAATTACAAAGAAAAAGAAAGCAAAATGGCTGTCTGATGAGGCTTTACATATAGATGAGGAAAGAAGGAAAGTGAAAGGTAAAGGAGAAAAGGAAAGATATACCCAACTAAATACATAATTCCAGAGAGTAGCAAGGAGAGATAAAAAGGTTTTCTTAAATGAGCAATTCAAAGAAATAGAAGAAAACAATAGAATGGGAAAGACAAGAGAGCTCTTCAGGAAAATTAGAGATATCAAAAAAAAGTTTCATGAAAAAATGAACATGATAAAAGACAAAAAATGGAAAGGATTTAGCCAGAAAGAGATTAAAAAGAAGTTTGCTGCAGCCCAAACATAGCCTTTCACTAGATATGACCACTGGAGAACCAAAAATAACAGTTCTTACTACCAGTCCTATGTAATAGTTCAAATTCTTAAATTGATATAGTGAAGGAGAATGACACTAAAGAAGATGTATTGCTAATCTACATTTAAACTGTACACCAAGAATACACAAATGAGCTATACAAGAAAGATCTTAACATTAATGATAACCACAATGTCGTAGTTACTGATCTGAAGCCAGACATCCTGGAGAATGAAGTAAAGAGGGTCTTAGGAAGCATTGCTAACATTAAGGCTAGTGGGGGTGATGGGATTCCAGCTGAGCTTTTTAAAACCTTAAATATGATGCTGTTAAAATGTTGCACTCAATATACCAACAAATTTGGAAAACAACAGTGGCTACTTGACTGTAAAAATATCAGTTAATATCCTAATCCTAAAGAAGGGCTATGCTAATGAATGTTCATATTACTGAACAATTGCACTCATTTCACACAGCAGCAATGTTATGTTTATGATTCTGCAATCTAGGCTTCAGAAATAGATGAATCACAAATTGCCAGAAAAACAGGCTAGTTTTCAAAAAGATAGAGACTATAAAGAAAGCAAGGGAGTTCCAGAAAACAAAAAAAGAAAAAAAAATAGTTCTTCTTCATTCACTACACTAAAGACTTTGACCATGTGGATCACAATAAAATGAGGCAAGTCATCAAAGAGAGGGGAATGCCATTACATCTTACTTGTCTCCAGAGGAACCTATATGCAGACCAACAAGCAACAGTTAGAACTTTGAACTTAGAACAGCAACTTTGAAGCTGAATATGGAACAACTGATTGGTTCAAGATTGGAAAAGGAGTGTTGCAAGGCTATATAATGCTACCTTAATTATTTAACTTATATTCAGAGTACATCATGCAAAATGCCAAGCTGAATGAATCAAAAGCTGGAATTAAGGTTGCCAGAAGAAATGTCAACAATCTCAGGTTTCATGATAATACCATTCTGATGACAGAAAGTAAAGAGGAATTAAGAAGTCTCTTGATGAGGGTGAAAGAGGAAAGTATAAAAGGTGGCTTGAAGTTTAACATAAAAACCAAACAAACAAAAAACTGAAGTTTTAGCAACTGAGCTTATTGCTTGCTGGCAAATGGAGGGAGAAAAAATAGAAGCAGTATCCAATATTATATCACTGCAGATTGTGACTGTGGTCATGAAATTAAAAGACCCTTGATTCTTTGGAGCTATGGCAAATATGGAAAGCACATTAAAAAGCAGAAACAACGCCTTGCCAACAGAAGTCCATATAGCCAAAGCTATGGTTTTTCCAGTAGCAATGTATAGCTGTGAGAGTTGAATTATAAAGAAAGCTGAGCTCTGCAGAATCAATGTTTTCAAATTGTGGTCCTGAAGAAGACTTTTGAAAGTCCCTTGGACAGCAAGGAGTTCAAATCAGTCAATACTCAAAAAAATTAATTCAGGCTATTCACTGGAAGGTCAAATACTAAAACTGAAGCTTAAATTCTTTGGCCGCATAATGAGAAGACAGAACTTATTGGAAAAGATAAAGCTCTGATGTTGGAAAGGCAAAAGGAGAAGAGGACAGCAGAGGATGAGACAGATAGATAGCATCATGGAAACAATGAATGTGAACTAGGACAGACTTTGAGAAGTAGTTGAGGATAGAAGGGCTTGGTGTGCTACGGTCCATGGGGTCACAAAGAATTAGACATGACTGAACTACTGAACAACAACAACAAAAATCTAACACTGAAAATTTAACAGTGCACTCTTGGGAGCTGGTTTGAACTGGCTTAACAATACCACAGAATCTATCTATGTATCTCTTTGGTATAAATGTCCCTTTCTGAGTTGTAATAGTAGCTCACATTTATATAGCAATCTAAGATTTATAGTCTTTTCCTCAGAATCTTGTGAAGTAGGTAGCAGATCAGAAAATCTTAAAGTAAATTACAAATCCTCCTCTATTCAGATTAAGCTTTTGCTATACATATACAGATAGATTTTGAGCAGAAAAGACATTTGATTTATACCTTGAGTCAAAGGCATCTTCATCCTGAAGATGATTTGAAGGAGTAGTAGAAAAGAAAAATAGAAAAGGAACAAACAGTAAGGGTTAGATATTGAAGTCAAGAAACATTTTTTAAAAAAAAGTAAAATGGGAAAAATGAATGGGACATTACAAAAAGAGGAAACCAAAAGGAAAGGGCTAAAAATGTAGCAGGAAAAAAAACAGATTAAAATAACTGTAGGAAAAGGAAATAGTATAGTTAGGAGGATTGAGGAAATAAGAGAACAGACAGGAAATGAAACTGGGGTTACATTAGAATTTGTGCTATGTCCAGTGTCAACCGTCTTGATAACGTTTGATGATTGTATTCTTATATTTTACATTCTTTGGCATAGTGTGTTTTCAAATATTGCCTTTCTCATAATTCCTTAAAGAAAAGAAAATTGTAACAGGAGAAAACTGGAGACTAACTGCTAACTTCCTACTACAGCAGGACAGTTCTAGGATGGTCTGGCAGCATTGAATAGTCTAGGAAAACTAATGCTCCTTCTCTTATCCCTATGTACATAAAAGAATGAGACACTGGCTGCACCCAAAGTCTAAATGTCCTTCACCTAGCTAATGTTGGCATTGACTATGCTTGAAAGTGGTGAATATTTAAAAATCCTTTAGTTAAAGGAAGCAGAAGGGAAGAGGGCCTTGCTGAAGAACAGTAACCAGTCAAGGGGAAATTATAGGGGATTTTCTCCAATTTCTGAAACTAGGAGTGGCAGCTTTACTTCTTTCAAGTTATATGGTTAAATAATTTGCAATATCTTCTCAAAGAGCTCTTCGTTCTAGTTTTAAATTATCTGTGAGCAGGAAAATGACAACAAATTGTCATTCTTTCATGTGTAAATGTCAGTTATTTCCTTGACTTCTAAACACTTTTCTACATAAGTCATTCAGCTAAAAAAAGGTCGCAGAATTTCAGATAACAATTAGTTGCTAAAAGAGCATGTCACAAAATATGGCTCCAAAATGTGTCAAGATCAGTGGGGTAATTGATGCTTTTAGTTTACTACTTTTGTTGCACAGTCAGATAACAATGATGCACAGCTTTCATTTATGGAAAAATTAAACAGACATTAATCTATTTTGTATGAAAAATAACATAAATAAATTGAACTAAAAGAAAAGGCTGCATAAATGATAACTGAAAAGAAATTTAGTTTGTGAATACATTCACAATTAAATTCCTGTTAGGAAACTGACAATTCTAAAACAACAATGAAGTAGAATTAGTTCCTTAACAGATGTGTGAGAAGAAAGGAGTGGTGGGAAAATCCCCCAGAGGGATGGAGAAGATACAAATTACAATGGAACTAGTACATTCAAGAATATTAAAGAGTTCTAGCAGTTACTGTTCACTCAGTTTTGTCTTTACAATTTATTAAGTAACATTTTAATTAGCAAAACAGTTAAACAAAAATATGTTGAGAATAGTTGAATAATATCATGTAACTTAACCTTGAAATGCTTACCCATTTAGTAGATGAATCATATTGTAAAATGCACAACAATGACTAGCAAGGAAGGAAAATGCCAAATAAGAAAATAAAAAGCCAACATTTCTAATTAAGTCCAACTTGGTGACTAGATACCCTAATGTGGTGCTACATGCTGCAACATCCCATACATACAAAATGTGACATTTACTGTAGGGGAAGAGCTCTGGATTTTGAGACTGAATACTGGCGTTTGAATCTGTGTTCTTCAATTCACGAATTGTATGACCTTGTGGAGGTCCTTTCATGTCTCTAGACATCAGTTTCTTTAGAAATTTAGGGGCTTGGACAACCAATCACTACTATCCTTTACAGCTTTAGCATTTTATTTCCTTCCCATCTCTTCCATATATTGAACCTGTTGTTGCCAGATTATTTTATAGGCATACCTCATTTTATTATGCTTCACTTTATTGTGTTTCACAGATATCATATTTTTTTTTTTTTACAAATTGAAGGTTTGTGGCAACCCTCTGTGGAACAAGTCTATTGGCACATCATGTCTCTGTATAACATTTTGATAATTCTCATAACATTTCTAACTTTTTCATCATTATTATATTTGTTATGGTGATCTGTGATCAGTGACCCTTAATGTTACTAATGTAATTGTTTTGGAGCACTACAAATCACATCCAGATAAGACAGTGAACTTAAACAATAAATGTTGTGTGTGTTCTGATGTTCCACTCACCAGCAATTCCCCATCTGTCTTCCTCAACTTGGGCCCCTCTATTTCTTGAGACACAACAATATTGAAATTTGGTTAATTAATAACCCTACAATAGTCTCTATTCAAGTTCAAGTGAAAGGAAGTGTCAATAGATGGAGTGAATTTTATTGTTGTCTTAATTTAAGAAACTGCCACAGCCATCTCAACCATCAGCTACCCCCACGTCCTTGATCAGTCAGCAGTTGTCAACATTATGGCAAGACCCTCCATAAGAAAAAAAGATTATGACTCATTGAAAGCTCAGAAGATGGCTAGCACATTTTATCAATAAAGCTATTTTTTTAATTAAGGTCTGTACATTGATTTTTTAAAACTTAATACTATTACACACTTAATAGACTACAGTATAGCATAGACATAACTGTTATATGTATTGGGAAACCAAATAAAAACATGTGTGACTCATTTTATTACAATATTCACTTTATTGTGGTGGTCTGGAACTAAACCCACAATATCTCCAAGGTATGTCTGTACTTTATATAATCGAGGACCTCCTTCCAACATGCTCTACCCACAAAGCTATTTCAGGGTTCAAGAGACTCTGTGGATCAACACCCACCTTAAAACCACACCTCACAAGACCATTAATGTTTTTTTTTTCCATGCATCAAGAGAACATAAAGGAGGCATTCAGTTGAATAGTGTAACACACACACACACACACACACACACAGAAATCTTTAATTTCTGTGTGTGTGCATATATGTATATGTATGTGGGTATATACACACATATCTATTTTATACATAAATCTTTTATATACACATATACAAATGTGTGTATATTTGTGTATGTGTATATGTGTGTATATATGTATGTATGTATATATATGTGTATATATGTATGTTTATATATGTGTGAGTGTGTGTGTGTGTGTGTGTGTGTATATATATATATATATATATATATATATATATATGTATAAAACTTCGCCTCCACTCCCCCCAATATCTACTCTACCCTGAACCTCCACCTCCATGCCAAGGCCCTGAACACTGAACACATGGGTACACTCTTGGAATTGTTGTTACACACCACAAATCTTAGCAATCACTACAACAAAAAAAGCCTTTGAATTTGTGCTACATTCTGGATAGCATAAAATTTACCTCCTTAAGATGAAATGAATATGTGATTTCATTAGACAAATACTTCCCTCCATAATCACAGACTGCAGTTCTTCATGAAAATGAGTTGCAGATTTTCACTTAAGATGAAAGAATGAAAGGCAATAGAAAAGCCCAGATCTTCCACTATAATATCAACAAATACGTAAAAAGGGAACTAGAAAAAAAAATACTACAGAAATAAAAACAGAGGGGTAAGGGTGAGTGGGTGATAAAACTTCTCTATTTAGTTCAGAGCTGCACAATGAAGAGAAATAAATGAAGGCAGGTAGAGAGTTCACATCAAAGAATCCACCATAAGTACAGGTTAAAATGGAAACATCTGAGGCAGGGAAGGGGGTCATGCTGAGGAAGTCAGGGTGAGGTCCCATAACTGGACACAAATCCAGAAAAAAAGCAGGGAAAAAATCCCTTCCATGGTAGATTGCATAAACTCTGGCAAATGGATCTATAATGGGTAACACTCTGTTCAGAGATTTCACGAGTGCCAGCTCTAATAATCAGATGACCAAGACCAGATACCCAGCCCTGGGTTGGTAGAACACAAGCAAGCTTCAGATTCAGTCCCTTTTGGTCACTACACAGGTAGAAAGGTCTTTTTTGCTCACTTCTTGGAAGACTATGAAGCACAATGATGTAGAAGGCAAACCAAGTTTATAAATGTGAATGGGCAAGGAAGTGAGAAAAAGCAGATGAACAGGATTTCTAATATCCCACTGGAAACAAGAGTAAGACAGAGAAAGGAGTCAGTTTCATATAGAAGATCAGGTAAAAGGGGGGGGGGGAGGAAGCAAAGGAGGATAGAACCTGCAGTAGACTATCAGTACACTCAGAGTGAGGTCCTGGGTTGAGGAAGAGGGTGGAGACTAATACTAGGCTGCTAATTAAGATCATCACTATCAGAGGCTGATGCATGATTACAGAAATTTCAGGATAAAAAAAGAAGAGTTATTAAATCCATTTAAAGAAGCCTAGAGGGTAATTGTCAGTACACAAAATTCCAAGCCATGGTTTTGTGTTTATCTAACCCAAACTTGCAATATCACAAGAACATGTTGCAAAATTACAATGAATAAGCATAACCACAAATAAGAGATATGAGGAGACACCTCAAATCTACTCCTTGACAGAGATGAGAGATCTATGGGTGAGGAACAATGAACATATTTTCAGACTTTGTCATTGGATTTTCTTTTTTTCCTTTTCGTCTTCTCTTTTAAAAAAATATCAATGTTACACGGGGTAGCTCTTTGTAAAGGGATAATGGCAAAAATGCTGGTGATACAAAAAAATATGTAAAGTTTTATTTAAAGCCTTAAGGATGACAAAATGGAAAAGAAGGTAAAAAACTTATAACTAAAAGTGGAAAACCTTACCCAAGTAGTAGACTCTTTGGAAAATAGAAATAAGCAAACAGGATGCTATAACTACATGATAACATACACACATGCGTATATGTGAATACATATACACAAATATACATATTCGTATACATATGCATATATGTATGCATACATACACATACAAACACACATATATACACACAGAGATAGATAGATAGATAGACAGATAGATAGATTAGAACTAAATCAAAAGATAGAAAAATAGAATAAAAGTCTATGGTATGTACTAATAAAAAAAAAAAATCCTGACAGGCAAGATAGTCCAAGGAGAAATAATTTAAAGATCATCAGAATCCCTGTTAACAATGACCAATAAGAAAACCTGGACAACATACTTCAAAAATTCATAAAATAAAATTTCCTAGATGGATTTGATTCAGAAGGTTATTTAAAAATATAATATTTTTCCAATAATCACCACCTGGAAGAAATGATGAACTGAAAACACCTAAGAATTTGAGGCAAAATCCAGAATTTCCAAGTAAAATGTGAAAAAGTAAACAAAAAAAAAGGAAAGTTCAGATAGCAAGGAACCACAGTTCATATGAAATAAGCCTTGGCAGTATCTATGGAAAGAAAGTCATGGAATATGATATTCCAAAAGACAGAAAGTAACAAAACTTAAAAACAGAAATAATGTACCCTAAAATACTGAGGATAGATAAATAAATTAGAAACACAATTAAATAATATCTTATTTGCAAGAAACACAGTTGAAACAAAAAGATTCACACAGTTAAAATAAGTTGTTGTTCCAGAATTTATTATACTTTAGGAAAATTACAAAGAAGAAATGAAGAAATTGTGATCTTGGATAATGCAAAAGTAAAAATAAACATTGTTAAAAGAGATAAGCAGGGGATACAAATTATGTTGAAAACATTATAGAGGATGAAATATTGATAGTATTCACATACATGCAAACATAACAAATAGAATAGCATCTAAATAATGTAGACCAGAAAAAACATAGACCAGAAAGAAGTTAAATCTCTGAGTAGGATTTGAGAAAATTTAGATAGTATGAATCTCTACTGATTACTGAATAAGTCATTACTAAATGAGTCTGAATGAGTTGATGTGTGTGTGTGTGTGTGTGTGTGTGTGTGTGTGTGTAGTAAGTGTAACTCTTAAAGAAACTGAACCTGTACTGGGACATAAAATAATAAAAATTCAGAAAACAGATATATTAGATATCTCCTTTACTAATCACAATGTAATGAATATTATACTAAATAAAGGACCTCTGAAGAAAGGAATAGAACTTAAATGGAGATTCATTTAATCCCAATGAGTCATTAGGTTAAAGAACATGTCATATAAATGTGAAGTTTTGTTAAGAAAATTACAACAATGTGACATCTTATCAAAAAATTGAGTTGCAATCAAATCCGTCATTTGGGTAAATATACATCTCTAAGCAATAACAAAAGTATGAAACAATCTATCTTTGAATTGGGCCTTAAACTCATCATCATCACCATCATCATTACTCTAACTGAAGGATCAAATAGTTGAAAAACTGCAAGCAAACTCAACAAATAGAAGTTCTGAAATCAAATAAAATTGAAAGCCAAAATAAATATTTTAAAGACAAGTAGAACAAAAAGTTTAAAAACTAATAAATTATTTTATTATTAGATAGTATGGTTTTAAAAGGAAGAGAAAAACAAAAACTGTCAATATCAAAAAAGAAATTATCTTTTAAATTATTTACCAGCAAGAAAACATGGTAAATGAAATGTAGAACAGGTACAAAAATATGAAATGTCACATGGACATCTCATAGTAATCTTTTTGCACAAACTGCTCCCCATACCTGGAATGCAATTAATCTTTGTCTTTGATTTCTTAATTTCCTTCCTAGCTCATCTTAAGTGTGCCTTCTTAAAGGAGCTTATTCCTTAGTTGCTAGTGCTGGCACTCCCCAAAAATCATTCTTTTTGGCTATTGTACATGTAGCTGTTCTTATTTAAATATGCATATGTTGTTTCAATTGAGTCAGGGACTGTTTCATTTTTGTTTTTGTACCCACAATAACTAGCAAATTACCTAGCACATGGTAGGCACCCAATAAATACTCCTTGATTGGCACAAATGCACATGCGGGAAGAGGGAAGAATGAAGTAACAGAATAGTTTAATTTGTCTGAAGCATGTGAAGGGAGGTAGCAGAAATGAAACTATAAGGGAGAATGGATCCAAACTGTGGAGCACCTTCAATACTCTGTTTAAGATTTTCTGATTTATTTGGTAATCACAAATTTGTGAGCAGGGGAATGATACAGTTACACTTTTCCTTTAGGAAATTTACTTTGTTATTAGTATGAAGAATGGTTTTAGGGATGAAAGACTAGAAGCAGAGATGCCAATTAAGATACTGTCATAATAGTCTAGAAAAGAGATAGTGAGAACTTAACTAGGGTGGTAGCAATGGATGTGGAATGGAAAGGAATAAATGAATGGAAGAAATATTGTAGATAAGTTGTTGTTCAGTCATGTCCAAATCTTCATGACCCCATTTGGGGTTTTCTTGTCAAAGATACTAGAGAAGTTTGCTTTTTCCTTCACCAGCTCATTTTTTTGGGGGGGTGGGCTAGGCAATGAATTAAGTGACTTGCCTAGAATCACAGAGTTAGTGAGTGTTTTGAGTCTGAGGCCAAATTTGAACTCAGGTCCTCCTGAGTCCAGGGCTGGTGCTCTATCCACTGCTCATCCTAGCTGACCCCAGTCTCCAGCTGATTTTTTACAGATGAGGAACTGAGGCAAAGTGACTAAAACAGGGTCACACAGATATTAAGTATCTGAGGCCACATTTGGACTCATGAAGATGAATCTTCCTGACTCTATGCCCAGTACTTTATTTGCCATGCCACCTAGCTGACATTGTAGATATAGAACAGATGAAAATAGGTAACTGAATGGGTGAGGGAAAGAGAAGAGTCAAAAGATGATGTCAAGATTTGGAGGTAGGATGACTGGAAGAATGATAGTGTTCTTTATAGATATAAGCAAATTAAGAAGAGAGGTAGACATAGAAGGGAATATGATAAGTTCAGTTAGAAACATGTCAAACGTAATGTGTCAGGAAGGTACCCAATTTGAAACATCCACTAGGCATTCAGAAGTGAAGGGCTGGAACTCAGAAAAGCCCTTTGTAAAAAGACTGGTTGGCAATGACAAAAGCTGAAAAGGCATAGTTTGTGAAAAAAAATGATAATTATGGATAGAGTGAGTAGTGAATTGTTCAACAAGTCAAATATGCAAAAAGTAACACTTTCTTTTAAGAAGGAAGAAATGACAGGTAATTTCAGAATAACAAAATTATTGTTTATATTAAAAAAAATGTAAGGACTTCCAGTGTGAATTCATTGGGATTAAGGAACTCCCAATGTTGAGGAAACTTTCTCCTAGTGAATATAAGCAAATGTTTTAGAACTTAGAATTGGGGGGGTGACTTTGGCCACTAAGAGGTTAAGTGACTCACTCTAGGTTACACATCCAGTATGGATCAGAGACAACTTTCAATCAAGGTCTTCCTGACTCAAGGCTAGCTATCCATTACTCCTATTTATTTCTTTACCTAATAGGGTTTATGTTCACAGAAGTAATTATGTCCAAGAAATAGTAATAGATCAAAATAATAATTAAAAAAAGCTTAGAAGCTCAAGTAATAAGAAAATGATAAAAACACACTCATATGTTTCTGCAGTAAATATGTATCAAATGTATAACTAAAACAGATAAAGAATCAAGGCAGTACAAAAAAAGAAACAAGTATCCATTAGAAATGAGCTTATGGAGATTAGGATAGAAAATAAAGATGTAATTTCTTATTAAAATCAGAAAGAATAGAATTTCTTCTAAATGGCCCATGTAATATCATAGTGAAGAATAAATAAACCACTCTTGTCAACAAAGGAGGAACAAATTAGCTATTTATTTGAAGTACTATTTATACTAATTTCTGAAATCATTGCTTGAACCAGAGTCCCTAGTGTGAAAGTGAAATTCAAGTATTTATTGGAACTTCAAACATGTTGATCAGCAATTACCCAAATGAATTAAATTCAACAAAGATGTATTACCTACAAGGCAGAAACACTTTAGTCCTAAAATCTTAGAGTCATCATTTATACATTTTATAAAATTTCAATCGTTAAGAAGTGTTTTTCTTCACAGCCCTGTCCCCCCCCAAAGTATAAGAAAATACTTGTATGAAATAAGCATAGTCAAGCAAAACAAATTTCCAGATAAGTTATGTTGAAAAATTTGTCTCATTCTGAACATTAGTACATCACCTCTTTGTCAGGAGATAAGTATAATTCTTCATCATTCGTCCTCTGCAATCATAAATGAACATTACATTGATCAGAATTCTTAAGTCTATCAAAATTGTTTATTTTTAAAATGTTGATTTTTCCAGTAAGATTTATTTCTCCTGCTTCTTCTCACTTCACTTCGAATAAGCTCATACAAGTCTTTCTAGGTTTCTCTCAAATTATCTAGTAATTTCTTATAATAACAGTATAATTTAATTAATTTATTCATATACCATAACTTACACAGCCATTCTCCAATTAATGGGAACTTGTCTAGCTTCCAGTTTTTTCTACCACAAAAAGAGTTACCATAAATATTGTAACTAGAAGACTTTTGCTCTTTCTTTGATATCTTTAGACAATTTTGATATCTTTGACAATTTGTCAGTCTCATGGTTATGAGATCAAAACTCAGAATTGCCTTAACTTGCATTTCTCTAATAAAAATTTTCAGTACATTTTATGGCTATATATATAATTTGGGCTTCTTATTTTGAATAATGCCTATTAAAATCCTTTGACAATTGATCAATTAGTGAAGGATTTTTATTCTTATAACTTTGAATCACATCCACATATATCTTGGAAATGAGAAATTTATCAGTGAGATTTGGTGCAAAGATTTTCCTCCAAATTAAATCCTTCCCTAAGCTACTTTGGATTTGATTAATCAAAAACTTTTAAAATGTTATGTAATCAAAATTATCCATTTTATTTTCTGTGAGCATCTACCTTGTTTGGTCATTAACCTTTCCCCTAGCCATGGATTTACAACACAATTTATTCCCTTCATTCATTCATCTGTTAATCATTTTTTCTCAACTGATGTTATTAACCACTCCTTATCTCTTAGTTTCTCTGGGATTTACATATCAATTTTTAATGTAGACCTAAAACCAAACAAATTAGAAATTTTTTTTAAAGTGTGATTTGCTTAAATGTTCAGTTGTGCCCAACTCTTTATGACCTTATTTGGGGTTTTATAGGCAAAATATATTGAAGTGTTTTGATATTTCCTTCTCCAGCTCATTTTACAAATGAGGAATGGAGGCAAATATGGTTAAGTGATTTGACTAATAAGTGTTTGAGGCTGGATTTGAATTCATGAACATGAGTCTTCCTGACTCCAGTCCAGGAACTCTATCCGCTGTGCCACCGAGATGTCCTTAAAAACGCCTATTAAAGTATGACCTTCATTTTGAAGGGCATTCAAATTCATCTTGTAGTGTTCTGTGGGAAAAAGTTACAAACAGATGCATTTTTGTTTTTGCCCCATCTTTGCATTGTGTTAATTACCTTAAAAAAAAACTAGACAGTAACAAGGATTGCTTTTGCAAATCATTTGGGATGATAAATAAATTATTCATTCTAGCTCAATATGCTTCTGATTCTCTGGATTTGCAGAGGCATGGTTGTTGCATTCATTATCCATCTAGAATAAAAGGTTTTAAGGTGTGATATATATATAGTGATTTTATATCCAAAAGGCCCACATTTAAAGTACGATTCTTCAGCAACTGACAAAAGGGCTTTCAGTCACTAATATTGTAAAGTCCTGTAGTTGATATGGGCATCTGAGAGCTTAACTCACAGATCAGAATGACTTTGTTCATATTGCAAGATGCATCATGATTGCAGAAGATCAGAAAATTTTTCTTTTTCTAAAATTTGAAGTTTACTTTTGTTATGTTTTTGGATGTTCCAAGAATTTCCATTTTTAAAAAATCCATTAATTAAATGAGACCATTGAAACTCAAATAACGGTACAGATAAAATTAAACTGAAAATGAGATTTAATGAACCATGGTCCCCTAAAATGCAACACGCAATAAGTACTTAAATGATGGTTTATCAACAAAATGAAGACAATTTTTGAAGAAGTAAGAAAAAAAATTTTAAATATATGATATTTAGAGAAGTGTGGACTTATGTATGTTCTGCATATTTAGGAAGAAAGCAAGCATTTAAGTACTACTCTGTGTTAAGGCTTTTACAGATTCTATTAATTCATTTGCTCCTCAAACAACTTTGGGAAGTATTTGCTATTATTATGCTAATTTTAAACAAAAAAAAATAGGTACACAGAGATGAAGTGACTAGTTCTGGGTCATAGCTTTTAGGTCTCTGAGCCCTATTTTATTACAGGTCTTCTTATCTCCTGGGTGGTGCAGTGAATAGAATGTCAGGCCTAGTGGCAGGAAGACTCATATTCTTTGGGCTCAAATCCAAACTCAGACACTTACTAGCTGTGTGATTTAAGTTACTTAACCTCTGGCATGATTTGAACTCAGGTTTTCCTGATTCCAGGCCCAGTGCTCAATCTACTGAGCCACTTGGCTGCCTCCACTATGATAATCATGAATTTTTTTTCAGCATTGTCCATATGTTCTCAACCCCTGTTGGGATTTTCTTTGCCAAGATACTGGATTGGTTTGTCATTTCTTTCTCCAACTCATTTTACAATTGAGGAAATTGATGCAAACAGGGTTAAGTGACTTGCCCAGGATTACATAGTTGTTAAATGTCTGAGGTGGGATTTGAACTCAGGTGTTTCTGACTTAAGCCCTGGTGCTCCATCCACTGTGTAACCTAGCTGCCCCTTAAGAATTGATTTAGTCCAAAGTAATAAGATCATAGATTTAGAGACTAAAGTGACCTTAGAAGTTAATGAGTCTTTTCCTGTCATTTTATATATAAGAGAAATGATTATTTCTCTCTCATATTAATATTCTATTATTAAAATTGGGGAGACCCCAGCTTTTTTTCCCCCTGTTCCATTTCCTTGTCCAATCTCTCAAGGACAGGGCTGATGGAAGATAGGATTAACATTTCCCACATTCTGGATAGGGCTACTCCACCCAACTAGCTCTGACTTCTAATCTAAGGTGAAAGGCTCTGTTGCTCAGGTTTGGTTGGGGGATAAATTCTTTGTTTAGATTGCCCAAGGCCACAGAAAACTTAGAAGTCAATGACATAATTAAAGTTCATTCAAAGAGATTCAACCCCTCATTGTAATATCATTCTCTCAATAATTGTTAACCTATCAGAGTTGTTTGCCATCCTTGGGAATACACCACTCTTCTGATGACCATATAAGCCATGAGCCTACCACCATGACAGTCTTTGGTCTAAGAGAGAGACAGCCAAACGGCCATCCTTTTATTAGTGAACATGCTGGCATTATTAATAAAATGACTAAATTACCCAGAAATTGTATCTCCCAAACTTTTTTAAGTGTCACACAAATGAGGAAACTGCAACCCAGATATATTAAGTGGCATCCTGAAGGTCACACAGAGAGTAAACAGCCAGAACCCAGATCCCCTAATCACAAATTCATGGCTTTTTCCATTGCACTTTTGCTTCTACTCAACTAGGTCTGGAAGTATGCTAGAACTATATCATATCAGCTTGTGAAAATTGATAAATTTTTCAATGTAAGCATTTACACCTTGAAAATTGTCAAATACTATAAATCAAGAATTGATTTATTGTTTTGTTGATTGTCTACACTTAAAGTGACAGGGGAAATGTTAATAATGCATTCAACTTAAAAATGTATCTTTCCCCCATCCCCTCCACCTGAGGTATAGTTATTAAACATTTGGCAGCTCATTCTTGTATCCCTGATGGGGTTGAGGTCTGGGCCCCAGAAAGGAAAAACCCTGGACTTTCCCAAGTGGCCAAATCTCTGGCTTTCACCTGAGCTATAATCCTATCAACTGGCCTTTCATTGTGGCTACACCCAATCTCCCCTCCATTGTCTTACCTCCCTATGGCTCCTGGCCATTTCCCACACTTAATCCTAGCTAAGCTCCATTGTCCAGGTCCCAAGAGTTCTGTTCACCCCAGTTTACTGGCCATTCCCATCCAGATATCCTTAGGCCCCCCTCCTATCACTGCAAATTACTTGGCCACTCCTAGAACCCTCCCACAGGCTTTCTGTATATAAGGTCCATCTTGTCTCCATTAAGAGGCTGGGATACTTATACTCTAGCCACAGCTCAGATTCTTAAAATCTAGCCAATAGCTTACTAATGTTCATACTCCTTAAGAGTCTGCTCAGTATGATGGATGTTCTAATAAACCTTGTCTTTGGCTGAAAGAAGACTTGGGTGAAATTCTTTCTGGCAGGATTTTGTGTTGTGATTTTGGGGTCCCAGCACCCCTGAACCTCTGAACTGCATCATCCCCACTTCATTTACTATCAAACTGTGATAAGGCAGCTAGGATTTAGTAATCTGTACACTGGAAGTAAATCTCTATTAAAAAAAAGTATCAGATACATTGAGACTGTAATAAAGATGTTAAATGTTAGAGAATTATTGAATGGTTGGCACTATCACCAAAGGCCTGAGAGCAGGTGAACAAATTCTGAATTCAATTAACTGGATCACTGAAATAAAGAGTATATATATATATATATATATATGTGTGTGTGTGTGTGTGTGTGTGTATATGTATGTGTGCATACATAGATATGTATGTATGTATACATATACACACATGCATATATATGTTCTTGTTCTTAATGCATCACATACATATGTAATGTGTGTGTGACTTATTAGGAACATGAAGTTATGATATAATTTCTCTTTTTTTTATTTTTAGGCAATTGGGGTTAAGTGGGTTAAGCCTGGGGTTAAGCTCAGGGTCACACAACTAGTGAGTGTCAAGTGTTTCATCTGAGGCCAGATTTGAACTCAAGTCCTCCTGACTTCAGGGTCAGTGCTCTATCCTCTGCTCCACCTAGCTGCCCCAATGTAATTTCTCTTTACTGGGTCAATCAAAAGCAAATTATTGGTAGTTCTAGTGATAATTTTCATGTGATGCATTGTGTACATAAAGTAAAAATATGATAATAGGATGCCCTCAGAACCCTGACTTGACTAAGGGATTAACATGAACTGAATCAAATACGTATTTTCTAATGGGACCTGCCATTCACAATTGTAGACAAAAAATTACAGGGAATTGAAACTATGCAAACCACATTATGGATGCTTAATCTTAAATATTTTTTTACATTTAGCATCTCTGATAAAGTATTTCTCTAAGATAATGCTAAATGTGATGGGGTTATGTTTTTAGGAGTAATGTGAAAATTAACTTATAACAATGATGGCTTACTTAAATCTGAAGAATAAGTTTACACATTTAGTATAGTTTTAGTTAGAGAGTCATTGAAGAAACTCATTTTTTTTATTTCAATAAAATCTGGTTTTGCCTAGAAATGAAATAATAAGCAATCACAATCTAAATTTATTTTTTTCATTCAACATCTTACAAAGAAGAATGAAGTATTATTCTAGAAGTAGAAACATTGTAATTAAATACTTTCAGATGAAATCCAAATGTCTTATAATGAGAAATTTAGGAATTCAGTGTAGATATTACCTGTGTAATTGTAGGAAAATGAGCACTTTATTTAGACTATTTGCTTTTTCTATGCAATTAGAGATCTTTGTTGAATGAATTCACACACCTGTCAATTATTGATGGTTTGGGAGGAATTGAATATGAAGGTTTCTCTTATTTCCCTAAATAATTGATGGTTATACATTAGGAAGTAGAGAATTATTATTAAAGAGATGGCTGTTCACACAGCTGTAACAAAAAATCTGACAATTTCTACCTTATTTCTGTGTGAGAGAGCTTTGTCAAATCAGTGATTTATAGATCACTTCACCACAAGGCTTTAGTGTAGGATCCTCTGCACTTCTGAACCAGTTAAGATGAGATCAGCAAAAGATTTAATTTTGTTTAAAACTTCTGGAGTCATTTAGATAGAGACAATGTGTGCAGTTTCATCTCTAAAACTGGTTTGCAAAAATAATTTATAAAAGAAATTCATAGTACTGAATGAACAACTAAAATTTTATCCAAAGGCACTGGGTCTTTGACATATGAAGTTAATATTTTTAATTTACCATTATAAGATGTCCAGAATTTTCAAGACTTCTATAATTTAATACTAAAAGTAGAACTAGCACATGTAGCAACATACCTACAAATAAAAAAAATGTGACTTGCCATAATAATCCAGCAATTCATAATCAACCATAGCTGAAGAGACAGACAATCTATGAAAATATAAATGAATTATAAAGTTGAAGAGTTTGGGGAAAAAATCCTGAACAGTGGGAGATATGTAATGGAAAGTCAATGTGAGAATTTCTTTTGTTTGACTATACATAGTCAGCATAGCTTTTCTTTTTATATTTTTTCCCATTGAAATAAGGATATAGGAATAGAGAAAAAATAAGTGCTTGTTCACAGGGGAAAAAAGATAAGAAAATGCTGAACCTTTAACCAAAAGACATGAGCTCCAGTCTTGGTTCTAAAAAATTATATGATCTTGGTCTGCCTATTTTATCTCTTTTGGCCTCTGTTTTCTCATTTGTAAAATAAGGGTGTTGGACTTCTAAGGGCCTTTACAATTCTATGATTCTGTGATTGGAATGACTCAATTGATTTATCATAGAAATATCAGGAAAAATATATGCCTCTATCTACCCATCATTTATGTGTATATACATATGCCCTCAGCCATTACCACCCTCCTAGAATTGGTCAAATGGTAGCTAATGATTCAATAAGACATCAAAAAATTATTAATGACAAAAATTATGTTAAAAAAACCCAACAGAGATTAATTCTTTCGAAGACACATATATAGTCTTAATACCTAAACCAAGATGAGTCAAAACAGAGAAAAATGGTAGAATAATTTCCATAATGAATATTGATGCAAATAAATGTAAAGAAAATGCTAGCAAGGAGATTATGGCAATATAGTATAATGATCTTTCACTAGGGTCAGGTTGGATTTATGCTGGGAATATAGGTCTGGTTCTATATTAGAAAAACTATAAAAATACCTGACAATATTAACAAAAAATTATGCGATTATTTCAGTACATTTGGAATTTTTAACAAATGCCCATCCCTGTTAAAAACACTAGAAATCATAGATATACATGAAGCTGTCCTTAAAATGATAAGTAGTATCCCATTATTTGAAATGAGAATAAGCTTGAAGCCTTTCCAGTAATATCTGAGGTGAGGCACTGATGTCCATTATCTCCATTAATATTTAATATTATTCTATAAATGCTAGCTACAGCAAAAAGAAACAAAAAAGAAATGGAAGGAAAAAAAACATATGCAATGAGGAAACAAAACTATCACTATTTGCAAAAAGATATTGTGATTTCCTTAGAGAACCCTAGAGGTTTAACTTAAAAATAAAGCTAATTGAAACAATTAACAATTTTACCAAAGATACAGGATATAAAATAAACCCACTCAAAAAAATTAGTTTTTCTGCATATATAAAAAAAAAAGCCCAACATACATATAGTATGAGAAATTTTATTTAAAATAACTAAAGAAAATATATACTACTTGGGAATCTACCTGCCAAGATATACAAAGAAATTATATGAACTCAAATATAAAGTACTGTTTATACAAATAAAGATAGATCTAAATGATTACAGAAAAATATTATTTGTGGATAGGTCAAGTCAATATTAATAACAATTGTCATAGCAAACAAATTACCAAAAAATTGGAAAAATGATAACAATTTATCTAGAGGATCAAAATATCAAAAGTATTAAGGGAATAAATTTAAAAAAATAAGAAGGAAGGTAGACTAGTCTACCAGATCTCAAAATATATACTACAAAGCTGTAATTGTGGAAATAATTTTTTGTACTGGGTAAGAAATTAGGAGGGAGATCAATGGAACAGTTAGTTGCATAATATAGAGAAGAAAATTAGTACAGTAGCCTACAGTTTGGCAAACTCAGTGATCACAACTATTTGAGCAAGAATTTACTATTTGACAAAAACTGTTGGGAAAACAAATTTAGTTTGGCAAAAACCAGGCACTGATCAACATATCAATACCTTATACCAAGATTAGCACAAAATGAGTACTTGATTTAGAAATAAATCTTGATATGATAATCAAATTAATGTAGCATGGAAGAAATTACTTGTAACATCTATGTAAAGGTTAAGTGTTCATGCCCAAATAAAATGGTTAAATTTGATTACAGAAAATTTAAAAGATTTGCATAAATAAAATCAATGCAGCTGAAATTTGAAGTAAAGTAGGGAAATGGCAAAAAAAATCAGTCAGTTTCTCTGATAATGGTCTCATTTCTGAAATAAATAGGGAACTACATAAAATTTACAAAAATAAGAACCATTCCAAAATTGATAGTCAAAGGTTATGAATAGGCATTTTTTTGGAGGAGGAAATCAAGCTATCAATAGCCATATTAAAATGCTTTAAATCACCAATAATTAGAAAAATACAAATTAAAACAATTCTGAGGTACCACATCACATCCGTAACATAGACTGACATGACAAAAAAGGAAAATGACAAATGTTAGGAAAGAATATGGAAATAATAGATACACTAATGTACTGTTGATAGAACTATGAATTCATCCAACAATTATAGAAAGCAATTGGGAACTATGCTCTAACAGCTTTTAAACTCTACATACCCTCTGACCCAGAAATACTGCTGCCAAGTCAATACCCTAGAGATTAAAAAAAGAAAAGAAAAGAAGAATTGGAAGCTGAGGAAATGCCTACCAATTGGGGAATGGCTGAACAAGTTATGGAATATGAATGTGATGGAATACTATTGAGCTGTAAGAAATGATGGAAGTAAAAACCTGGGAAGACTTGTGTAAGCTGAAGTAAAGAGAATGTAGTAGAACCAAGAGAAAATTTTATATGATAAAAGCAATATCATAAATATAATCAATTCTAACTTTTCATCTCTGAGCAATACAATTTCAAAGGACTCATGATAAAACAAGTTATCCATCTCCAGAAAGAGAACTGATAAACTCAGAATGCAGATTGAAGCACATTTTTCTTCTACTTATTTTTTCTCTTTTTTTTCCCCTTTGGAACATGCTTAATAAAGAAATTTGTTTTACACATCTATACTATTTGTAATCCCTTTTATTCTCCTTGCCTTTTCAAAATATGGGGCAGAGAGTAGCAAAGGAAGAGAATTTAAAACTTTAAATAAAATTGAATAAAAAAAGAGAGGAGGCAGGAGAGAGGAGAACAATGAAAACTATCAAGGTGGAAGAGGAAGTTAAAAATTATGATGATATAAAGAAGGAATAAGAGAGCAGTAAAATGAAAAGTATGAAGAAAACAGAGCAGGGGGAAGAGGAAGTAGTGACAGAAGAAAAGGACAAATGAGAAGCAATATTTCATTCTTTATTTTCCCTTCCTTAAAATTCAATTTTATTTTATTTTCAA
Organism: Vombatus ursinus; assembly: GCF_900497805.2. Classification (NCBI taxonomy): domain Eukaryota; kingdom Metazoa; phylum Chordata; class Mammalia; order Diprotodontia; family Vombatidae; genus Vombatus; species Vombatus ursinus. Next base: position 1,437,009 of record NW_020944646.1, read on the forward strand.
TTCTGCATTCTCTCCAAACCATCTCTCCTTCACCCCATTGTAAAATAAAGAAAAATAAAAGCTCTCTGAAATATGTATAGCCTAGCAAAACAAATTTGCACCAATGCAGAGGTAGGGATGATGAAAAAGCTGAGTTGTAGATGCAAAGAGTCATGTGAGATCAGAATGGAAATGTACTGTGAAGTAGACTGAAGCCAGGATTGCATGTTTTATTGAGTCCTTTGGAATAGTGGTCAGTCATAGATTTGCTCAGAGATTCTAATTCTCTGGAAATTGCTTTTACATATTGTCACTGAGAGGAAAAGAGTTTTTTTTTTTTTAACTTCAAAAGACACTTCTTAAAATATACCTCAGAGGAGTAAAGAGTCATTTCCAGGTAAAATCTAAAAACATGTATTCTTTACAGCAATGACATTTAACTGAGAGTAAATTCTGATGGAGACGAGGCAGAGAACAAGTGTTAAATGGGAGATATGAGGCAGGCAGAGACACCAGGAGAAAAGATAAGATCATAGAAAGGAAAAAAAGAAGGTCATCAAATATTTCACCTACTTCAAGATGTTTCAAATTAGTTGTTTTCCATGGAAGCCTGGCTCCTTGATTCATTTTTCCCCCTTTTTTAAAAGTTTAATTATAATCCTCTCTTTAAGGAACTCTTATTATCATCCCTGAACATCTCAGAATTAACAGGAATTCCTTAAATCAAGGCTTATTATGACCACTTCCCCCAGTTGTCATTGGATGCAAACACCCAAATTTTAATAACTAAAATAATTAAATTAATTCATTGAATAAGTTTTATTCAAATTGATTTTAAAAGTCAAATATACTTTGATTTTTTTTGTTTACAATACACAACCAAAGGCATAAAAAGGAACAAAAAGAATAACAAAGCTTTAAGGATGAATTATAACTTGATAATAAACCTAACTTTATGAAAAAAATATTTTTTTATACACACATGTCCTTCTTTACCAAGCCTTCATGAAGGAGACTAGAAAAGCAACACAGTATTGACCATGGCTCTAAGGAAAAGGTTTTTTAATGTGGGGTCCATTAATTTGATTTTTTCAAAATACCTGTATTTCAGTATAATTGATTTATCTTGGAATCCTATGCATTTTATTTTATACATTTAAAAATATAATTTTGGGAAGGGAGTCATAGATTAACCTAAGGGGTCCTGCCCTGAGCTAATATATCAGGGGGCAGAAGAAGGGCTGAGGAGTTGAATTCAATACTTTAATACTCAAATGATTAGGATGGTTTGGAATATGGGATAATCAGAATAGGGTATGATAATAGCACTTGATGTGATTTATATTGGCTGATAAACCAGGAGGAGGGGACAATCTACACAGTCTAATTTGTTGCTTGAAATATACTTCAACAAAGCTTTGGCATGGATGGAAATGTTACATACAGCTCCCACTTTTGTTGTCCTTATACAGTGTCCTATCCAATGCTCCCTGGAGCCCTGAAATACTCTACAGACAAATATATGTGGGTTTTTTCTATGAATCAGCTCTGAGGCATTTGGGGAAGATACAGAACTAAACAGCTCTGTCAGTTAATTTATATAAATGGCAAATACTCAACAAGAATGTTTGTGTATATAGTTTGATTTTGTACATTCATATTTTGCCATGTTGTAATAGTTGAAAATGCTAAGTACCACAATGAAATTTCTAGGCCCATGGTCACTTGGCACCTAAAATTTGTTGAATTTCTGAAAATAAAAGGAATGATGGTAAGTGGAAGGCCATGAATAGTGGGGCATCAAGAGCAGATATCAAGTCAATGACAACTCAAAGGGAAAAAACTGAGTCTGATACACTGTGCAACAATTCACAAACCATTCAATGAAAATCTTTTAAGCACTTACTTGGTACATTGTGCAGACTCATCAAAGTTCAATTTATTTTGGTAACATAAGACAAAACTATATATGTGATATAATTTTCTTCACTTTCATGGGTGCAAACTCATGTGTTTTTGTATTGCTATAAAACATTTTTAAAGATGTGATAGAGAGAAAATTAGTTTTATTTGAAACATTTCAAATACTACTTTGTAATAAAACTACATAAAATGCATTTACAAGAATATAGAGATTGTCTTGGGAAAATGCTGAAATTCCCAAATTTAATATGTTTATATCAGTAATGACACAGAATGCTTATCCTTTTGTGCTATGGGAAAAAGAGTACTTCAGTTTCTATCTTTGTGTTCATTATTTTGTCTTTAAATAGATGTCGGTTTGTCATTTTGGATCTTTGTTTTGGCCACAGTATAAACTATTTTTTTTTCATGTGTGTATGTTAAGACCTCGATATGGGCTGAATTTAGATAACCTCTAAAGACCCATTTATTTCAAAAATTCTCTAATTCTATTATTTTCATAGATATTAATAAGCATTGTATCATAATTATGTGAAATTGTGGGGAAATTATATTTTCCTGAAAAATAGCATTTCTGAACTAATCCCTTCTCTCTCACATAGAAAGGGTAGAAAGTCATTTTCATGGTAGGCATAAAAGTATGTTATGCTTTCACAAATGCATGGTGATATTCATGCATGTTAACAATCATCTTCCCTTTCAAGGCTACATTGTAGTCTTTTCCTACTTAGATTTGATTCAGTTTACCTTCCACTGAGGTTAGAAGGCATATGACCATAGTATATTTCTATCTGAAACATGTTTTATTCTTTGTCAGGGATTAAAGGGGCTCCCAGAATTTCTGACAAGGGGAAACAATTTGGAAGAAACTGGAAAGTGAAGAAATTTGTCTGTAGTTGAATGTATTATAAGGTTTTCTATTTCCTTTTTCATTGTCCTTATAGGTTATTTTCTCCTGGGCATGCAAGTTCTGGGGAATATATAGCTATTTCTGTTGAACCAAGATTCCCAGTCATCAATCATATTTTCCCCCTGATTCTTTGGCTATGAAAGGAAGGAAAGATATATGAGGATAGCTTGAGGGGATGCTAGCAGGATTAAATGAAGTTTGTTTTCCCCTTTAGTTGAAGGAGATACTGGTATGTTTTTAACCATTCAGGTCAAGCTTCAGGAAGAGATGAGATCAAATGTATAAGTATAAGAGTTAGCCTTGCCAAGGAAAAGGGCCACCTCTTCATTACAGAATGGTTGGTACAAAGAAGGAGAGAATAAGAGAGGATGTATTGGAATTTTGATATAAAGACCTGAGGAAAAAAATGAGAGCTCACAGGAGGTATCTCCTTTTTCTTTCTTACTTTCACTTTTTTTTTAAAGTACAGTAATGAGAAAGGTCTTTTCATGAAAGGGGTTTGGGAGATAGAGAGCTTAAGGTGAGAAAGAGTTTGAATTAGCCACCGGGGAGAGTCTGATACTCAATTAGCAAATAAGAAAAAGGATTTATTTGGGGGTGGGGCGAGTTGAGACTACATCACAAATTAGTAGTGAGCAAGAAGGAATAGTTAATTACTTCTTTTTCAAAAAAAATTTATTTTTAGTTTTCAACATTCACTTTTATAAGATTTTGAGTTCTAAATTCCCCACCTCTCCTTTTCTTCCCACTCCCCAAGATGTCATGCAATCAGATATAGGCTATATATATATATATATATATATATATATATATATGTATATATATGTATGTGTGTGTGATCATATTAAACATATTCCACATGAGTCATGTAGTGAAAGAAGAATCAGAACAAAAGAGAAAAACCATGAGAAAGAAATGGGAGGGAGAGAGAGAGAGAGAGAGAAAGAGAGAGAGAGAAAATAGTATGCTTTGATCTGCATTCAGACTCCATAGTCCTTTCCCTGGATATGGATAGCATTTTCCATCATGAGTCTTTTGGAATTGTCTTAGATCATTCCATTGCTCAGAAGAGCTAGATCTATCAAAGCTGATCATGGTATAATGTTGCTGTAATGGGTACAATGTTCCCCTGATTCTGCTCACTTTATTCAGCATTAGTTCATGCAAGTCTTTCCAGGTTTTTCTGAAATCTGCCTACTCACCATTTCTTATGGAATAAAAGTATTCCATTACATTCATATATCACAACTTGTTCAGCTATTACCCAATTAATGCACATCTCCTCAATTTCCAATTCTTTTCCACCACAAAAAGAGTTGCTATAAATATTTTTGTACATGTGGGTTCATTTTCTTTTTTTAATAATCTCTTCTGAATACAGACCTGGTAGTGGTATCATTGGATCAAAGTGTATGCACAGTTTAATCACCCTTTAGGCATAGATATAAATTGCTCTCCAGAATGGCTGAATCAGTTCACAGCTCCATCAACACTGCATAAGTGTTCCAATTTTCCCACATCTTCTCCAACATTTATCATTTTCCTGTTTTATCTCTGATAAATTTGGTACCTCAAAGTTGTTTTAATTTGCATTTCTCTAATTAGTTTATTACTTCTTACAGTGGTTTTCAACAGTGTATGAATTTGAACAGAAGATACAGATATTAGGAGTAAATTACAATGAGAATTTATCAAGAGAGCAAAGACTAAATGGTAGAAAACAGGATAACATTGAACTATTGAACTATAGGGTAAATTTTTCAAGAAAGGAAAGGGAGGTCAGAAGAGGGGTACTGACATGAACTATAGCTGAAAAATATGAGAAGAACAAAAAAGCTTAGGACAAACATAGTAGGAAAAATAGGATAGGCTATGATCAAGGAGAGGAATATCAGAAATCTGGATCATGGAGCTTGAATTGTTATTAATATTGCTGAGAGCCACTGAATGTGGCTGAGGTGAAATGCAAGTTTAGATCAAAGAAGTTGAGGAGGTAGAATTGTCAGACCAAGGTTTTTAAGGAACTATCAATATATGTACTTAAGATTCCAGGTATTCAGATGGAGAGTCACATGGAGGAGAAGACTGTGAGTTAGTTTCTAAAATCCTGGGGACAGATAATGTCCCAGTAGTTAACAGAAATCAGAACATAGTAAGAGTGCTATAGATGGCTAGAGTCAACCTCAAAGGGAAAGAAATTGCTGAATCATTGAAGGAAAAGGCCTGAAAGTGGCTATATATATATACTTTTTTATACTTTTTATAAACCACATAATGAATTTCAAGAAGGCACTAGGGAAGAGAAGAGCAGGAAAGGGATTGTAGAGGTATGGCACTGAGGTCGATTTGGATGAGAGGAGTGGTAGCAGATGGATTTTCTGTCCTACAGTTTGTTCCTGAATCATAGGAATTTAGAAAGAAGGAGGAGAGAATATAATAGCCATTTTTGTCACCTTTCCCAGTAAGCAATCTCTGTTCCCATAGCCACAGCTAAGGTAATGGAAGTTGGAGGTCATGTCGACTTTTAGGGGACAGGGGAGAAGCTCTCTTCCAGGACTGTTTCAGAGGACATGGGTGATAATGATTTACTCATTAAGGAGATCCTTTTTATACCCTTCATATGTGTGTGTCTGTCTGTCTGTCTAGGTAAACATGCATGTACTCACGTACATATATATAAATTTATATCTATATGCTTGCATATAAAGTTTTTCTTTTCTCAAATCACACCCTGCTATCTCTTGCTTCTTGTATTTACACAAGCTATTCCTTATGTATGGTATGGACTCTTCCCTTATCATTTTCTTCTGAATTCACTTCTTTGCCTTTAAGTTTCTATATTGTTACCTCCTCTGTGCAATGTTTCCTGATTCATCTAACAAAGAGTAATTGCTCTTAGGATCTCTCATGGTTCTCTGGTCTCTACCCTGCAATTTGTCATATTTTAATGTATGCAGTTATTTTGAAATATTTCTTTTTTTAAAATTAGGTTGAAAATTCCCTGAGGGCCAGGAATGTTTTGTTTTTCAAATTTGTATCTCCACAATTCAACAGAGTGCCTTAACAAAATAAACATTAGGCAATATTGGCTGAATATTATTTAATTAATTGGGCTATGTACTCAACTTCAACCTGCCCTTCCCAAAATGTGTTCCTTCTTTTGTATCTCCCTCCTCATGTTCCTCATTATCAAAATCTGATCTAACCTAGCTATCTACTTGAAAAAAAAAGATTTGCTAATTCATATTAAGATGTTAATGATAACTTTCCCTCCCAGGTATTACAGCATCTTAACAAGGAGATAAGCTTTAACCTATATCTTTAGTAGTAGTTACAGGCCTGAGGGGAGCTTAGTATCTCATTCACTTATTTATTTATTCAAAAAAAACTCATTAGTCACCTCTTATGGGGAATGTATTGTGGATTAGGTGTATGTGTCTATAAATATGTGTTTCTGCATGTGTATATATATATACACATATATATGCATATATGTATACATGTATATATATGTGTGTATATATGTATACACATATACATATATGTGAATGTGTACTATGCATTTGTATACACGTGTATATGTATATATTCAAGTGCATATACACAAATAATATATTAATAATATGTAATATAATATGTTTATATGTACTAGGCAGCTAAGTGGCACAGTGGCTAGAGTTCTGGGCTGGACTCAGGAAGACCTAAGTTCAAATCCAACCTTAGACACTTACTAGCTGTGTGACCATGGGCAAGTCACTTAACTCTAATTGTCTAATTTTCCTCATATATAAAATGAACTGGAGAAGGAAATGGAAAACTACTCCAGCATCTTTGCCAAGAAAAATCCAAATGGGGTCACAGAGTCAAATATAACTGACAGGACTGAAAATATATATATATATATATATATATGTGTGTGTGTGTGTGTGTGTGTGTGTGTGTGTGTGTGTGCATAAACATGCACATACACCAAACACATGCATACATTTTTATATATGTAAATCCAATAAGATTTTCTTTGTCTGACCATATCTTTTGTGTCCTTTAATATACATACATATATTTATATATATTAGATATGTATATATATATGCATATACACACATATATTATAGTGTTTATTAAAGTGCTTTAAAATTTGGCCAGCACTTTACAAATATTATCTCATTATAAAACAAGAAGGTATTATTATTATCCCCATCTTAAGGATATGGAAAGTTATCCTGAGTTATTTTTTCTAGGATCACATTGCTAGTAAATGTCTGAGTCCATATTTGAATTTAGGTCTTCCTGACTCCAGGCCTAGCACTCTAGCACTCCTCTATCTAACTCTATCATGTGTACAAGTACACACACACACACCATATAGAATAATTCCAAAATAAAATACTTTTAGAGTTATTATTTACAAAAATAAGTAAAAAAAAAAAAAAGCCTGAACGACAACCTAACTTCAGTAGGGTAGTAGGGTATATATCATAAATTGGAGGTTTTGACCAATAATATTTACTACTTAGGTAAAAATAAATCCTGTCCAAAACAAAGATAAATACCCTTTTAGGAACAACACAACAACAATAGTATCAATAAGAACAGTAAGAAAAACCTCCACAAAAATCCTATTGGAATACTTCATCACAAAATGGAGCTGTACTAGGATTATAGCTATTTCAGTGAACAAAAGACCTAAGGGAGGAATATGAGAAGATGAAAAAAGATTTGATAATAGATTAGCTATGCAGAGCAAGTATAAATGAAGGTAACTCTGAGACTCGGAGTCCAATTGACTAGGAAGATGATGGTGTCATTGGAAATAGAGAAGTTGTTGATGTTGAACTGGAACTCAGAAGAGAAACTAGGGTTGGATATATGGAACTGGGAATTACCTGAATAGAAATGGTCATTGAGCCTAGGAGAGTTTATGAGATCACAAAGAGGTATGGGATAGGTATAAAAGAGAAGAAAGCTCAGTAAAGATTTTTGGGAGACACTCATGGCAAATGGTCATTGCTTGGATAAAGATCCAACAAAGGAAACTGAGGAGGTCTCAGAGAGGTAGGAGGAAAGATAGGAGAGAGCACTTTCACAAAAACCTAGAGAGGAGAGAGTTTCAAGAAGAGGCTGTTCAAGGATCATACATTGTAGAGAGGCAAAGAAGAATGAGAATTGAGAAAAGTCCATTTTATTCAGCAATTAAAAGATTGGTTGCTTTGGAAAGAACAATTTCAGTCAAATAATGAGATCTGAAGCCAGAATTGAAAAGATTTGGAAAAGAGTGAAAGGAGAAAAAAGTGAGAGTCCTGAGTATAGAATTGTAAATCAGTTTTTCAAGTATAGCATACATGAGAGACTAGACATGAAGTCAGGTCTTACTTGTTCTGACACTTTCATTCTATCCATATGCCACATTGCCCCTTGAACATCCCACTGGTGATGCAAATGATCATGGGCATCAACATTTCTTAAATCTGTCTAAACCTCTTTCCTCCTCCTATCTTCCCTATTTCTATCCTAAGTATGCATAATTTTTCTAGTCACTCAGATTTGCAACCCTACTGTTATCCTTGGTTCTTCACTCTCCCTAATCTCCTATGTCCAAATGTTTTCTAGTATTGCCAATTTTACTTACTCAACATCTCTGGCATCTGTTACCTTCCTTCTAGGCTAAACACTACCCTAACTCAAACATTCATCATATGTTGCCTGGATTACTGAAATAATTTCCTAATTGGTCTCCCTGACTCTTCTGTCTTTCTCTGATTTATCATCTATAAGTGTAGATCTAACCTCCTGACACCAGTGTTTACATTAAAAAAAAAGCTCATCATATTGTAAAAATATGATGCATTTCTATCCTATTCCTCTCTATCCTCTTTGGTGCTCCCTACTCCCTCTACACTACCTTGCATTTAAATCCTTTCACAATGTTGCTTGAATTTATCTTTCCAAAATGATTTAACATTCTTCTTCCTCATGTACTCTACAATTCAGCCATGCTGTCCTACTTGAAGTTCCCTGCATGAAACATTACATCTTCTGCCTCCAACCTTTTGCACAAAATGTACCCTGTGGCTGGAAAATTTGACCTTCTTAACTGTCTATTGAAATCCTTGACTCTCTTCAAGGTAAAATACAAATGCTACCTCCTAAAATAATCCTTGTTGTTTCCCCCAGTCATCAATGTTGTCACCTCAAGATTACTTGGTATTTTATTTTATATTTACTTTTCTGTGTTTATTTACTATTCTCCCAGTAGAAGATAATCTTCTTGAAGGCATGGATTATTTCAGTGAGTTTGGTTTAGTTTGTATCTCCAGTATTTTTCATAATGCTTGGCACATAGCAATTTCTTAACTAGTGTATTTTTTAATTCAATTAAACTGTCCCAGTTACAATAAAGATAGTGGAAAACTCAAGGGTATAGAAAAAAGCAGTGGAGAAATGCTGCAATGATCTGTATACCACATGTCACCACTGGAGATATCCAGAGGGTAATATATGTGAGCACATAGTACATGGAGAAAAGTGTGGGCAGAAAGACAGAGAGGTTTTTGTTAAGTAGTCAGGCTTGAAGCTTGAGTAAGGGGGATGTTATAGAGAATGATGATATTGTATATTCTTGGAGCTTGAAGGGAAATGGAGATTATGACTATTTTATAGCACTCAGTCCTAAAACAATGAATACTTCATATATAAACAACAGTTTAGGAATTCTATTAACCATCAATAATTCTGCCTTAAGAATCTTGGACTGTCTGTAGCTGTGTTTTCCTTTACAACTATTTCCGTAAATTTACTATTATTCTAAAGGCAAATAAAACCACATAATTGAATCAAAATGTACCACTTATGTCAGATAAACAGAGAGAAATACAGCAGTGGTCATACAGTCTTGGTTCTTGCTTATAAAATGAGGAGATAAATGCATCTTTGAATATAGAGTGTCAATGCATGGCTATTTGGGAACCATTTATGAAAGATTCTTAGGCATTTCTGCAATGCACAAGTAAGAATTTGTGATGCTACTTCTATGTTTGCCTTTAGTTGCTGGCTGATGTTCTCCTTCTGTGGTTCACATAGCAAATTACTTAGCTCCTTCTTGAACTTTCTATTAATTAAAATCATATGATTATAGAAGCTGGAAATAATATTGAGAAATCGTTTTGTCTAGCCCTCTATATTTCTGGAGGTTAAAACCATTTAAAAAATAGTTGTCTGCTCTCTTCTGTTTTCCTCTACCTGTATGTTTCTCTGTGCAATACTGGCCTTCTTAATAGGAAAAAAAAAGTCTCTAAATAATTCAACATTGTACTCTAAATAAAAGCAGTCTTATTCATGCTTCAAACTTGAGGTAGTCCAAGCAAAGTCTAATAATGCTAGATACAAAAATGATACATAAAGTATCACTCTAAACATTTTATCTGAAAAATAGTCCTAAATATAGTGATAATTACCGCAGGATACATATATTTGATAGAATATCAAACTACTGATGGAGCTGTCACATGTCAGAACCATCAATCAATATTTAGTTTTTTATCATTTAGGCAAATGGAAGGTCAATAAAGAGTACCTTCTTGTTAATGTGGCCAATACAGCCAGGCAAAAAATGCTTAAAACATATACATACTCAAACAGAGTCAACATTTTAATAAGAAAGACATTATATGATATTTTTTATGATTTAAAGAGTTCCAGTTCAGAGAGAATGGTAATAGTATAAAATTCATTGGTGCTTTCCTATCATCCTTAAGCAGAAGGATTATAGCAAAAAGAATAATTTTTCCATGCTTTATCTGCAAGCTCACAGGGAGAGGGCTGTGGCAGACCCAATTATATTCACAATGAACTCAGAGAAAAGTGGTGCAGAGGTGAAATTTTCATTAAAACAATTACTTATATCTTCATATGCTAATTTACAGGCAGATGCTAAACTGGAGGAGCACCTGAGTTTCTCGAATGCATATTCACTGCATTTAAGTGTTAATGAACATTCTACACACTTGTCTCAAGTAGGCATATATTCATAGCTTCAGTGAGTCCTGGTGACATAGACTGTGACAAGTCAAACCTCAAATTAAATTCAAAGTATGGTATTTTCCTAGACACAGGATGGGGTTTTTCAAGTAGTCATCTGCCAATAAAAAGGGGAAAACTAAGTGAACGAATGGAAAGGACATACCGAATAATTTTTGTAGAGTCAGTAACAGGTATCATTAGGGTTCACATAGGACAAGATACCATATGCTAAATAGGTATGTTATTTTCTGGGGAAATGGGAATATTATGTGAAACTGCTTACTTATCACTCTTCTATATGATTTTAGATGTTATAAATAAGCTAGTCATTGTTATTAATTTTCAATATACTTTAATTTTGAAATAAAATAAAAAAACATATTAAAAAATCAAAATTTACTTAATAAAAAGTCTTAATGCAATCTTTATATTCCATGAGTATTAATGAAGGTTAATCCTTCAGCCATGATAAATTTTACCACATTTAAGATATGGCCTTAATCTTAAATTGTGTTTACAGTAACAAACTTAACAACTCTATCTTACAGCATAAGAATAATGTTTTCATTCACATTTTAAAATTGGCTGTTAATATTTCATTTACATTTTAATGGCTTAATTTTCACCACATAAGGTTAAAATTAATTATTCTAACATCAAATGTTTAGTGTTCCTCTCCAATTCTTTGAGTATAGCTATATCCAATTACAATGCAAAACTAAGCTAAGCATTCAGGTACACCGGTGTATGGGGTGCAGGGGAAACATCCAATTAAATCCCCAAAATTGAAAAGGGGCTGTATCATTGAAATCATATAAGGGTCTAGAAAGGTAATTAGTGAGCACAATACTAACAATGCCATATATCTATACAGGGCTTTTAACTTTCCATTGTAAGTGTGCAAAAGAAACACAGTTTAACTGGAAAATGTTCCCTTATTATCAAAGCAAATGAGTCAGACCAAGATAGTACAGCTTTTCTGAATGATACAGAATATTTGATTAGGGGTGATACTTATAAAGGAAAAAAAAAGAAAATCAGAGGCCATGGGTAATATTTAATGCTCCTCTACTGGTAGTTTCTTTGTTTCTTAGTGTCACCTTTCCTTTTTGCCTTTTTCTTTAGGGTAAAAGCTAAATATTGATAACCATAGCAACTGCCACTTGTTGAAAAGGCATTGTGGCTTCTTAACCAGAAAGGTAAAAATAACAACAACAATTTTTTTTAAAACACATTGATGTTAATATTTTGTCTCCAAAATCAGCAAATGAACTTTTTGCTAGGTCAAATTTTGGAAAGAATCTCATTTTTCTAGATGAATCCAATCAATAAACAAACATTTATTAAATATTGCCTTCAGCCAGAAACTGTGATAAGCACTGGAGATACAGAGGAAAGGTTGTCTTTGTTTTCCATTCTTTATCTTCTGGCTCATCTAGAGAAGATTATAGCAGACCTGATTATATTCATAATAAACTCCTTTAAAGTAAAGAGCTCACTTTCTAATGGGCAAGACAACATGCACAACATTTTATAAACAAGATATATACAGATTAAAAGGGAGGTATCTCTGTAGGAAGGGTCTGGGAAGCATAGAAGAGGGGAAAGGTACTTCTCAAAAGTTAGGATTTTAGCTGAATCTCAAAGGAGGTCAAGGAAGTGAGGTTTGCAGAGTTGAGGAAGAACATTTCAGGGATCAGGAAACAACCAGTGAAAAAGAAAGGAATGGAGTCAGGACATGGAGGTATCCACAGATATGCAGTATCAGAGCTTGATGGTAGATCATGTAGAAGGAAGTGAAGTGTAAGAAGACTGGAAAGGTAGGAAAATGGCGGGTTGTGAAGGGTTTTAAATGCCAAAAATAAAACTTTATAATTTGATCCTCTAGGTTAGGGGTGGGGAACCTGAGACCTCAAGATTGGATTTGTTCTGTGAAGTATGGATTCAAAGGGCCCCACTTGAGGACCTAGAGGGCCACAGGTTCCTCTCCCCTGCTTTAGGTAGTAGGGGGCCACTGGAGTTTATTGTGCGGCGGAGGCAGCTGCAGGGGAGAGAGAGAGGAGAGTGACATGGTTAGACCTTCAGAATTGACCCAGACACTATTAATTAATTAGGTGCTGATTTAGTCAGAGTCCTATAGAAATGCCCATTTAGAGACCTTGTTCAAGATTTGACTGGGCAGCTAAGTGGTACAGTAGATAGAGTGATGGCCCTGGAGTCAGGAGGACCTGAGTCCAAATCTGGTCTCAGACACTTATACTAGCTGTGTGATGCTGGACAAGTCACTTAACAAGTTTGTCTCAATTCCTCATCTATAAAATGTACTAGAGAAAGAAATGACAAACCACTCTAGTATCTCTGCCAAGAAAATCTGAAAATAGGGTCACAGAGAGTTGGACATGACTGAAATGACTCAACAACAATAACACTTGAGTTTTAAAGAAGATCATCATAATGAGGCTAATATTTCTTTAGAACATTCTCATGTTTTGAAAGACCAGTTGTTCTGACTACTTTAGGGTTCTAATTGCAATTCTGATGACTGATTGAGAAACCAGTTTTCTTGGCTTCTCCAGAGCTAAAAAGATATCTGTGTGATATACAAAGGAAATGCCTTTCCACCCCTAGAGTTCATTATTGAAAAATTCCTAGGGGTATGGAGGATCTGTATATTAGGTGCTACAATTTTTCCTTAAGGATATATTTTTACATTTCTTTTGAATATTGATCCATCTGAAATCCTGAGAATTCTTTGCAAACAAAACTATTAATTTACACAGTAAAAATGACAAACTTCCCATTCCCCTGTCAACCTTCTCCCTTAACTTTCTCTTTACATCTCATCGGGGAAAGAAGTCACTCTCTCCGATTGTTGCAAGACTGGACTTGCTTCAGACATTTGGTGAAGCAAGGAAGATAGTAAGGTGTTTGGATGTCAATTATGTAAGTAGTTTAGGTGCTGTTAACAATGATTAAAAAGAGATATCAAAAAAGCACATATTTAGATAAATCACATGTTAACTGTCAAGGAATTCCAAAGCAAGATTTGTCCTGGAAAATTCTATTGATCTTCAAAGTTTTTGTATGTTGCTTTTCTCATTGTCTTTTTTAATATCAGGAATTAACTACTGAGAGAACATCGTACTTCTTAAGTAAGTTTTTTTTTTCTCTTTCCATCAAGCTGCTGAAATGACAAACAACAAACTTCTTCCCATTACACTATGTCAAATAGACTATCCTTTTGACATAGGCTTAAAATTCAATAAGGAAATCATAGAATCATAAAACCTCTGAGACAGAAGAGAACAAAAAGGTTATCCAACCCAACCTTCAAAGTTCAAACTACTAAAATTTCCGGGAAGTAGTTACTGAGACCACTTGACCTGATAACAGCTTCCCTTGCTTGAACTAGGTTACTTAAATATTAGCCCTATATTTTCTAAGAAGATGGTTGTAAGTTATTATCCCACTCAGAGATATTGCTGTATTTCACAAACAATTGCTTTTGGGTGGGGAGTGTGAAGAAAGGTACACCTGGGAATTAAACAGTAATAAAACTTAGAAATTGATTCCTATAGCCGTTATGCCCTATATTGTTATGCCCAGGTTCCTAACATTTTTCATGTAATAGTGAATGAAAAACTTGCATCAAAAATGTATTTTGCCTCTGGCTATAATATACAGTTACACAGATGTCCTAGATTTCTTTAATACTGGTGGTGCGTTGACCTGTAAAAATCAACTTCATCAGCACTGACTTGTAATCTTAGATTATCCAGTGAGGTTAAATTGATGATGCAGCACATGATACGGTTTATTAAACAAACAGATTTGCCATTTTGCTAGACTGTGAAGGTGTATGAGCACATTGTTATGCATAATAAGAACTTGGGAATGTTTTGGTCCTTCTAATTCACTAAGATGCTATGACCAAGGACAATGCTGGACTCAGGGATAATAGAGGAACCTGGCACAATACCAGAGAGGACAGGAGACTTTCTTTGCTCCCACCACAAGGACATAGCTTAAATACACACTGTGTTGATGAAAAGAGCTGTTTTCTTTTTGTTTTTTTTAATAGCTGTTCTATCCTTTTTTTTTCTTTATTTCACTTCTTCTCCTACATTTTTTGGGTACTATTGCCATGTGTCTCACAAAGGTATTGCTCTCTAGCTCTGCCAGAAAAAGTGACTTGTTTTGTTAGACTAGAGATTTCTGATGGAATCTTCAGGAGAGCCCATTAAGATTGAACAGTTAATGCTAGGAGAGAAATGTATCTGGGATATTGCAGCATAGAATTTTAGATCACAGAAGTCTAAGAGAAGGGAACAAGAAGGGGGTTTGAATCTGTCTAAGATAAAGTTTATATCTGTTCCAGTCTGGCTGGCCTAAGTTAGAAAGCCTAGATTGCAAATAATTTCATCATTAATTGTCTGTGACTCTAAAATAGTTATTATCTTTTTTTAAAATGTGTTAATCTCAAAGATTAATAAAGATAACCATGAGTATCAGTGGATTTCATCATTGAAATAATTATCTTTGCTTGCTTAGGAAGCAAAAAATTGCAAATCATGCCTGTTTCTAACTTTTTCCTGTTGCTCACCCCATATATACAATCAATTGCATGTCACAATATCTCTCAGCTTTCCCCTTTCCTCTTAACTTTCACCACCTTCATTAAAACTTCATATATTTTTGTCTAGTTGTGTAATGATCTCTTTACAAATAAATACAAAATGATTGTAGTTTAGGGAGAGGGAGCACTAGCAGTTGGGGACAACAGAAAGAAGATGGTATTGGGTTGTGAATTATATTAAATATTATTATTCCTACAATTTGGGAATTTTATTTTGAATCATATACATTATGAATTAGCTCTTCCTTAAATTATACACAACTTCCTGCTGATAAGAAATAAAGCATACATTTTGTTAATTTTAATTCTTGAATTTCCCCTTCCCGTCATTCGGCCAAACCATGAGCAACTCCAAATTTAACTCATTAGCTATACTTTATAATTTGTTTTATCTTTATAAAGAATGTAGGAAGGCAACAGAGCTGTGAAGGATTTTATTTGCTGATGGGGGGGAACTACAAACATCACATATCTTTAGCTATCTATCTATCTATCTATCTATCTATCTAGAAAAAGAGATAGAGACACACATTGTAGCTTAACAGCATTCCATAAAGAAAACCTTATCTAACTGAAAAAGAGTGATTTAGATATGATGTTTAACCAACTGATATTAAAATTAACACAGTTTTATTCTACACCAAAAAAGGGTAAGGAGAATTTAAATATTCATTTTGAATGCTTACAGAGGAAAACAGTATTTAGGCATCTTCCCTGTTTTGAATTTAAAGTTTCTTAATAAGGAAAGAAAAGTATGTTTATGAACCATCTGATGTTAGGACCCCCTGATGATGCAAGATTAAAGAGTGACTGACCAGGAGAGGATTCTGGGAAGACAGTAGTATAGTTAGGAAAACTTTCAGCCCTCCAAATATCCTCAAAAAAAAAAAAAAAGACAGAACTTCATCTCAGGGCAGCAGAAACAAACTTGGGGTAAAGCATTTGTCCTCCTAAGACAATTTGAGAAGACTCCAGGAAAGATCTGACCTCCACGGGCAGAAGTTTTTCCTGAGTGAGGTGCAAACACCTCCAAGCCAACTCTGTAGAATCAACAACCAAGCCTTGGGGGCAACTGGGTGGAGAGGCAGCCTCAGCCTCCCTGACAGTGTGTAGTAGGTCTGATCATGAGTAGAAAAAGATTGAAAGATCTTCCACTGTCTAGGAACACCAAATACAGGTGTGCTGACCACAGTAATCTCAGGCCATGCCTGTGGGGAGAAGGAGCTAGCATATACCTGGTGAGTGCAGTAGCAGAGGGGTGGGGACCCTGCTGACTGTGGGCACTTGAAGGACAGTAGAGTGCCTGGTTTCTGTTCCAGGACAAAGAGGACAGCTGTAGTTTGCAGCCATCAGAGAGAACACAGGGAGCAATATCATTTGTGGGATCAGGTGGCTGCGGCCCTAGCCATGGCTTAGAGTGGCGATGAGAGCCCAAGTTCAGGCCTGAGACAGACCTCAGAAAATAACAGTGAGAAGAACCTGAGGCTTGGGCTGTTATTCCCTGTGCCTCTCTGGACTAGGACTTGATTACACTAATTGATGCTGAAAACAAATTAAAACAAAAAATAAATAAATAAAAATGAGTAAGCAAAGGAGAAAGAACCCAACCATAGATTATAACTATGGGGATAGGGAAGATCTGTGTTCATATTCAGAGGAAGATAATGGAGCTAAAAAAGCCACTCCTTTTTCAATGAGAAATGTCAAATTTCTTGGAAGAATGTTCTTGAAAGAAGTTAAAAATGACTTTAAAAATCACATATGAGAGATCAAGGAAAAAATTAGAAAAAAATAAGAGCAGTCCAAGAAATACAAGAAAATTATGAAAAGAAAGTCAACCAACTAGAAATAGAGAATCAAAAATTTAAGGAAGAAAATAATTCCTTGATAACTAGAATTGGGCAAGAGGAAGTTAATGATATTCTAAGACAAAAGGAAATCATTAAAAAAAAGAATGAAAAAAATAGAAGAGAAAGTGAAACATCTCATTAGAAAAACAACTGATCTGGAGAACAGAATAAGGTGACATAATGTAAGAATAGTTGGACTACCTGAAAATTATGATAAAAAAATTGTGATACAATTACAAGAAATTATCAAGAAAAATTGTCCTGAAGTTCTAGAATAAGAAGGCAAAACATAAATGGAAAAAAAAATCTACCAATGAACACCTGAAAAGAGATTCTAGGAGGAAAACTTACAGGGATATTATAGTCAAGTTTCAAATCTCCAAGGTTAAGGAGAAAATATTGCAAACAACAAGAATAAAAAAATTAAATATCATGGAACTACAATAAGGATTACACAAGATCTAGCATCTACTAAGTTGAAGACCATAGGTCTTAAATACTATATTTCATAAGCAAAAGATCTGGAGTTATGACCAAGGGTAACTTACTCAGCAAAGTTAAAAGTAATCCTGAATGAAAAAAAAATGGACATTTAAAAAACTGAAAGACTTTCAGGTCTTTGTGACAAAAACCCCAGAACTTAAGGAAAATTTGACATATTACATCCAGGAGAAATATAAAATAAAAATGAAAAATCATTATAAGGGACTCAATAAGGACAAAGTGTTTACTTCCTATGTGTGAAAATATTAGCAGTATTCTGAAGACTACTATCATTATTTGAGGAATATGAAAGCAAGTTTTAGGTTGAGCTGAGTATGATGGGATGATTCTAAAAAAATAAAACTGTGTAGGGAAAGATGAAAAGGAGTAATCATCTCATACAATTGAGGCATGAAAGGAAAATGATATCAAGTGTGGGCAGTGCTGGAACCTTAGTTTAACAGAAATGGGTTAAAGAGGGAACTACATACATACATGCATAAATACATACTTGCATGCATGCATGTACATACATATGTATATATTATAATGTACATGCAATATGTAATTTATTGTAATATATATGCTTGTGTAAAAGTCTTCTAAATTTGGAAAGAAATAAGAGGGCAAGGAGATAGAGTGGGAGGTGGAGGATAAGGGAGGGACTCATAATGGAGTGGGTAGGTTAAGGAATAGGAGGGCAGCGGGTAGAAGTAAAGCAGAGGAATGAGGAGGGATAGGGTAAATAGGGTGAGAAGGATAATGAGGAGAAATAGGAAGGAAGAAAACACACGCCAAAGTAATTGTAGTTTAAATGTGAATGGGATGAATTTATCCACAAAATGGAAATGGACAGCAGATTAAAAATTTGAATTAGATAATATGGTGCTTTCATGAAACATTATAAAAATGAGAGATACACACAAAGATAAAACAAAAGGCAGGAATAGAATTTATTATGTAAAAGAAGCAGGGATAGTAATCATAATCTCAGACAAAGTTAAAGTTAAAATAGATTTAATCAGAAGAGAAAAATAGAGAAACTATACAATAGTATTCAGTAATGTTCAGACCACTTAAAATAACTAGACAGTATAAAATACCTTGAGCATATACCTGCCAAAACAGACACAGGAACTATATGAACATAAACATAAAATACTTTTTATACAAATAAACTCAAGCCAAATAATTGAAGTAATATATATTATTCAAGAGTAGGTAAAGCCAACATAATTTTTAAAATGACAATTTTACTAATCTATTCAATATCATTCCAATTAATTTACTAAAAATTATTTTACTGAGTTAGAAAAAAATAATAACAAAGTTCATTTGGAAGAACCAAAGGTCAGGAACTTTAAAGAAATGGGGGGGAGATGAAGATGGGGGAAGATGTAATGGAAATAGATTCATCGATAAAAGACCTTAAACTATAGTATAAGGTGAAAGCATTGTTAAAGAAATGGATAATTCTGATTATTTTAAATTAATTTTTTCTTGTATCAATAAAACTTATGTAGCCAAGAATAAAAGGAACATGGGAAATTGGGAAAAAAAACTTTCATAGACAATCTCTTAGATATGATGTGATTGTGTTGGAGAATATTGCTGTGGTTTAGGATATGATGAGCTGGAAGAGGCAGAAAAACATGGAAAGACTTGGACTTATGAAGAATGATGCTATCCACCTTCAGAGAAACAGATGACAGGTGGAAAAAGCATATTACAGTTTTACATATATGTGTATGAGTGTTTATATGTGTGCATGTTTATATATATGTACCCTTGCTTAATTGCAGCCTTCTTTCGGGTAGGGGAAAAAATAAAGAGTGCACAGCAGAGAACAAAATAAAACCAACAAGGAAGCAAAGAATAGCTGGGCAGCTTTGAAAACAATGTGTAGTATAGGTTTTCTTGAAATGGAAATTTATTGTTTCATATTGAATCCTTCATTATGTTCTGCTGTGTACATGGTAATGTTTTTTCCCCTTATTTTGTACTTAATTTTAAAATATATTTTAAAAATTACAAAAAAGAAAGTGACAGATCAATAGCTCAACAGGAAAATGGCAACAATAACAAAAGTTAATTGTCCCAACAATGAGATGACTCAGAATAACTGCCCTCAGGCCTTTAGTCCTTGGTAGTGGGTGGTGATTTTCGTGGAGAAGAATATCTTCACCAGGTGGCACTGAGGTTTGTATTCAAACATCATAGCCACACTCTACACATCCCTCAACAAAGATGAAGGACTGCTCATCACTTCTACCATGAAAACTTCTCAGGCTGCCATTCTGTGATATCTTTCACAGTACAAAGCTGCATTTGATGTTAATATTCACGTACGTAGAAAAACTTACAAAGGGTGACTTGTTTTTGTGCTTCATAGGAGTAGAGGCTTTTTTTGAGGGGAAGAAATAACACTATGTCCTAATGAGAATGACCTTACTTATGATTCCTCCCTTTCAGAAAAGAAATCATGAATAAAAATTCATAGTATACTTTCAGTAGGAAAAAAAAATACTCAAACCCTAAACTATAGTTATTTTCTACTTTCTCCAATTTTCAACTAACTTTTTTTTTCTTTTTTGTGGTGAGACAATTGGGGTTAAGTGACTTGTCCAGAGTCACACAGCTATGTGTTATGTGTCTGAGGTCAGATTTGAACTCAGATCCTCCTGACTTTAGGGCCAGTGCTCTATCCACTGCACCACCTAGCTGCCCCACTGAATCAGCTTATTCTTTCAAATGCTACCACTTCCCTATTTCATTTCTCTATAATGTGTCATTTTCAGGAGAATCTTTTAATATCATACACCAATATATCCCTTTCTCCAAATCCTCATCTATGTATTCAAGTTGTTCTTCCTATATAATATCTGGTGAAATGATAGCACTCTTTCCTCCCTCTGTTAAAACTGAAAATTTCCTTTTCTATGTAAAGCAGTTTATTTTTCTTTTGAGTTTTTTTTTGAAGGAGACATACTGTGTATAGGTCAAGAAAACATGGAAAATAACTGCTTAATTATTCATCATCTTTCTAAAATGTTTATACTTTCCTTCTAAGTTTAGTTCCTGTAGCTAACATTCTGAACATTAGCTAAACAGATTGCATCACTTTCCTTGATACCATCTGATTCTTTAGAGCCTAATCTTTTATTTTATGGGAAAAGATCACTAACAAAGAGTGAAATGCCTCAATCTATATTAAATCTGAAGCAACTGACCAGGTTATTCTGTATCCTTAAGGGATGAGCTACTAATTTGCTCCAGGATTTTTATAATAATTTTCCCTCCCCAATGGACAAATAAATATGCATATATATTTGCATGTCCATGCACACATACAAATACAACATATGTACATGACAGGCTGAGGATTTTCCCTCTCTTTGTACCAAAAAGTCTCAAGTGAGATATTTCAAGCACATTTATGCATGTCAAAGGAATAGTTTTCAGGCTAAACAGTTAAGTACAAGGAGAAGGATTCAAGAGAAAGGTAGTCAACATGCATTGTAAAAGGTCTTCACCAGCTATGTGCACCACAACTGTCCTGAAACTGTCAACAATAACTGCAATTACTGACCTTGCTAGAGCCTCTAACTCCCTTGAGGTGACAGAGGAGTTAGGGAATGATGGATGATTATGGGACTTTCTATAAACAGGAGGGATAATTATGAAATATTCATGCTGTCACAGAATATAGTGCAGAATCTCAGGAGAATCACACGATTAGAATTATGAGATTTTGGAATGAAAACGAGTTCAGTGAGAGTTCACTCCAAGATCTCATTATTTTTTTTCCTCTACAAAAGAGGAAGAACAGCATGTGCCTGTCACACAATAATCCTAATATATGGTTGAGTGAAAATGCCGGTGATTGTCAAAATGAAAACTTGTAAAAATTATAATACATTTAACTGCTTTTTCTTTATAAGTATTGTCAACTTAGGTTGGCTCTAAAAAAAGGTTTATATTGATTATATATTAGCTGGTCATCGTTGGTAGGGAAAATTTTATAATTCATATGGGACATGCTGCTTATCTTAATTCATTTTTCCTACTTCTTTCATGGTAGAAAATACTGGATTTTAACTAAATTATAACCAAGTATTTCTTCAAATATAAAATAAAGCAGGTTCTAAAGTAATATTCATCATCACATATCAGTATGCTATGGCATGCTCAAAAGGTGAATAAATAAACTGTATTAGTGTACACTTAAATGGGTAGTACAAGTTTTGCAACCATTAGTTGTAAAATGGGGGAAATTTTGACTGTTGTTAAGGCCAAGGAAAATAGCTTTCTTCATATGTTACCTGGTCTGCAATAAGTACTATAGCATGTTATTAATGTAAAATATTGAAATCTATCAACAATCATATGTTAAGTGCCTACTATGTGCCAGACATCATGCTAGGTACTGGTTAAGATTTTAAGTTTATTACTATTTTCTAACAATTATGCAAATAAGGGGCTATTTTAAGTAGACAAGACATGTTTCCCCACCCTTTTATTTTTCCATATCTCACTCCTCTAGTCACATTTTCTCAAACTTGTAATACATAAATACGTACCAGAAGGCCAAAACACTAATCCTTCCTTTATTTTCAAATCTGAGGATAATAAAAAAGCTCTGTTGCCCTAAGAAATTATTGTTTAACATTTCCTGGTCAAACCATCTCATCTGAAAAGCAGTATAAAATCCTTTCCCCTTCTCAATTTTGTTCAGATTTTTTTTATTTTCAAGATTTTAAACACATTTCCAAAGGAGATATTAGAGAGTTTTGAATTCAATGACTGTTTTTTCAAGGTCTACTATTTATTGATTGTCTATGCTAATCACTGGCATTAGAAAGAAGCATAATACATTTTATTTCCTAACCTGGCTTACATTCTAGATATCAATATTGTGTGTGTGTGTGTATATATATATATAGTTTAAAAGCACAAACTTATTTTCAAATGAGTAATATAGAGAATAAATACTACAGTATTTCAGAGAAATGTTTTATCATTAAGGTATTCATAAAGGTTGGAGGTTAAGACTCCATAAATTTTGGGATCTGGGTTGTTCTTTTAGGGGCATCCAATTTAAGATCAATAATATCAAATTACCTTTCATTATAATGCAATTTCAAGATCCAGCAACTGACATATTTGCAAAGAACTGGTCTGTGTTTATATACATATTGGTAATTCATATTTTGCCAGATGTGCGATTTCATAAATGTGGGTACTCCTTCCATTGTCTCAGACCCCAACAAATTCATACTTTCTCCATATACTCTCATAATTCTTCCTCAAGGAGTCCAGACAATCTATTGGAGACTTTCATTCACTAGTTAGCCCTCAGTCTTGTTACATGATTGGTCTTTTCTTTTATTCTAGTCACACACGTCTTTAATACCATCGTTTTTTGCTAAATATACAACAATACTAGACAAAAAAAGGTATTAAAAGATGTGCTTTTGGTTAAGAAAGAAGATTAGAGTCACTAGAACTGCTTACATTTCCAAAAGTGATCCAGCACTGCCTGCCTTCTGTCTCACTTCTAGCACCAAGTAATTGTTCATAGTAGTATCTTTTCATGTATATGTAGAAGTACTAATGGATGAACTGTAGGCATTTTCCATTTGACTTCATATTGTAGTCTAGTCAATAGGCATTCATCACACATTCATATTTATATGTAATACTAGCATATGCATACAATTTTAAGATTTAAAAGCACTTTGCATGTTAACTCATTTTATCCTCACAATGACATGTGAGGTAAGTACTATCTCCATTTTACTAATGATGAAACTGAGACAAAAGGCTTATCCTGAGTTACTCTGCTAGTGTGTGCTCAAGGCAGGATTTAAACTCATCTTCCTTTTTCTAAGTCTTGGATTCTATACAAAGTGCCACCTAGCTGTCACATATTGTGCCACTTCTTCCTTGATAAATTGTTATAATGCTCAAATAATTTTTTAATCAATTAAATAATTTTTATTCACAAACTTTTTTTAAACAATGTACTTCCAAAATATTTAAACAATTAGTTTTAGAACTTTAGAGTAGGAAAACAATTCAGAGGACATCTAGTAACATTCATACATAAATGGTGAATTACCTGCAATCCCTCCCAGGCTTTGTTTGTAAACCTTCAGTAACAAGGAAACCAGTATCTAACTTGCACAGTGGATAGAGCACTCCACCTGGAGTCAAGAAGACACAAGTCCAAATCTTGCCTCAACAACTTAGTACTTGTGTGACCCATAAAAAGTCACCTAAATGCTGTATGTCTCAGTTTCTTCATTAGTAATAATTAGCATCTACCTTACAGGGTTGTTGTGAGGATAAAATGAGATAATATATATAAAACTTTTTGCAAACCTTAAAGTCAGTTATTATTAAATACTAGTTTTTATTATTGCCTCCAGCAGCCCATGTATGTGGTATTTTTTACTTTATATCCCTAGGATATAAGTCCTCAAATTATTTCAATGCTTTCTTAGTCTGTAATTTCATCATTGAATGTATTCCATCCAACAATGCAGATGAGAACTACCCTAGATAGATGATCTTTGAAGGCGCTACTATGAGCTTCCTTTTTGTTTATTTGTTTTTCTGTATCTCTGAAATAAACAATCCCCAGTGATGGCTATGCTTCATTAGACTTGTAGTCATGTCTTGGCTCTACTACTGATTAACTATGTGACCTTGGAAAAGTCACAATCTTTTATGAACTATTTTCCCACCTCATCGGTAAGATTATAATAATACTTGAAGTAGCTGCTGCACAGGGCTGTTGTAGGGAAGGCAGTGTAGTGTAGTGGAAAGAGTATTATGATTGTAATAATGAGGCTTGGCTCTCATCAAATGATCATGCTACTATTCACCATTTGTTTGACTTAGGGCACATCACTTAATTACTCTGGGCCCCAGTTTCCTTATTTGTAAATGAAGCAATTAGTCTAGATCAGTTTTCAAACAGCCTACAATATTCCAAAGTGGTCTCAAACCATATTAAATGTAATTCAGAAATATCTAACAAAATAAATGATAAAACACAGATAATTTAATATATGGTTTTCTAATTCAATAGTCATCCTGCAACAATTATTCTTCATGGTTTAGTGACCCTTGTTTCTATTTAATTTTGTTTCTGCTTGTCTAGGTGATCATAATGCTATGAACTGGAAAGTTTAAAGTAAATATGAATTATTATGATAGATTTGGGCATCTATTTTCAGTTTAACAAACATCTATTAAATATTAACGATATGTAATTTGATACTGGGCAGTGGTGGTACAAAGATTGAACCAAAAAATATTCTACTGGAATAATATAATGTGTACACAGAAAAGTGAATACAAAGTAGTTGTATGGAGAAAAAAAATATCATATGAGATGATTCATACAGGAAGCATGGGATTCTAAAGAGGAAATATTTGCAGCCATGGGGGACAGTCTCTGCAAAGGAATAGAGAAGGATCATTGAGTCATTGATCTGGAGCAGTACTGGACCTCAGAAAACATCTAATCTAACTTCTTTTACAGAAGAAGAAGAAGAAAAAAACAAAGTCCAGAGATGTTAGTGACTTGTTCAAAGTCATATAGGTAATACGCAATGTAGGTGGAATTTGAACCCAAGGCCTCTGACTTCACATTCAATACTCTGTCACAATTGTAGAATTCAGTGAATAGCTTGTGAACTAATTTGACTGTAACATGGAATATATGAAAGGAAATAATAAGAAATAAGCCTGGAAAGGTTAGTGGGTGCTAGAATGTATATTAAAAAAAATGAAAGAGTTTGCAATCTATCCTAGAGGTAATAGGGAGCTATAAAATATTTGTGAATAGGAGGGTGAAATTCATTTTAGTTAGAGATAGCTTATAAGTTTGGATGACCTAAACATTTAGAAATACTGCTCTTCTATAATTTTAATTAGGATAGTATAAAAATTCATGTTGTACATAATTAAGAAATAAGATTTTTCAGCGATTTTTCTGACTTATTTTTTTAGTTCTCAAAATTTCGACCCTTTTAATTGAATTAAGGAATCCAAAGAACAAGTTAGTTTTAAATATGAAATTGAATTAAAAAAACAAACTTATGGCAATTCAATTAAAGAGTTTTTAATTTAAAAAGGCAAATGTGAAAGATAAAAACTTAAGTAATCACAGCAGGATGAACTCTTGATATACATTAGTAATAAAATGTATTGTAATTATTCAGCCTAATTAATCTTATGTTATGCTATGATTACCTCCACTCATTCTTTTTCTTATTGAGATTGTGTCCTTAATTTAAAGATTTTTCACTGACATATCATAAACTTTTTTATAATTATGGTAATACATAAACTTAATTATTTTAAAGGAAAAACTCAACACTTCCTCACTAATTAAAAACAAAAATTCTACTGTTGTTGTTTTTTGTTCCATCT
Organism: Vombatus ursinus; assembly: GCF_900497805.2. Taxonomy (NCBI): domain Eukaryota; kingdom Metazoa; phylum Chordata; class Mammalia; order Diprotodontia; family Vombatidae; genus Vombatus; species Vombatus ursinus. The sequence goes on from NW_020944646.1 coordinate 1,463,254, forward strand.
TTTTATAAGGTTCACTAGACACTATATTTTGGTCTCAGTAAATGGAAAATACTGTAATCATCTGAAATTGAAAACCATACTTGAGACCAATAATTTTCCTTCTAGGACATACCTGTTAGAACTTTCCCTTGGTTAAATCGTGACAGAAGAGAACATGATAAAACAGAAGAGTCAGGGCTCTTTGAGACATTTCATTTATCACAGTGATAAATGATATAGCCCAAACATTGGAAATTAATTGCTTTTCTGTTGAGAAATAAGATGAGAGGAAGACTTGGCTTGTAAGTTGTGTTAATACTTAGCACTGCCTGTACATAAAATATAAAAAATATAATTGCAGATTATTAGTGGTAACCAGTAATTTGTCTATATAGAAACACACACACATAATTAACTTCAATTAAACATAATTTATGGATCATGAGGTACTCTTGCTAATTTTCTGGTTAAAAGAGTCAATGTGAAATATTTTTATTTCAACTCTATCTGCAGGGAACAAAAAAAACCTTTCTAAAACATAGTGCCTTCTTAATTTGTAAAGTGTGTTGAATTCAATTCAATTCAACAAGTAATTTACTAAGCACTCACTACATGTAAAGAACTTTGCTAAATACTGCTGCTGAAAAGACATAAATGAAACAGTCCCTATTTTCAAATATGGAGCTAACCTTCTAATGAAGGAAAACAATATGTTCAAAGAAAATTGCATGCCAATTATAAGCAAAGCAATTCTCTGGAATAGGGAACTGATCTAACATGAAGGCCAATTTGTTAACAACAGAACAAGGGTTCTAGAAAGCACAATGGAAGGATAAGATAGAGTGGGACAGGTCTAAGAGAGAGAAATGACTGTCTTGCATATAAGGAATTAGGTAGTAAAGAAAATTGAATGATAAACCATTTTTTATCTTTTTAAAAAATATTTCCCTCAATTTATTTATTTATTTTTAGTTTTCAACATTCACATCCACAAGACTTTGAGTTCCAAATTTTCTCCCCAACCCTCTCTTCCCCCTCCCCCTACCCCATGACAGCCTGCATTCTGATTTCCCCTTCACCCAATCTGTTCTCTCTTCTATTCCCTGCCCACCCGCCCACCCCATCCTCTTCCTCTTCTATTTTCCTGTAGGGAAAGATAGATTTCAATATTCTTTTGCCTGTGTATGTTATTTCCCAGTTGCATGCAGAAACAATTTCTAACATTGGTTTCTAAAACTCTGAGTTCCAAATTCTCTCCCCTCCTCCCTCCCTACCCATCCTCATTGAGAAGGCAAGCAATTCCACATGTATAGTTACACAAAACACTTCCATGATAGTCATGTTGTGAAAGACTATATTTCCTTCCATCCTATCCTGGTCCCCATCTATTCTATTCTCTCCTTTGTCCTTGTCCTTCCTCAAAAGTGTTTACTTCTGATTACCTCCTTCCCCAATCTGCCCTTCCTTCTATCACCCCTTCCTCTGTTATCCCCTTCCCCCTCACTTTCCTGTAGGGTAAGATCAATGTCCACACCCAATTGGGTGTGTATGTTATTCCCTCCTTAAGCCAAATCTAATGTGAGTGCAATTCACTCATTCCTCATCTCCCTGGTCTTCCCTTCCTGTAAAAATTTTTTCTTGCCTCTTTTATGCGAGATAATTTACCCCATTCTACCTCTCCCTTTCTCCTTCTCCTCTCAGCCCTTAACTTTATTTTTTAGATATTATCCCTTCATATTCAACTCACCCCATGCTCTCTGTCTACATATATTCCCTCCAACTATCCTAATAATGAGAAAGGTCTCATGAGTTACAAATATCATCTTTAAATGTAGAAATGTAAACAGTTCAACTTTAGTAAGTCCCTTATGATTTCTCTTTCCTCTTTACCTTTTCATGCTTCTCTTGAGTCTTGTATTTGAAAATCACTTTTTTCTATTTAGCTCTGGCTTCTGAAGAATGCATTAAATTCCTCTACATCACTGAATATCAATTTTTCCCCCTCATTGATTACACTGTTTTGCTGGGTAGGTGATTCTTGGTTGTAATCCTAGCCCTTTTGACTGCCAGAATATTATATTCCAAGCCCTTTGATTCCTTAATGTAGAAGCTGCTAAATGGTGTTATCCTGATTATGTTTCCACAATACTTGAATTGTTTTTTTTCTGGCTGCTTGCAATGTTTTCTCCTTGACCTGGGAACTCTGGAATTTGGCTTTAATATTCCTAGGAGTTTTCCTCTGGGGATCTCTTTCAGGAGGTGATTGGTGGGTTCTTTCAATTTCCATTTTACCCTCTGGTTCTGGAATATCGGGGCAGTTTTTCTTGATAATTTTGTGAAAGATCATGTCTAGGCTCTTTTTATGATCATGACTTTCAGGTGGTCTAATAATTTTTAAATCATCTCTCCTGGGTCTATTTTCCAAGTCAGTTGTTTTTCCAATGAGATGTTTCACATTTTCTTCTATTTTTTCATTCTTTTTGTTTTGTTTTATAATTTCTTGATTTCTCATAGAGCCATTAGGTTTCATTTGTTCCATTTTAATTTTTAAAGAATTATTTTCCTCAATGAGCTTTTGGACCTCCCTTTCCACTTGATCAATTCTGCTTTTTAAGGCATTCTTCTCATCATTGACCTTTTGGAACTCTTTTGCCATTTGGTCTAGTCTATTTTTTAAGGTATTATTTTCTTCAACATTTTTTGGGTCTCCTTTAGCAAGCTATTGGCTTATTTTTCATGATTTTCTTGCATCACTCTCATGTCTCTTCCCAATTCTTCCTCTACTTCTCTTACTTGATTTTCAGAATCAGTTTTGAACTCTTCCATGACCTCAGACCAATTCATATTTTCCTTAGAGGCTCTGGATGTAGGGACTTTGACTTTGTTGTCTTCTTCTGGTTGTATGTTTTGATCTTCCTTGTCACCAAAGTAAGATTCTTTAGTATGAATTTTTCCCTCTGCTCATCTTCCCAGTCAGTTCCTTGACTTTTTAACTCTTTGTTAAGGTAGAGCTCTGCTTCTAGTGTGGAGGGCATGCTGTCCCAAGCTTCAGTGGTTTTGTGCAGTTGTTTTCAGAGATACTTCTAGGGACCAATAAGTTTTTAGTTCTTCCAAGGTGGTATGATATAAGGAGAGGTGTTTACTTCTCTCCTAGCCTGTGCTCTGGTCTGTGAGTGACCACAAGCACTCTTTTCAGCCCTGGAAATGAGAGGAGGGTTCTCTCTCCCTGCTGCCATAAGCTCTGCCATGTCAGCACTCTTCCTCACCCCAGGACTGCCACCCAGGACTGGACCCAGATTCAACCCTGGGCAAAGCAAGAGAATCCTGCCTTGGCACCAGCAAAGAGATCCCTGCAACACCCCTCTGATCAGTCCTTCAATTCCCCCACCTTATGTGGACTGAAAGCTCCGGAAGCAACTGCAGATGTGACCACCACCCTGAGGCTGCACTAGGGCCACAGCTGGACCAAGATCCTCTCTCATCCATGTGCAACAGACCTTTCCCACTGACCTTCTAAGTTGTATTTGGCATTTGTGAGTTGAGAAGTCTGGAAACTGCCACAGCTCCCCTTGATTCAGTCCCCTGTGGCCTGTTTCAGGTTTGCTGAGGACTGGTCTTTGCTTCCACTGAACCACACTCCTCTCACAGCTGGGTGAAACAGACCTTTCCCGTCTATTATCCAGGTTGTCTTGGGCTGGAAATTTGTTTCACTCTCTTTGTGGGATCTGCTGCTCTAGAATTTGTTTAGAGTCATTTTTACAAGTATTTGGAGGGGTTTTGGGGAGAGCTCAGGAGAGTCATCTTGCTCCACCCCCCATTTTTTATCTTTAGGAATGTGATATTGCCTTGGTCATCAAGATTCTCTTCCTCCACACTCACACTCTTTCCTTCTAGTAACGTGTTTCCTGTTGTCTATTTTTACCTGTAGATTCAAAGTTAATTACCCTTGGGGTTGTGTTCTTGTCCCAATAGAAAATATAAAATGATTCCTGGACAGGACAGAGGCAGAGGCTTGCCTGCATGTTATTACTGCTTAAAAAAAAGTGATTTTGAAAATGTCAGTATCAAAATATCAATAACACATTTGTCTATTTTCCCATAACTACAAAACTTTTATGAACTTATACATATATTGAGGTGATCTTTGGTGAGAGTATGAGAGGAATTTTCTCATGACTTTCTTCAGCAGATCACAACTTTAATGATATCTAGTTGAATGAAAGGTGGAGTACAGATGATTCCACTGTGTTTATTATATATTAATTGTAAAAGACAATTTGATTTGGTAAAAGAAAATGCTTCCCTTAAATATTCTCCACCAATAAGATGTTTCCATGCATATTTTTAAGTCATATAAGATTTCTTGAAAACTATAGCAATAGAGATAATTGTTCAATAATCCTTTTACTCTTAATATCAAATGAAGCATAAAACATTTAAATATGCTTCCTAAAGGTATTTTTCTCTATTAGGAAGAAACTTCAACACTGAGTTCTAAGTGGAAGAGAGAATTCCTATAGATGAAGACATCCTCCTCTTTTGAGGATGTTTCTTTTCTAATTTCATCAAGCCCTGGGATATTTCAATCTGCTGAATGACATTCATTATCATTCAAAATAGTTTAGCCTAACTATACACAGAGGAAAACCTAGGAAGATTAAGAAGGGGTATTGTCCAGACTATTATAGGTATTTGGATTGACAGTCTTCCAAAAATGGGCTATTAATAACATATATTTTGGACAGACGCTGCAGATGAACAATTAATTTGAAGAGGAGGAAGACTAGACTGTATTTAGAAAATTTGAAAGACTAAATTGCATTTAGTGGCCCCAAGATTCTCACTGACACAAAGATCCATATTTTTAACACCAGTTGTCTCCACTATTAGAAAATATGCTATGGAAACCAGGGATTGTACTTTGTCTTTCTTTGTATCTCTAGTGCTAAGCACAGTGTGTCCAATATATAGTAAGAGTTTAATAAATGCCTTTTGACTGATTATTTTTGTCGTATATTTGTATCTCAGGATGTCATGGTGACTGAAGTTGTAGGCCACCTGAAGGGCAATTGACAGACACATGGTGAACGTGAATATTCTATATTATATGACTAGTGAATGATTGCACACCATTTTTTTTCTAAATTCCATTATCAAAAACATGATTGCCCAGTAGAGTAGGTGAAATGGTCACATGGTGAGTGTGAGAGATAACTGATTACAACTATGTGTTCTATTGGTAACTAGGTAATTACAAAAGACATAGAAGTATTCTCCCAGAATTTTGAGCGGTTCCCTGATTGAACCAAGGGATAATTGGTGGGAAAGTTTCAACAGAGCAATTATTCCCAAAATGTTAAAAGAATGTAAAGAAGGCTGACATTATATTGGGACCTCAAGGGAGACTTACAAGAAGACATCAACAAGAGCTGCACAGAATCAGAAGATATTGATGAGGTTGGATCTGTATTATTGAAAGAAGTACTTGGCATCAGTGAGGTCATAAATCCATTGGAGTATTAAAATATGAATTCACGTCCATAGATAAGATATAATCTGCATCATTGGAAAGGGTAGCCAAATCATTGAGATCATATATTAATTCAAGTTATCAAAGTATTTCCTAATTTATTGCATTAATTGTTAAATATTACTTGATATGTTCCAAATAACAATATCTCTTCTCCAAGAGAGACATTTGAAAGAAAGCCTGTGCATGGGACAGATAGAGTTCCTTAAAAGAATGTTTAAGTGTTTATCTAGAAGATATGATGCTTAATATGAGAAGTTAAACTCTAGTCAATCAACATCAAGTAAGAAAGCATGGGCTCTTGGGGCAGCTAGGTGGCGCAGTGGATACAGTGCTGGGCCTGGAGTCAGGAAGACTCATCTTGAGTTCAAATCTGGCCTCAGACACATAACAATTACTAGCCATGTAACCCTGGGCAAGTCACTTAACCCCAATTGCTTCACACACACAAAAAGAAAAGCATGGACTCCTCAGAGACTTATTTCATATATTAACACAATAATATTTCTGATTAAAGTTTGCTCATAGCATACCATTTATCTTTACAGTGTTTCCTTTAGAATCAACCACAGCAATCATTGCCCAGATTAAATTTATGAAGGCTCCTTTTTGCTTACTGCACCTATTTCCTTGTAATTCTGTTGATTGGTCAGTTTAATTTTACCCCTAAATTCTCATCTGTCTCTTAAAAGAGGTGACCTTATCATCAATGTTATATAACCTACACATTTTTTTTTCCCCTGAGACTATCCAGATCATTTGGGGAGAAGCTATTCAGCATCACTACTGATATTATACAGGGTAACTGATGTATTGTAATGCACACTTGTAGCCTGATGATGAGCTCATCAAACTATCATTTTAATGTAACATTAATACAAAGTTATTGTTGTTGTTGTTGTTGTTGTTTATAAGAGAATATAAAATTCAGATATGTCAATATTTTATAAAATCATGATGATGATCTTACATGGCCAGGTGAATAAGAGTTTTGTCATTTATTAAGTGTATTTCAACATTGTCATTTTTACCATCTGCTACTAAAAGCTACAGTCATCACCACTGACTTTAGGGCATTGGGTTCCTTTTTGCATCTATTTTGTTGTATTTGTTTTCTTGATGATTTTTGTAAACTCTGTGGCCTCCTCAACACATACTGTAGTCTTCTAGATTTTGATTGATAGTGAATTCTTAAAATTTTCTGCCTTAGCACAGGCTAAATCTCTCTAATTGATCACATACTCATCTATCATACTAAAATGGACCTTGATTTTTTGACTCAAGCCCTCATTAGAAAGCAAAAAATGTGAATTTTTGCATTCTACCTTGACAGTTTCTATCTAGTTTGCGTTTCCCAAGTCATTAAGCATATGATAGCAAAATTGCTAGTATCATCAAGGGAGCAGAATTAGAAAAGTATTGGGGGAAAATGACTGTCAAGAGAATTCCCTTAACACCTTATCTGGGTTTTCTTTACCTGACTACTTTTCCATTTCTTTCATACCATTCACAATTAATTTCTGTCAGATCAACATTACATTTTTTTTCTCCCTCAATGGATAGAACAGAAGAATTCCTTAAATATCATCTAAAACACCATTTTATTAATTATCCCGAATTAGATCTGTATGTCTATAAGCTGAAAGCAGGTACCTTTTCTTATATGTAATCTTAGTTTAAGACATGATTTAAAAAAATATTCTACTTTTGGAAGTGCTACTTCACAATTAGGGGAAATTACCTGCAAGAGAAAGGCTGTATTGTAAGTGATGTTCTGCCCATGGGGCCCAATTTAGACATAGCAAGATATTTTTCATTGTCCAAAATATGCTATTAGTAGAGCTATGGAAGTTTACAGAATGACCACCAAGTCTCTCTCTATTTTTTTCTCTCTCTCTCTCCCCCCCACACACACAAGTAGTCTCCATTTTTTTCAGTTACTAAGAGCAGTATACCAAAGTCTGTTTGTGGCTCTCACCTAAGACACTTGCCAAAAATGCTAGTCATTACATAGCTCCTAGTACTCATTTTTTAAAATTTTAATTTCCTCAGAAAATGGAGATATCTTTAACAGCAACATCTATGAATTTCTATTCTTAGTCATACAATGAATATATTTTCCTATCTTTTTTCTTTTCTTTTTTGTATATTTCTGCATGCTATTATTATTTTAATAGACCTAATAACAGTTATGCATGAGTGATGTGAATGATTTTGCATCTTATTTTCTCTCTTTCTTTAACAATTTAATTGAGTAAAATATTTCCTTAAATTGGAGATAAAATTAAGAGACTTTGCTGATGCTGGCTCTAGCAGTTATTATTTTTTTTCTCTGAAAGGAGGAATAAATATATAATCATTAAAGATAACATTACCTTATGATAATCCTTTGAGGGAGAAATGAAAAAGAAGTGTAGAATCTCCTTATTAAACTTTTGTAACCTCTTCTTCCTTTTCATCTCTATTATCAAATAAATATCCTGGGTCAGGCTTTTATTACCTTGTACACAGATTTCTGCAATAGTTTCATAATTGATTTCCTTTCCTCCAGTTTCTTTCCCCTCCAATCTATTCTCCACCTTGATGTCAAATGAATATTAAAGCATAATACTTTTTTACATCATCCCTCTGCTCTAAAAAACTAATACACCTTTATTGATACATCATATCCCTACTGACACCTAAATTATAAAGCCCAAACTCCTCAGTTTAACTTTCAGAGTCCCCTATGTAGACTTTCTCTACAAAATCAAGATATATATTGATACTACCTAGAGTATCCACAGATGTAAGCAGGGCTATCTCATAAAATTTTAACAACTGGTTCTCTGAAGGAAAAAAAAAAGGTGTGTCAGACACACTTTTCAATTTAATCTGTATTATTAACAATTTCTCCATCACTTTCTTAAATCTAATCTAGACAATGAACAAAACAGGAAATTAAGACTGATTCATGGTGTTTGCATATTTCTGAGGTATAAATGTTCACACTGAAAATTTAATAATCATCTCTTCAAGCCAGTTCATCCCTAAAAAATTACACATCACTATCCCTTTGAATTTGGCTGCATTTCCAATGCCTTCTGAACATGCCATATATATTTTCACCAATGTGAAGAAATTCCCCCACTGTTCCTCTTTAAATATAATCATATCCATTGTGAAACTGGATTTCAACTTCCATGAAGCCTCCCTGATTATTCCAACTCACATTAATATCTTCCAGTTCTGAAGTCCAGCAACACTTCCTCTCTGCATTTGGGCACTTAACTCCATAGCACTACATTTCTTAAACTGTGGTACCCAGGACTTTTATGAATGAAACCAAAGGAATCTGTGAACAAGTTATTTGCGGTGACAGACAAGAATACACAGAAAACTAATCTGCTTTGCTTTCTCTATCAATCACACAATATGTGCTTTTAACTGAAACAGAGAATTATCAGAAATTATTTGAAACAATCTTGTTCGTGCATCAGTCATTATACTGCTCAATAATATTGAGATACTATTAGCATGTGGTTTTGACTCAGCAGATTGTGTATATTAATTGGTATATAGTTATAATCCAAGGTATTCTTTGTACTCTGAAATCATGGAACATCAGACTCTCAGAAGAATCAGAAATTACAAAATTAGAACTCCTGAAATTAAAAAAGAGGGAAACTTTCAATACAATTGGGATGTTTAGAAAGACAAGGACAAGGGTTATACAGCAAGAGAATGCATGGATAAGGTTGTCATCAGTATTGATATAAAGGTATATATTAATGGTTGTAGTGGCAAAATACTATTGTCTCAGGATAGCTAAGAAAGAAAAGGTTCATTGCTGGTAATTTGAGTATGTGATATATGGGAAAGTATACAGAATTGAGGAGGATGGAACTTCCATGGAAGTAGCAACCTCCTTCTCTGCTCATGTATCTTACAAAGACCTGTTCTTGACATTCCAAAGAGAGGCCAACAACCTGCATGGATTGAAAGTGGACTCCAGAGTTTATGTCCTGATTAAGAAGCTGGTCTTCCAAGATCCCAGGGATCCTTTGCCATCTCTCCTTCTGCCTTAACTTCCTGTCTGATGTGTTCTGTTGAAGGCATCACCATCACTCAAATCTGACTCAGACTTGATTAGTAGCTGTTCTTCTTTGCTTTCCACTCCCCTGGTAAGGAAGGGCTTTGGCAAAATTAGTTTATTTATTACTGTCATGGACTTAGTGACTCTCTTGGTTGGTCTGAACTAAGTGGAAAAATGGCTGTGTACCCCAGTTTGGGACCAGATTGGAAGAGTTCAAGATGAACTTAAAGATGATTTTCATGATTTTAAAATTAAACATTTTTTTTGTATTCTATTAAAAATTGTCACAGTAAGCCACGAAATTAAAAACAATTCAAAAGAGCACTTTCTTGTATGTTTCTCTTCTGTGGTTACATTAATTCTGAAACTCTTGTTCAGTGACCAACAGGTTGATATAGTAATATGGAGATCATACCAATATTGTCAAACTGTCTGTAAATGAAAGCAGAAGACACAAGGAAGTTATAGTTCAATGAAAAAAAAAAAGCAGGCCATGGTGGGGGAGGGGAACAGGCCACAGGGTTTCAACTAGGAAGTAAATAAAGGAGTATAGATACTTGCTTTATCATGTATGACATTGACTTCTGTGTGTTCATCATCATGTGATCCAATTTGCCAATGTCCTTCTTAAAATGTGGTATCCATACTAAACTCAATACTCTAAATTTGGAATGATGAAGACAAAATATAATGGAGGATCATCTCCTTAATCCTAGGCTCTATTCTTCTGAATACAGCTTGTGATAGCCTTAGCTTTTTAGGCTTCTATGCCACACTATTGACTTATATAGATCTTTTAGCAGCTTCAAAAGACCATATCTGATTCACAAGAACCTTATTTATTCATGCTATACCATCTTCTACCTTCAAAGTTATTTTTTAAACTGGAGCAAAAGACTTCATATTTATCCCTATATAAAATAATCTCATTAGATATATTCATCTATTTAGATATCAAGATCTTGTTTTAGGATCTTGATTCTATTTTCTATTCTTAAATATTTCTCTGAGGTTCATCATATATGTAGATTTGAAAAAAATAGTCTACAACTTTGATAAAAATGTAAAATAGCACACTGACAAGTTAATATGCCATTGAGAAATCACAACTCACACAGCTAATAGTGGGGGACCCAAATGTAGGTGTCATGATTACAGATTCAGTGTCATTTTTACTATGTCATGCTGTCTGAATGGACAGTATTAGTCTTCAATAAGTATTCCATGAATTAAATATTCTTAAAATTCCAGGCTGCAGGACCAAATGAAATTAAATCTTTTACAATTTTTAGTTATATATTTTCTTGGATGGGAGCCCTTTCGTATATTAAATTCTGTATTACAGTATGGAATATGACAGTGCTGTTTCAGTACATTGAATCTTTAGTCTTTATTTAAATGTCAATACTTTTGAGCCCAACGTATTCAAAATGTATGACTGTAATAATGTTTTACTGTGAATGTATCACAATACAAATATAACTGTGCACAGTGAAAACATGTGCTGAGATTCAGCTTCTATTTTCAAAGAAGACACTATTTCCATTTTGGAAGGTTGTTGAGTGAAACATTCTTCTTTAATGATATTGCTTTATCACATAACTATGAAAGACAGCTCCACAACTATTAAAAAAATCAACTGAAAACTTTGTTGCAGAAAAGATGAAACCTCTCTGTTGGAGAAATAAGAGAAATACTGAATATACCAGTGTAATCACAGTGTCTTTTACATAAGAAAAATAATTTTCAGGCTTAATGAGTTTAAAACTAAATTCAATGTCTTTCCCCCAAAACCAGCCTCATCCTTCTAACTTTCATATTGCTGTTAATTGCACCAATTTAATTTAAATGAATCTCTATTATTCTCTTAGCAATCCACACTAGTTTGATCCCATCTTTGACTCCTCACTCTTCTTTACATCCCACAGCATATTAGTTGACAAGTCCTGCCAGCTCTACCTTCCCAATATCTCTTAAATCTGTCTCCTCTTGTTCTTCCCTGAGTTCATACACTCATTACTTTTCACTGGTATTATTGCAAGATTACTTACCAGTCTCTCCACCTATAGTCTGTCTAGCATACAATCCATTTTACCTACAACTGACAGATTAATCTTTGTAAAGAACAGATCTTATCTCCTCACTTTATTTTTAGATTCCTCTCATTGCCTGCCACAGTCCTTTGCTCAGAGTCAACAATTAATAAGTATTTGTTTAATTGAGTTTAATGGAGCTACCACTTGAAGATACGGTTTGACAGAATGAAGCATAACACTGATGGGCAGACAATAGATCACTGATACCTAAGATGTGGTGGTGTTTTTGCAAGGTCTTAGCTGAGTCCAGATACTTTCTATCACTGTGCATTGGCAAAAAGATGAAGTATCAACCTCCTTTCAGATTTAATAATCCTCTAGTGCTTGATGACATTTTTCTTTAAAAGATTATTAAATAATATTATATCTTATATTAATACAATAATTATATCACCAATATAATATTGTTATATAAATAAATAATACTAACTTATCAAAATGATAAGGAAATAAAATAATAACAAAAAACTATATGCAATTATATTATCTACATATAACTTAGCACAATGTATGACAAAGAACATCATATAAAGAACTTTACAACTAATATCCAAAAAGTCTTTATGGATGGAAATGCTTAAATGGAATATACTTACATAATTTTATCTAGATTATAGGAAACCTTATATCACATTACAGAATAGCCAGATACCCAGTGTTAAATATCTAAGTTTAGTTATTGTGCTCAATTTTCAGGAAAATTGCTTTTGGAAAAAAAAAAGAAATCACATATTCTCTTTTCCATACAGGGAAAAAAATAATTTGATTGATATCAAACTGTGTTCCTTCAATTATCAAACTATATCAACTAGTTGTAACTAAATAATTTCCAATAAATATCAACAGGAAAAGTAGTTGATTTTCAAGTTAATTAATTCATAATTATACCTCATTAACACATAATTCATTAATACATAGTGCCTTAAAGCACACATTATGCCAATTTCTCTAAGTTGTAGTTTCTTGTTATTTGAATAAGAAATTTTAAAGCATTCCTTATAGCTCCAAATCTATTGCAATAGTAATAAAACACAACATTTATCTAGCACCTTATTGTTACAAAGTGTTTTACATACAATATTTCAACTGATTACCACATCAACTTTAGGGACGTGAGAAGTAAAGATGTTACAATCTCAATATTATAGATGAGAATATAGAAAATCAACATAACTTGCCAGAGGAAACTACTTAGAAGAAAATCAGGAAACTAATTTAAAGTTGTGAAAACAAGGTAAGTGCTATTACCGTCCTCATTTCACAGTTGAGGAAACTGAGATTAAGTGACTTGTACAAGTGCTCACATGGTGATCAGAAGAATTATACAAGGACACCCTCAAGGTTTCTCTCAAGAACTTTGGAAATGATTGTGAGACATGGGAGACAGTGGCACAGGACCACCCACCATGGTGCCCTCATCAGAGAAGGTGCTGTGCTCTATGAGCAAAGCAGAATTGAAGTAGCTCCAAAGAAACTGGAGATGCGTCAATTTAGAGAAACCACTCCAAATGTTCACATGGAATATTCGTGCCTGACCTGTGGTAGAGCATTCTGAGCTCGTATTTGTCTGATGAACCACAGTTGGACGCATTGTAACTTGACTCTTGCATAGTGATATCATTTTGATACTCTTCAAGAGCAAAGGACAACAACTAACCAACCATATACGTATATGTGTGTTTATATTACACATATGTATGTATATTTATAATAGTTGTATTATATATATGTATGTGTGTATATATATATCTATATCTATCTATCTATCTATCTATATATATGCATACACATATAAGTATGTATATGTTTCATTCTGTATCTTGAGTCCATTATTTCCGTGTTGGGATGTAGATAGCATGTATCATCATCATCAAGGTTCTTTAATCATTAATTTATACTGACTTTTCCTATTCATTTCAAGATTATATTTGTATATATATATATATATACACCCATATACATATATACATATGTGTGTATATACATATACATACCTCAAGGCTTTGACTATAGTCTACTGAATACATATACTATTGAATATATATATTCGTGTGTGTGTGTGTGTGTATGTGTGTGTATGTATGTGTTCGTGTGTGTATTCAAAGTCTTGAAATACTCTCTTCTTGGCATGACATAAATGATAGTTTTAGGATTGAGTAACTGAAAGTCTCTAGCCTCTTGGCCAAATGCATAACTGAACAAGTGAAATTACAATGAAACCCAAATAGGAAACATGCACAAATCAAAGACAATTAGGATAATTCAACAAAGAATAAAATCAAAATAATATGAAATACCTGGAATTGAGAAAGTTATTTGAGATCATAAACTCAGATATCCTTCCAGGACTAATCCAACTTTTCATTTTCCACGTGAGGAAACTGAGACACAGAGAGGTTAAGGGATTGTCTAAGCCCACAGAGGTAGTGACAGAGATAGGAATTTAAACTTTGATCTTCTTCCTGTGAATCCAGTGAGGTTTTCTCTGATGTCTTAGTAGGTTTTCTCTGGAGAAAACCTATTTCTATTGAAAGCTATCTTTAAAAGCCCCACTGTATAACTTATAAAACTCCTGACTTGTAAGCAGAATGGACCTGATCCAGGAGGTGACAAGGGAGAAAATTGCTCAACCAGCAAGGTTCCAGAAGACATAATGGTATCCTACTAGCAAATAAAACAAAACACCTCCAAAAGGTGAGCAATTGATTCCTTTCTCACCATTGGGATCTCTTCTCTCACAGAGAAAGAAGTGGAGCAGAGACAAGAATAGATTGTGCATTTGGAGGAAGTATGTTAAGGCTTTCAAAATAAAAGGGCTCCATATGGTGAAGCAGGAGAGGAAATGGTCTCCTGCTGCCTTCGTAGAATCAACAATTCACCAAAAAGTGAGGGTAATTTCATTATTATTCAGTTCAACATTTATTAAATGCCTACTATGTGAATCACTATGATAAGAGCTTGATGAGAGGTATTATTAGTTCCATTGTTTCATGTTTTCAAAATTGGCTGTTCAGGGTCATCTTTGTAAAAGAATCATGTATGCACATGGCACACACACACACGTACATACACAAACACATACACACACACCCCCCTGCTGGGGCTTTAGCCATGCTTTTTATCAACTGAAAAGTCACAATATTGACCCCAACAATACAACAGTCAGACAAGAACTTACAAATAGATTTCAACCTTAATCCACAAGGACAATTAATAAAAAAGGAAGGTTACAGGAGATAGCATATTCATTTAGTGTTTTTTAAAGGTATAATCACTAATACAGATCCAAATGTCTTTCTTTCCTCAGTAATTGACGCTCATTTTCATTAAGAAGTACTCTACTCTTTTGATTTGCATATGACATGGAATATTCAGCAGCAAAAAATGTCTTTCAGTCAATAATGTTCTGAATACAGTTAAAATGAAAGGCTAGGATATGGTTTAAAGGTAGCTTATCCTCTCAATAACCTACTTATATTTATCTATTTTCCTCACATATATATATATATAAAGAAAATAAAACTGTACTTACTATATGAGCAGAGAAATAGTGTAGTTTAGTCAAAAGAGCTCTCCATTTGGAGTCAGAGGACCTAGGTTCAAATTTTAGTTCTGTTAGTTGCTACATATGTATAAGCTTGGGCAACCCACTTAACTTTTCTGGTCCTCAATCTTCCCATCTGTAAAATGGGTGGGTTAGGGGAACTAGATGATCCTTAATATCTGCTCTAACTCCAGATCACATGAGCCTAAAGAGAGATTAAGGATGATGAGATTAATCTGGCCCAGTATGACAATCCTTATAGGATAAGAGATTGTCTATTTCTTTTGAGGGGGGTATTCTTTTTTTTTTTTAATATTCTCTGCTATTTTTTATAAAAGTAAAATGTTGGTAAGAAAAAAATGTTCTTGTAATTCCTTCTTTTTTTATTATTTTTAATGACCGAGATTTTTAAAATCTAGCTTTCAGAGTAATTTGGAAATCTAGAAAGCCTCAGTCCAAATAACTCTACTGAAGAAGAGAAAACTGTCTTTTCAAGGTTACCAGTTCTATGCTTTACAGTAAAAGAAATGTTTTTGCTTGTTTGTTTGTTTGTTTTTGTTTTTTCCTTTTGGTCCTCATTCTCCTGAACCTCTCTTTATGGCAATGACCAATGTGGATTAGCCATTCTGTCTTGATATTCTCTGTTCATTCCTTTCTGCTATATTCTGCTCTCATAGTTTTCTTCTAATCACTCTTCCCTGCCTTTTATCTTCATTCCACACCCTTCTGTGATCCCCTAAATACGAACATGCCCTAAAGCTCTGTCCTGTAACTACATTATCTCCCTTGATGATCTCATTCATTCAGCTGACTTCAATGACTAACTCTATGAAGATGAATTACAAATCCGAATTCCCACCTGCAATCTTTCTCAAGTGATCTCTGGTTTTGAATTTATTTTTCCCTGCTAGATATTGCCATCTGGTTGTCTTACTAATACCTCAAACACAAAATGCCTAAAACTTATTAGAATTCTCCTCCCTTTAATGTCACCTTTTGTGTAACATGCTATCCTAACCCTTGTATTCTCACAGGCTCATAACCTTAGAGTTATCTGAGTTTTCTTCCTCTTTCTCTGTTCACTTTCAATTAGTTCTTGAGTCCTGTGGCTCCGATCACCATATTGTATTTTATCCTTTTTTTTTTTTTTTTTTTTCTGTTCACTCCTACTGCAACTCTAGTGCAGGTTGTCAACTTCTCTCACATATACTGCTGTGATATTTCCTAGTTGGTATTTCTCTCTTCATCTTGTCTCTTCTCCAGTAGAGTCTCCACAGTGCTGCTCAAATATATATTGTCACAATGTTACTTAAAAATCTTATTGACTACCCATTGCTTGTCGAATGGGGTAAGAACCCCTTATCCTGATATTCATGGTCCTCTGAAACCTGGTTCAAATGCACATATCTAATTTTATATTCCATCAGGTAGCCTGTTTTATGGTCATCTGATCTATGCTCTATCTCATTTTTCTCTCTTCTGTCTCTTTGCCTTTGCTCAAGCATTCTTGGATATAACTCCTATCTTTGCCTTTCAGGGTTCTGCAATTCCTTCACAGTCATAGTTAGATGCAGCCTCTTCCATTTAAGCCTTTGCTGATGTTCCCACTCAAATGTGATCTTTCTCTCCTTAAATTTCTCATAGTATTTTCACTCGATTAATTCCTCCTACATTCAATACTTTCCATTTATTTTCTTGTCTTTCTTAGGATCATATATTTAGAGCTAGAAAAAACCATCAAATCCAAACTCCTCATTTTACAAAGGAGCAAAGTGAGGCTCAGAGAGGCTAAGTGACTTGTTCATGATCACCTAGCAGCTACTTAGTGACTCAAGTCAGATTTGAACTTGGGTCTTCCTCACTCCAATTCTAGTATCCTATCTAGTATCCTCACTCCAAATCTAGTATCCTATCCACTATAACATATTACTTCTCCATTTAGATTGCATGTTTCTTGAAATCAGAGCTAGAATCTCATCTTCTACCCCTATGTCTTTGCACAGGGAGCTCTACTGCTTCCTGGAAAATTTTCCCTTTTTACTTTCTCTTCTTATCACCTTTATCTCCATTCAAGACTTGGATCAAGTGCCACCTTCTTCAAGAAGCCTGTTCTGAGTGCTCCATTTGTTAGTGTTCTCCATGAATCACTTAATCTATAAATATACAAACACACACACATATGCACACGTGCATATATATGTATACATACATACTCACATACATATCTTTCACTAACTTATCTTAGAGCATGTTGTGTTCCATTAGTACTATAGAAAGTATGTTCCATGAGAGCAAGCACTGTCAGTTTTGGAATTGTATCTTCAGTGCCTCGTATAGTGTCTGGTACATAGTATTGTTGTTCAGGCATTTTCAGTCATGTCCAATTCTTCGTGAGCCTATTTGGTGTTTTCTTGGCAAAGAAACTGAAGTGGTTTGCCATTTCCTTCTCCAGCTTATTTTACAGATGAAGAAACTGAGGCAAACAGGGCTACTTGACCTACCCAGGATCACAGAGCTAATAAAAGCCTGAGGTCAGATTTCACTCATGAAAATGAATCTTTCTGACTCCAGGTCTGGTACTCTATCCACTACACCACCTAGCTGCCCTAGTACATAGTATATACATAATGATGTTTGTTGGTTCTTTGAAAGATATTTCATAGCATAATAGTGTGTGCTTAGTAAGCACTTGTTAAAATTTCATTTGAACAAATAAAATGGATTCTAATAAAATTGATTTCACATATTATTTTACAGCACATATTCAAGCAAGTCATACATCATTTTTATAAAGGTAACATAATTTGGGAAGGGGGAAGATCTCACTTACTTTTTAGTACAGCTGGTAATTTACATTCTTCTTGACCTATAGAGATTCACAATAGGTTTCCAAACTTTCTACTTTCTTTATCACTGAATTGAACCTAGACCAAACTGGCAGAGAGTGACTAAAAGTCATTACTGACTACCTCAGTGTTCAGTGGTTTGCGGTAAATGTGCTGCTGGTCTCAGATCAATTCTTTGGGAATGAGTGTCCACATCATTACAACCACTAGTACTATTGATACCTGAATTAGTACCCTGAAAAGGAATAGAGTCTGATCTCATATCACCTTTTATCTCTGCAAGTGAGGGCAGCAGTACTTTAACAAGTGAGGATTCTGTTCTTGTCAAGCTCTATACCTGTTCTGGGGTTAACTAAAGAACTTACTCTTTAGGGCTATCCTTATGGCATCTTTAATGAAGGTCTTTTAAAAAGAATTTGTACTTGCAACACACCATATATTTTTTATATTAAGCTTCATTTGAGCAGAAGGTGAAAGTCATTCTACAGAACTATATAGTGATACTTTGATTTCTACCAAATGTTTTAGGGGTCTAATTAGAACAGGAATATATTGGAAGTCTTCAGATATACAGTAGAAATGGCTTAGATATAGTTCACTTCTTGAAATATTGATTGGCATACTAATGCCATCATAATAATAATTTACAATGATATAGAGTACTAGAGTTTACAAAATGCTTGTCTCACAATATACCTGTGACATAGGAAGTAAAATATTATCATCATTTTGCAGATTAGGACATTAAGGCTAAGAGAGATGAAGCAACTTCCCCAAGATTAAACAACTTGAAGTAGCAAAGCTGCAACTTTAACCCAGTTGTTTTTTCTCCGTATTTGCAAAAGATTCCATTCTAGTGCCAGGGGTCTCAGCTGGAATAGGGACTATTGTATACCCTCCTCAACACCCCTCATGTAAGAGGTTAACCAGATTCTTCATCTCTTCTATACTGATAATCAGGCATACACTCCATTTGCAACAGTTATGGCCCGGGTTCCTCCAGGTGCTGTCCCCTACTAAGTTGAGATCACCAATCACACCACCTGAATCACTAATAAAAATCATATTTACTATTATAAATATACAACTTAACTACAAAGGACCTATGAAGGAAGCCACTATCTGCATGCAGAGCAAGAATTGATAAATAAAAGTATGTAGAGAGTGATTATACACATATGTATGCATGCATGTATACATATATTTATGTATGTATACACATACACATATTTGTGTCTAATGGTGGCCATCTATAGGGTGGGGAGGAGGGAAGAAAAAAAGGGAAAGAAAGAAAGTTACGTGATGTTTAAAAGGAATAGCAAGTTGTACATAATAGATATGCAGTTTCATGTGCAATCATTTTTTTATTCCACTATGTTATGGAAATGCTTGTGTTATTTCATAAATTAAAAATAATTTTTCAAAGAATTTTTTAAAAATAAGGTGGAGGACCAGTAGATCTTACTATCTTCCCTGCTGCTGAAACCCAAAGTCCACTGGGTTTTTTCCACCTGCCCTGCCCCACCCCCACCCCTGTACTGCACTGAACCCTAAGTTCATTCAGGTCTTTCCATATGTCTTTCTACTGTGCCTTATTCCTACCTGACCTATTGATGCACCATAAGGATCTTTGTACCTTATCTTCTACAAGAATATTACAGCTATAAAATCTTCCAGCTTTTCTGTCAACCCTACAGATGAACCAATTAATATGTGCTATCTCCTTCAATTCAAATGTGAAAAAGATTATTCTACTTCTCTATTTGTATCTCCAAAACTTAAGTGCTTGGATACATTAAGTAATTAATTAACATTTATATTAATTAATTAATTAGTTTATTCATTTATTCCAACATGGGGCTCTTCTCAATTTATCATGCTGCCCCTAACTGTATCAGATTTCTTCTCCTGATACTCTATTTTTTTCATTATTACATGTTGTGATTCAAAGGACCAATCTGAAGATCTATTTCAGTGAAAATTATTGGATTATACAAGCCATTTAAATGTAGTATTAAAAATTATGAATGTGATAAAAATAGAAGGCACTTGAGTCTTAAAAGAAGATAGAGAATTTAGGAAAGCCAGCTGCAGAGATTTAGTGAAAACAGAACTCCAGAAAGTTATGGTTCCAGTTATAACAATTTAGGAAAAACAATCAAATTTACTAATCATATTTATTCATTTTCTGTTTCAGAAAAGAATTTCTACTCTACTAAATGACTTTCCACATTTCCCTTAAAAGTAGTGAGCTGCCCTTACAAAGTGAGCTGCCCAAGTATATTTAAGTTTTGTTTTGATTTCATGTCATTTCATGAATTTATTTCACTGAGTTTATTCTATCACTGAAAAATATCTGAAGTTACATGTCAGTCCTCAGAAGAGCCATACTGTCTCCTTAAGTATATATCATGCAGGGGAATGTGGTAACCATCCAGACTTGGCATCCCTTATTCTTAGTCAAAATTTCCAGGGTGGCTAAGTTTGTTCTAATTGATAAATGGTTGTTTCCCATCTACTTTGTGAGATAAATGGAAGATCAGACCATGTCAAAGTTGCTGTGTCAAATGCAAGGTACTTAAGCAATGATATGCTATGAAAAATGCCTGCCTATGGATGACAAAGTAGGATTCCTGTAATGTGTGCTGACATAGAACAAATGGAAATACCAATGAATCAGAAGTTTGGCAATGTTAGGAGTCAGAAAGTGAAATTTCATCTTGTACCTGGAGGACAACTGATTATTGAAAAGGCATCTGAGAAAGGTGGGACTATCTTTTGCCATATGTCTTCTATGGTAAAATCACAAAATGTTGGAAGAAACTGACCTTTAGGGCCAGAATGTGTAGTATTTCATGAAATGGAAATGCTGGGCTAGAAGCAGAAAGTGAGGAATTAGACCTTTGATGCTCAAAAGTGTAGGAGACTTCTGACAAACCATAATCCAGACATGAAGGAGAAATAAAACTGTAGGAGAGAACTGTTCCTTTCTTCTCTCTTATATTTGGGACTTTTATGGAGATGTCCCTTGAAATATGAGACTTGCATGCTCTAGTATTTCCCATTCTTGGGAGGCCAATATGGCTTAGAGGATAGTGCACTAGACCTTGAGTGAGGAAGATTTGGGTTAAAATCCTACCTCAGATGCTTGTTAGCTATAAGGATGTAGGCAGTCACAACCTCTCTTAAGTTTACTTTTCAAAATGAGAATAATAGTAGAACTTGTTCCACAGGATTGTTGTGAGGATCAAATTAGATAGTACATAAAAAGCCATTTTTAAAACCTTAAAGTACTATGTAAGTGAGAGCTATTGTTATTTCTTTAGTCTCATGATTTTCAAAGACTTCACTCTGAGCCTAGAAGTAGAAAAGTGAGAGCATGAAGCCTCTGGAAAAGTATAATTCAATTTTCCTTTATATACTTTCTGCATGAAAAGATGCTTAAGAATTCTGTATGGGTGTTAAAAAAAAATCCACACACAAAAAGTAGTCATTTGATAGATCACCAGGTTTGCTATTCAGTTATTTTCCCAAAAATTGTTCAGTATGTATATTAATCTTGTGTGTTTGCTAAATAGCTTTAATTTCATCTGGGGAGAAATATGTGAGTGTGATTAATTGGAGCAAAATCTATGGAAATGTGTTATTCAACCAAATTTTATTCCAGATGTCTTTAAGAAATAACTTCCATATCTAAATCACTGATCTAGGAACCTATGGTACAAAGATAACAAAGAAAGGGTTCCTGGCTTTAAAGAACTGTCTGTTGGAAGGATACGATACACGTGCAATGAAATTATAAAAAGGAGAGGGTATTAACATTTGAAGGTATTAAGGAAGACTTGGTGGAAGAGGAGGCATCAAAGCTGATCCTTGAAAGAAGGGAAAAAAAAGATTGTGAGAGTTGAAGAAGAGGAAGGTCTACACTGAAAGAAGTGGGAATAGTGTATATGAAAGCAGAATCTTCTAATAGATTCTGTAGGTTATAAGGTTAGCTCTCCTGGAAAATATGGGCATTCATTTTCATTTGTAATTTGGAAAAAGAAGGCATGTACATTTTGCAGATATAGCGAATATGGTAGCATGGGAATTTCAGGCAAGGATAGCAAAGTGAAGCAGGAATATGCCTAAGAGAGGAAATATGGCCCAGTAAAGCTATGATGGATTTGAAGTAACAAAGACCTGGATTTTAGTCTTACCACTGGCATTGACTAACTTTGTGATCATGTGTGAGTCATTTAACAATAATGTGCCTCAAATTCTTCACCTTTAAGATGGGGATAATATTAGTCATTCTTACTTTACATGGTTGTTTCAAGACTCAAATAAGTTAATGCATCTTATACATTGTATAAATGCCAGTTGTTTCGCTCACTCTAGCCACTCCTGTTTTTTTTTTAATTAAAAAACGATAAACTTAGACAACATTACACACAATGGTCACTTCTGCTTTCTATTCATAAATCACAAATGCTCCGCTAAACACAAAACATGAAAAATGTATAAATAGTTTCTTCAGATTAATCATTATACATATTTTTTGCTTGTTTATCTTTCTCTGTGTGGCAGCATTTTAAGTTGGATAGAGAGCTGGCTTCAGAATCAGGATAGAGGGTTCAAGCTCTGTCTCTGGCCTATACCAGTTGTGAGATCCTGGGGCCAAGACAGTTAACCTCTCAGTGTTCTAAGCACTTCTCTAAAACTGTTCTCTGATAGTGAGCATCTTAAATCAATGAAATCAAAGGTATGGTTGAAACGCAAATACGCAAACCAATAGCAGCTACAACCACAGCAATGAAACCTTTCTCTAAATGTAAGCTGACCTATACTTTGGGCGCTGGTACAGGAATTTGGTCTTTTTCTTTTATTTTCCCAGAAACATTTTCCCATTTTTCTTCCTGGCCAGTTTCTAAATTACTGCTGCCCACAGTGGGAGCATTATTCTTACTTCCCTAATCCCTGTCCTAGCACAAACTTGGGTCTCTACCTCTGGAAATTCTTTAGAGTCTGTGACCCTTTGCTTTCCTGTAATCATCACCCTTGCTTTCTTCATTGCCTGGCTGCTGTTTCCAAGTTATGGAGTTGGCATGCAGGCACTCTTTTTCCAGTTTCTTTTATGAATTTGTATTCCCCTATCAGAAAGTAAACTCCTTGAGGGCAGGACTATCTTTTTTTCATGGATTTGTGTCCCTAAGCATAGTGTAGTTCATGGCATATAGCAAGCACTTAATAAATGCTGTATCTATCTGTCTATCTATCTTCATGGCCTCTGTCTCATGGTGTTTCAGATTGCACGAGCTAGACTGCTATTATAACATAACTACTCTCTGAAGAAATACATCATATATTATCAACTACTCTCTGAAGAAATAATAATCCTAATCCTAGATAACATTTATATAATGCTTTAAGGATTGCAAATCACTTTTCAGATATTATTTCATTCTCCCCCCACCCCCAGGCACCACAACCCCAGGAGATAGATGCTATTATTATTCGAATTTTATGGATGAGAAAACTGAGGTGAACAGAGGTTAAGTGACTTGCTCACAGTTGCACAACTACTAAATGTCAGAGACTGGATTTTAACTCAGATCTTCCTAAGGAGGTGGTCCAATATTGTATTCACTGTACTACATAGCTAAAGTCTTCATTGTTGCTTTCATGCTGACATAAGGAGCTCCAAGTCTCTGGGTCTTATTTTTACATATACTTCTGTTTCCCACCCCTGGATGGGTGATTGTAGGTTAAGTATGCTTTCTTCTGGCTCTTCATCATTCTCTCTGAGGTTCTTAAAATTATGGACAAATTATTTTTCCATTTTACTGTCTTACATTTTGGCATTTAACAAGTCAAAACATAGGTTAAGCAGGTTGAATCATGGGCCCATAGTAAGGCATGCAACTCTATCTTTAAAGATTTAGATAGACTCACAGAATTGCCAAACCAAAAAAGACTTTAGAAACCCTAAACAGACTATTAAGTCATTTTCCCCACATAAGTCCATACTGTTTTTCAGAGAGGTTCGATCTATTCATAGCCAAATCCTTCTTACATTGATTAATCCCATCTTTGTCATCTATGCCAATTGCAAAAAAAAAAAAAAAAAAAAAAAAAAGTTTTGATTTGCACGTTTTTTATGATTAGTTATTTGGATCATGTCCATATTGTTGTAATAGTTTAGTTCTTCTGAGTCCAATTATTTGTTTCTTTTGACAACTTATTCATCATAATCTTATATATTTGTGTTAATTCCATATATAGCTTGGATATCATGTTTTTTATCAGAGATCTTTGATAAAAACAATCTCTACCCTCTTCTATGAAGCTTTCTTATTCAAACTATTCTGGCTGTATGTATTTGTGTAAAAAGGCAATTTGTGTAAATTAATGCAATCTAAATTATTTATTTTATCTAATATGATCTCCATATATCATCTTGCATCATAATTCAACTGCTAGCCTTAATTATGAAAGATATCTGCAGTCATTTTTTCTCCAAATTTTCTTATGAGATGATTTCCTTCCCCCCCATATCCTTCTGGAATGTATTGTGGTATATAATGTATGATGCTAGTATAAATCTATTATTTCCCACAAATTTCTTTCCAGTTTTCCCAGGCATTCCCATCTAATAATGAGTCCTTCAAGTACTTTAGTTTGTTAAGTTTATTGAGCATTGGGTTGAATCCAATTGTTTTTTATTATCTAGTCTGTTTCACTGAGAAACTTTTCTATTTTTAACCTATGTGAACTAATTTTGATGACTAATAATTTTATTTAAGGAATAGAAATACCACTCCCTCATCATCCCTTTTTACTTCCTTTGAAATTCTGAATCTTTTCTACATTCTTCCCTTGAAATCATTCTTCCCTTGAAATACTAGACCTTGTTCTACTCATGAGATTCTAGAATTGTGTTCTTCCAAATGGATTTCATTTTTGTCTAGTTTCATATAATAAGCTCTTGATAACTTAGTTTATATTAAACTAAATTCTAAATATTTACATTATTTTAAAGTTCTATTCTAATTTATATTGACACAGTTCAAGCATGAGCAATGATTGACTTTCCAATTATTTAAGCCATTCTAATTTCTTTGATGAGTGTTTTGGAATAGTATTTATATGTCAGGTATATATTTTGATTGATTTATTAATATATTTTATGATTTTATATAGATATATACTTGGGGGATATCTTCATATATGTATAGTTGCATTAACAATTGTGTCTCTATATATGTGAATTTAGCTTTTAAAATCTTATGAAAAATATTAAATGTTTCACTTGGTTGTTCTGCTGATTATCACGGTTTTTTCTAGGCAAATAATTATCATATCATGATTTCTTAAGCAAATTGAACTACAAATAAAATTAACTTCATCTACTTGTTACCAATTTCATATGTTCAATTCTTTTGTCTTACTGTTAACATTAGCATTTCTACAAATATGTCCAATAATAGTGGCTAGAGGGTAATATCTTTGCCTTATTTTTATATTTACTTGGAAAGATTTTAGCATTTTTCATCTTGTTAAAGAAGTGTGAGCTTTTGTTTTACACACACATACACACGTTACATATATGTACACCCATACACACATATATGTGAAACACGTGTGAAAAAAATTTATTTGATGTGAAAACCATTTTATTTCATAGTATGAATTAATGTACAAATATTAACATAGGAAATCCATGTATTCTATGTTTAAATGCACAAAATTACTTCCAGTCTGATATTCAAATGCCATATTCAAAATCTCTGGTAAAACTAATTAATGGGGGCCATTAGGTGGAGTAGTGGATAGAGTACTGGCCCTGGGGTCAGGAGGACCTCAGTTCAAATTCGGCCTCAGACAACAACACTCACTAGCTATGTGAGTCTGGGTATGTTACTTAACCCAATTGCCTCACAAAAACAAACAAAAAAAGCAAACAAAAAAAACTTAATTGATGATGTCTATGAATAGGAGTAGAACCTAAACTTTTTGGGAAATTTTCATTTCTTATGTTGCTTCTGATTTTGTAAACAGTGCCCTGCCCCCCCCCCCCACATAAAACTCATTCCTATCCAAATATCTTGGTAAGCCTTAGTATAAGATTTAAAACATGTTTAATAAGGGCTTGATACATCTTGGCAGTGCAAAGGAATCTGGGTCTTTAGGACAATGAGAAAGGCCACGCTAAAGTATGCAAAGTAAAAATAGCAATAATGTAGAAATATATTAAAAAATAGCATATAAATTTGTAATAAATAGTGATAAAATATAGCAATATACAAAAATGCAAATGAAAAGGGAATTAAACCAAATGGGACATCGTACAATGAAAATAGCCACAGATTTAGACATTTTACCTATTCTGTTTGAAGAGAGGAGGGAATACCAGTGTTTAATACTTCTGGTACAGTAAGACATGGTTAATATATTGATTGGTTTTATTGATCTATCTATCCACTCATATATGCATATGTATGCATATGTGTATGTGTATTTCTGTTACTAGACAAGGCTTATCTATAAATAATGAGGGGAGTGAATAATCTTAAAATGAAAGTGATATAAAAAATTCATGAGACAAAAACAATAAAAAAATTAGTAGGAAAATATTTTCAAGGTAACCATTCATGCATTCAAAACATTTTAAATTACTTACTGTATATGAAATGTTACCTGAAGAGTGGTACAATGCAAAGAATATCACTATTTGGGTGACAGAACTTATTAAATTCTTACCTCTAATGAATTTTATAGGTGTGACTTTGGACAAATCACTTAAGTTTCCTGTGTCTCAGCTTTCTCATCTATAAAATTAAAGAATTGAACTAGATGACTTCTTAGATACCTTCCAGTTTTAGTTTTATG
Source organism: Vombatus ursinus (assembly GCF_900497805.2). NCBI lineage: Eukaryota > Metazoa > Chordata > Mammalia > Diprotodontia > Vombatidae > Vombatus > Vombatus ursinus. Next base: position 1,490,195 of record NW_020944646.1, read on the forward strand.
ATACTATGTACCAGAGAAATGCATAAAAAAAATGGACACTTTATAAGAGAGGGAATGGGTTGTCATTCATTCCCACCCAAACTCATCTTGGTTGAGTCTTGCAGCTACTTATGTAATTGTAAACACTTGCCACAATCAAATGCAAGTACAACCGCCTCCATCCCTCTTTCTAGTTTTTTCCCCTCCCCCATTAATTTCCCCACCCCATGTAAAATCTTGAATATCTTTTAGAAAGCTACCTTGAGAAACATAGGAATACCTTCTAAGAAGATGTGGAGATATAAAAGAGATGATTGTAAAAGTGGAGTTCTAGTCCATAGTTGCCTAATATTTAGATAAGTATTTAAGTATGATGTACATAAAGTTTCCCTGTGGTGCATTTAAGATTAAGCTTTCTTGAAAGTATGCACTTTGCAGCCAATTAGTGAATATTGCTTACCTATTGCCTTTGTTTGATATATTTGCCATTGAAAACTCTATGTGCCCTACAGAATTCTGAATGCATATTAGCACAAGACTCTCTCTGTGATGCAAATATATGGAGGGGACAATTAAAAATAAAGTAAGAATAGGGTCTCCATTTAACACTGGGAGACCAAATTTGCATTCTATTTACATTTCTTAGAATCTTGACTGTGAAGTGGAGGGGTGAGGGTAGGAGAAGCTGGGGGCAGTGAAGGCTAAAGTCCAAGAGAATTTCCTTTGTTTAAAAAAAATAAAGTCAACTATATTAATGAATTGAAAAAGAATTTGTAAAAAGAGATAGAGAGGGAATAAAGGTCCTTGGGTATTCAAATCATTCAGCATTGAGAATTTAACTCATTTGGGCCTAGATCAAATGCTTTCTTGAGATGATAAAGTAAAAGAAAAAATATTTTCTGCTTTTGCTTCATCTGTAAAATTGAGATAATAATATATACCTGTCCCTTGGGGATATTAAAAACAGTTAATTCTCCTAAAGAATTTTGAAAAGTCATTCATATACGGTAAAATCTCATTAGTATGGATTAAACTAACTTCAAATTTTTGATAACTTGATCTTGACTGAGCATTACATTTGTAAAATCTTTGAAGCAAGGGCACATAAATAAATTAATCCAGTAAACAAGATTTCTGTAGGCTATTTAAACTGCTGGAGAAAACAAAAACTCTTTTTATGGCCTTTAGCATATTATACGAGAATGGATGCTATAAATTACAAATTAGTCATATCTATTCATTAAAGCTTTGTAAACACTGTGAACAGTTCACTTCAGTTGCTGTAAACTGAATGTAATCAAGTTGTAAATATTTTAAAATATTCTGTAATCTGGCCTGCCCCAAATTAATTTAAATGAGTCCTCTTTTACTATGGTAGTTTCTTTCCCATTCAAGTGCAAGTAGTCTTTACTCTGTGGATGCTTAGGTCAAATTCATATTGCCCCATGATTTTATTCCAGATATGAATTTAAATTTATAGAAATATCCAGGAAGGGGGCTCAGCTCTTCACTTTTCACTGTGGAAGTTAGTAAAAGAATGCTATTGCCCAATGTAAAACTACATAATAGAGAGGAAGAACATTCTAACCCAATCATCATTGTGTTCATTTCTCCAGGTTCTACCATATCCAAAGAGATTTGGTCAGGAGGAGTCTATATATGTTTTGCAATGTATTAACAGTCAGTTAAACCATTTGTCATCATCATAAAAACAGCAATAAAACAAAAACAATAAAAACAAATATTTAAGAGCCATTCAAAGCACTATGCTAGATGTTAGACAAGATACAAATACTAAATAAGGCATGCAAATAAGGAATCTGATACATGTAGAAAAAATAGTAAATACATCAAAAGTTAACATATTAAAGATGAGCCTTTATCAAGTATTCTTCATGAGTGCAACAAAGGATATACCTGAAATCTTAGTGAAAATATTTAACTAATTTATATACTAAAATGCAGCACTTTTAGCCATCTCACGCTGTCTGTTTTTGTCTACCAGTTGAAAAATCCTACCTTACACACACACACACACACACACACACACACACACACACACACACATGCTCTTTTGGTGATTCTGTATGAAAAATATTATTTAAACAGCACAATCACTGAAGAATCAACATTTAGGGTGACCCAAATGACAATAGAAAGATGGCTTTTGGTCAAAAGTACACTGCAACTTAGTTCTTGTATTGACCTTGGTGCAGAAAGTGGCAGAAAGGTTATCACTGATGAAATATATGATTGGAAATGGAAGTTGGTCAGTCAAATGGAGAGAGTGAGGAAAAATGGATGGATAATCTCTGTCCTGATTCAATACTCATGGAAAAAAAAAAAAGGCCTAAAGGAAGACCTTTAATGTATTAGATAAACGGGGCACCTGGACCAAGAATCACATAAGAAAAGGAGTGCGTAGATTATGATCTTCACCAAAGGGCAGTGATGAGATCACAGATAAACTATACAGGGGTAAGGATGATTTAATGTGTTATTGTTTGGTTGTTTTAGTTGTGTCCGACTCTTCATGACCCAGTAGACCTCTTCTGTGGGGTTTTCTTGGCAAAAATACTGGAATGGTTTCCCATTTCCTTCTCCAGCTCATTTTAGAGGCGAGGAAACTGAGGCAAACAAGGTTAAGTGACTTGCCTAGGGTCACACAGCTATTAAATGTGTGAGGCCAGATTTGAACTCACTAAGATGAGTCTTCCTGAATCCAGGCCTAGCTCTCCACTGTGCCACCTAGCTGTCCAGCGTGTTACTATATCCAAGATTATTTATATATTAAAAGAGAACAGCAATTCAACTAATTGAACCCTGAGGCAACAAAGTGACCTAGATCATTTATTTAGAGTAGTGAGGGATCATAGAGGTTACCTAGTCATCCTCTGGGAAAGGTAAGGTGGCAAACCTTGTTTGCCTCAGCTTCCTTATTTGTAAAATAAGCTAGAGAAGGAAATGACAAAGTACTCCATTATTTCTGCCAAGTAAATCCCAAATGGGGTCATGAAGAGTCACACACCACTGAACCACAACAACAAATCATCCTCCTTGTTCACTGTATTGAAGAAAGTGAGGTATTGGGAAGTTGTGATATATACACGGTCACATAGGAGAAGAATCAGGTTGTGAACTTAGGTACTTTGACTCCAAATCTAGCGATCATTACATTGTAGGGTAGTATAGCAATGAGGAAGGTATTTGTGGCTCTCTCTAATGTTATTGTAACTCCTACTAAAGCATAAACTGATCAAAAGGTACATAAGGAATCATTCGTCTATTCCCTACTAGAAGAAACTCTCTGAGCTTTTTGCTCCATTTATCTTTAGATGGAGCTATTTGTTAGGTAATTTCAAATGTCTGTTTAAAATATTTTTCTTAGCTATGCCAGAGCAAAAAAGCTCAGGAATCTGAAGCTTTTATAAAAGAACTATAACAATTTAAGTGTAATATATTAAGAAATTCAAGTGCCAGGAAATTTATTTTTTCATGAAATTTGTATTTATTTATTTATAGTTTCATGAAAATTATTATTGCAAGTCATATAATTATTATTTCTAATTAATGTTCAAAACAACCACAAAAACAAAAACATTAAAATTAGGTATTTAATATCTTGATTTATTTTCCCCATTTGTTCTGTGTTTATAGTCTCTAGTGTATTATAGTACTATCTTGAAAGGGTTAATGATCTTCAGGAACTGCCTAACTATATCCCTGAGAGTAGCTTATGGGATTGGATCATTTGAATATATCTTTAAGATGTGATTTTTTGGGGGTAATGGAAGTTTGGGTCAAGAACAGTTACAGCAAAGCCTGATTTTCACACCCCCACATTGTGAAGGCTACATGAGCTGTTTTTTTTTTTTCTTTTCTTCTTATTTCTGTCACACTCTTCAGACCAGCTTTGTTAAGAGTAGGGTGGCTGTTCCATTAACACAGAGGCCTATTAATACAATTATGTTTAAAACTATTTTTGCAGATCCAGTGCAGTCAGGTCTTCAGGGGTTGTAATACTCAGCTGTGAAAATTGCTTCAGGCTAAAGCTTGGCACAATCAGGTCTCAGTTTTATGAAGAGTTTTAGATTTTATGAATTAAAATTAGAAAAAAGCATCAGAAAGAACTATGATAGATATTTTGTTAGTATTCTTAGAAACAAACAAAACAACTACTAAAAGAGGAAAAAGAAAAGTATTTTAAATGAACTTCTAAACTAGAATTTATATTTACAAAATTGTAGCTAAATTTATATGACTGATGAAATATTTAAAAAATGACATTTATGAACCTGATATATAAATTAAAATAAGTGCTAGGTATTGCATTTTGAGGGACATCCTATATGTATTAAGGAGCCACTGTCAAAAGATGTTGACAGGTGAAAAAAGTTACGTAAATCTACAGCATAATCATTGGTCCTCAGTTTTCATTGTATTTCTGGATCATAATCAAAATAAGAAGGATATGATATTCTTTCCCTTTTAAAAAGGTTAAATAAACAGAACAGGTAAGGCCTGACTTAGGCTAGGCAGATAGTTTAGGCTCAAGAATGGAATGAAATGAGACAAATAGACTAACAGTTATCAAAAATTTTACTTAGAGATAAGAGTGAAAGGTCATACAGCAAAGATAAAGTCATAATTCAAGTGCATACTGCTTTCTGCATCTCTGTTTCCCATGTTTGTAGCAGTGGATAAGTCTAAGTGAGTTTGTTTAGTTGCTTCAGTTGTATACAACTCTTTGTGACCCCATATGGAGTTTTCATGGCAAGTCATTGGCCATTGTTTTTCTCTACCTCATTTTAGATATGAGGAAACTGAGGCAAATAGGTTTAAGTGACTTGCCCAGGGTCACAGTGCTAATAAGCTAATAAGCTGAGGCCAGATTTGAACTCAGGAAAATGACTTTTCCTGACACCAGGCTCACTGCTCTATTAACTCTGCCACCTAGCTGCCTAGTACCAAAATTAATATATGAATTGAAGAGAAAACTGACTTAAGTGCTTTCACTTATATGATAACACACTATTTCAAATGAAAAAAGCTCAAGATGAACCCGATTAGAATCAAAAAGTTAGTCAGAAATTGTGTATATTTGGACTCCATCCTTCATATTTTCTTCATGTTTATTTTTCATGAGGACTTTTTTTTTCAAGGTCACTTTGTTTCTGAAACTCTGATGGGTTGCTGTAAATAAATTCATTATAATTTCTTGCCCCAAAGAGACATAGAATATGAAAAGATAAGGTTAGGAATGAAATAAATTTAAAGGTAGAACGAATATTTCAAAGTTCATAGGCCCACAGAGGTGATATTGAAGTCCTGTGATTTTAGCAAATAAGTAATACTATAATAAATCTGCATTTTACATAGAATAACTTATTGCAATGATTAACTTTAGTAATTATCTGATATAATTTAAATGTATTTTTCCCCAAGATTATACTTTTTTTTCCTTATCCACAGGCATTTATCATCATCAGGAAAATATTCACACACATACACAGCCACCCACACACACCCACACCCACATCCCCCCCCATTCACATACACACACACACACTCACACACACAGACCAAAAGGCTTTTTAGTAATGAATGTTTTGTTAAAACTGAAAGCATGGTATAATATTCAAATGTTTTATATACTAACCTATTACTATACAAAATTGAGCCCTGTTCAATACCCATTTTCAACAACTGTCTAAGATCTTTGGGGAAAATAAGTATATATTGCCTACTGGCAGCTAGGTGACTCAGAGGATAGAGTGCAGGGTCTGAAGTCAGGAAGACTCATCTGGCCTCAGACACTTACTAGCTGTGTGACCCTGGGCAAGTCATTCAACTCTGTTTGCCTCAGTTCCTCAAACTATAAAATTAACTGGAGAAGGAAATGGCAAACCATGCCAGTATCTTTCCCAAGAAAACCCCAAATGAGGTCAGGAAGAGTCAGAGCTAAAAATGACCCAACAATAACAATAAAATGCCTACTAGTGCCAGGCACTATGCTAAATACTTTACAAATATATTCTCATTTGAGATTCACAACCTTGGTAGGCAGGTACTGTTATTATTCCTGTTTTACTGTTGAAGAAATGAAGGCAAACAGAGGTAAAGTGATTTGTCCAGGATCAAACAGTATATGAGGCTGAATTTGAACTCAGGTCTTTATGACTCCAGGCCCAGCACTCTAGCTACTGTACTATGTAGCTGCCTTTATGTGCATATATTGAAGAGATAGCTCAATGAACTATCTATCCAGCTGCATGGCCTATTTTGTACGATGTATCCTCTTAATTTTTTTTTAATGTAGATGGTTAAATTAATCTTTAAAAAACAAAACAAAACAGAACAAAACTACAGATTTAATGAGAATGCACTCCATAGCACAGTGCAGTAGGTACAATGACTTCATATATGCTAATATAATACTTTTTACACATTAATCATTAATAAAAGTTTATTGAATGAAATAGAATTGCATCCTTTTCCTCTCAAGCTTGATTGTGATTACTGCCAGGTAAGATGATTAGGTGTGTCATGAAATGATTTTTCTTGTAGCTTTCAGGTATGCAGCACTGGCAACTCATCCTCCCCTCCATTTCTAATTAGAAACAGATATTCTATTTATCTCCAACTTCCTTATGCTTTCTGATTTAATTTATAGTAAGAATGTCACTACAGATAGGATTTATTTCCTCTGGAAACATATCAACTTAATTATTTGACAAAGATCATATAAAAACATGCCAAGAGTTAATTCATATTTGAACATAACCTGAGAGCTGTATGCTTTTTAACACCCTCTATTACTTTTTCCTCCATGATATAAGGGAGGGATGTACAGGAATGATGGCCATTTGGTATTTTATCACTTGCATGCATTTCCACAGTCAAAACACTTGTCTCTTAGTTATTGCTTTAGTTTATTCATTACACTTTTTTTGAGTTTTAAAATGTATTCTAAATTTAAGTACAAAAACAGGAAAAAAATTGCCATGTTTTAATTATCATTAAAACATTTGAGCTTGATGTTAAAAAAAATCCCATTTATCACTTATTCAAAGCTAATGTTCTATGTTTTGATGCAGTTCTAAAAAAAGCTTGGATATCTGGCTGCATAGCCCATAGAAGAATCATAAAATCACAAAATTTTAGAATTGGAAGGAGTTTCTGCAGTCATCTAGTCCAACCCATAAAAAAAGGAATCTCCATTATAATATACTGAAGAATTGATTATCCAGACTCGTGCTTAAGAACATTCTAGAACAGACTTGTACAACTTGTGAAGTTCCTCAGGCAGCAGATAGGTTAGACTATAGACAGAACAAGGATGGTTGGCTACCACTGGTCATGTGACAGGTTAGACTAGAGACATGTGACAGGTTAGATTCGCAACAGACCAACTATGGTTGGTTGCTGCGGGTCATGTGACAAACAGGAGCATGTTCAATGGCAACCCTACATTTTTCCATGGGCAGTATGTTGTGCAGGCCTGTTGTAAAAGGACCACCTACTGCCTTTCACAGCCCATTCCACCTTCTAGAAGCTCTAATTTTCAAAAAAGTTTTTTTTTTCCTGCTCCCTCTTAAATAAGACTAACTTTACCTTCATGGAACTGTTATCTTTTGTTCCTAGGCCTGTCCTCTGGGATTGGTAGATTAGAAGAAACTAATCAGAGTGAATGCTTTGAGGAAACCACAAGGATAGTAGAAGGAAAGTAAAAGAAAAAAATGTATAGAAAGGAAGAAGACAGAGACAAGTATAAAGAGTAGGTGTACACCCATGCTTAAAAGCTGAGAAGTCTGCACCATTAAGTATAGTGAAAATTATTACTATATACTTAAATAACCTTTAATAGCATCATTGTATTTACAATGCAATAATTGTTGTTTATAATTCTGATCTTGAGTCATTAAGAACAGATGAAAATTTCACTATGAAAGGCACAGTGTTGCAATGGATAGAATGATGAATCGAGAGTCAGAAAGAGCTCATCCTTGATACTTGACTAGCTGGGTGACCAAGGGTAAGTTGTTCAAGTAACTTTGTAAAACTAATCTATTTACACATTCATCTTAAACGTATTGAGGTGTTTAATATAGCCTATTTAAGACAACAGGAAATTGGACAATAGATTTTCTAAAAATTTCTAACCAAATCATTCTTTTTAAAAAAAAACTTTGAATTATTATAAACTTCAGTTATATGGAATATTCACTTATGATAATGCTGAATAAATTATACTGTTATAGACTTTTTTCTTCAAATACAATGAAATGATTATTCTTATTGACATAGATTACTCTACTACATAAAATTGTTCCATGGAAGTAAAATAAGCAATCATTTCTTCATTAACCAAATATTTATTTAGCTGTTATGGAGCTAAATACTTGGGAACACAATGAAAAAATAAAAAGCTAATAAACTCAGGCATTATGCATTTTAGTAGAATGCATTCACTTTTTCAGGTTTCCAGGGACCATTTGGTTCGTGATGTTTTGTTTTCTTTTATCATTGGCATCCTCTTGGCTCAATACTAATCTTGGATTTTGTTTTGAGGCATTTCTGACACTATGGCTATTTTACCAATAAGGCATCTGAGTCTGACTTGAACTACTAAGAACTACATAACATATTTATAGAATTTTAAGGATACTTTAATGCTTCCCAAAAATATAATTATATACTCATTGTACATAAGAATAGCAATTTGGGAGGTACTGCCCTTAAAAAAAAATACCGACCTTTGTCAAGTCATAAAGTAACCATTAAGCATATTATTACTCCAGGACATGAAATCCTTATTTGTCATACTTTGACCTTTTCTATTTTTTAAGCTATTTTCATGAATGCCTTTCAAAATCAATCCTAGTGTTTAAACTTAAAGTAACAGTAACAAGTCAGTAGGCAAGTAGAGAGTTATTTTGGAGAGAGGGAAAAATTACAAAGTGTCTTCATAAATCTTTGAGATTCTCTTCTATTTCACCACGATTAAAATGTGAATTATAATTTCATTTCTGCTTTTGACTTATATTTAGATCAGGTGAGTGAAAATATCAAGGGAAATGGAAAGATATATTCATATGATTATAAGTGGATGATTGAATCAATATGCACTGATACATCTGGGCTAGTGTGTTCCAACAGAAAGTGCCATGGGGAGTGTGAAGTGCTTATTAATATGTGAGTTGATACACAAAGAAATCCACTTGGCTAAATAATCGTTAGCATATTGTTAAGAATGAAGGAGTTCTATTTAGTTCTAAGTATACTATGGTCCTTACTTTTTTTTTCCCCACTTTTTTTTTTTGGTGAGACATTTGAGGTTAAGTGACTTGGGCAGAGTCACACAACTAGTAAGTATAATGTATCTGAGGCTGGATTTGAACTCAGGTCCTTCTGACTCTAGAGCCAGTGCTCTATCCACTGAGCCACTTAGCTGCCCCCTTACTTTCTTTTGTATTCTATTATTTTTAAAAATGTGAACATCAATTGTAAAAAGAACAATAAGAATTATCTGAAAAGAAGCATTATTCTGATAGAATGCATTTGCTAGGCTTCACATATTGTAAAATTTGAATGTTGAAGCACAAGAAAGCAGCATTTGGTTTATGGTAAACAGTTCAATATGCTGCCAATATGATTATGAAGGTGGTAGAAAACTGCATTATTTGACACCATAGCACTGTATTATAAATGAGCACCACTGCTATGTTTGAGGTTTTTGGAAAATATCATTGCCATTAGGTCAGTTAATTAGCAATACAGTTCTTGTAGATTTGTTTTTTAACTTGCTAGAATTTTTACCGTACTATTAACTAATCTTTTTGGTGAAAACTTAAGTGCAATAACAAATTTACAATATGCTTTGCTGTATCTCACTATATTCTTCTGGAGAAATATATTTATAGATCTATCAAAATGGGATCTCTTTTATGCTTTTTCCATATATCTGTTGTTTTGATATTGGTATAAATGGAAGATAGGTTACAATTTAAAAATAATAGTACTCATATTGAAATTCATTACTTTAAAAATTCTACCACTTTCTATGAATTGTGCTTTAATTTTTCTTTTGTAGTCATATAACTAAGGTCTTTTTTTATCAAAGAAACACATTGCAGCTTTGAGCAAAGATTCAAATAATAAAATATTATTTAATATTTAAACTTCATATATTAAGATATCCATTAGAAAATAAGCTCTTTGAGGTGAGGAATTGTTTCATTTGAGGTTCTATGTGGCCAGAAGCTAGCGAAATTCCTGGAGTATACCAAGCCCTTAATAAATGTTGCATTGAATCAGGATTTTAAATAAATGTGTTTACCTTGAAAATATTTGATTCTTATTTTTGGTCAAGAAGAGAGGAAAATAGGCTTTTAATATATCCAAATACGGTTACTCAAAAACATCTTTATGTTTCAAAGAGATTAAACTATTGTCTCCTGAATCTCACACAGTGGGTTTTGTGTAAACCCCCAGCAAAGAATCTTGATACATTTTTATTCATATGTTTTCTGATAACAGGAGGCTGATAGAAGAAAATGATTATTTATAGTCTTTAAAGTCCTAAGCTGGGCAACTATGTGGCACAGTGGATAGAGTGCTGGGCCAGAAGTCAGGAAGACCTGAGTTCAAGTCTGGCCTTAGACACTTACTTGTGACTCTGGGCATGTCACTTAACCTTGTTTGACTCGGTTTCTTCATCTATAAAATGAGCTGCAGGTGAAAATAGCAAACCATTCCAGTATTTTTGCCAAGAAAATCTCAAGTGGGGTGATGAGAGTTAGACATGACTGAAATGACTGAACAATAACAACCAAAAGTCATGTTATGTTACCATATCTTCTGTGGCCCATAGAACCAGGGACAATGACTTAAAATTCCCTGTAAACTTTTCTACCTTGTAGATAATCCTGTCTACTCCAAAACTGAACTAAAAGCAGAAGCATATCCAGGCCAGAACAGTCCAAGTCATGATATGCAGCTGCATTTTGGGCATCTTTCAACGTCCATATAACAAGAATATCATCCTAACTTAAGCAAAGCACAACCCTTTAATTCTTGGTTCAGCACTTTCAAAAAGCCTCAAGATAGAAGGACCTTTGGGAGAAATAAATAAATAAATAAATGAAAGTTCACTGAGGGCTTTGGACTGTACCTATGATTTTGTTGCTATATGGAACTCTTGATGATTAAGCTCTTGAATCTACCTTTCAACTCAAAATTTCAGAAAGGTGCCTGAGGAACTGATTCAACCAGGGTCACATTCTCAACATGAAGAACTTTGGGTCAGGATTCAAGTCTTCTTAACTACAAGGCTTGCTTCATTAACTACAAGTCATACTGTCCCTCACTGAACATATCATTATCAGAAGCTTAATGCTGCCAAATTTCTTAATATAGTTTTCTATTATGTTGCTACAGGGTGAAAAATGCCACTCAAAATGTTACACTTCATAGAATATTACCATCACAGAATAAATTACTTGTTAAACTTTAGCACATTTGCTCCCTATTTTGTCAGTGATGTTCTTCTCTGCTGTAACAGATATTTCTAAACTCTGCTGTTCAATGATGCCTTCCTCACTAATACTTCTAATATCTTGCTACCCCCTCCTTCTTTCCAGTTTTTTTCAAACTTCATGTTTTTCTCTTTTACATCTTTTATGGAAACATAATGATCAAAACCATGTTTTTAACTGATTCTTTCCCTCTCTACAGAACATTTAAGATGAAGAATTTTAATTTCACTATAGATGGAATAAGATACCAGGAAGGAACTTTGAGACAAGCTATTAAATCCGTTTGCCTTCAGAACAAATGGGTAACAGTCATATTGTTGCTCCAGAGTTTTTACTTGCTTGTAATGACAACCCACATCTCTGCAGTAATTTAAAAAATGCAAAGTACTTGCTTTAAAACAACCCCAATACATCCAGAAAATCACCTCTCATCTTGCGGTATTCACCCAAGTTGAAATAACTATAAATGTGACATTTAGATACAATAACAAATAGAAACATTTGTGAAATTTGCTTATATTCCTTGAAACGCAGAATTTTAGAACTTGAAATATGTAATATTATTTGAGATCAACCTAACACTCTCATTTTACAGAAGAGAAAAAGGAAATTCAGATTCATTGGACCCCAGAATTTAGGGCTAAGAAAGGACTTTATGAATCACCAACCTCCTCATTTTGCTTATAAAAATTCTTATTATTTTTGTCAAAGACTTTGCCCAAACCTGACTTTGTCCTATCTGACTTCAAGTTCAGTTCTTTCTGAACCTTATCTTATTTTTTTTCCTAATTTTTGACTATTCTACTATTTGTTCTTACTTCGAGGTATTAAGTCTAATGTGAGCTTCTATAAACAATGGGTTGTTTTCTTAAGCAACAAGTAAGTCCAGTACATAGAAAATATGCTGAATTTCATGGAAAGATATTGTTGTAATTGTTGTGGTAGAAAGAACTGCTTCAATAGTTTATCAGTGAATGTTTTTCCTAATAAAAATAATTTTCAAAGAGTACCAGGCAAGAATCTTTTAGCATATCAAGAAGGCAGAAGCCCTGAAACACAGGAAAGCAAATAGAGGTCAATATGTATCATAAGGCTAAACATAAGAAGGAATTTTAGCTGAGAATTGTGAAAAGGAATAGAACAGAGATATAGTTTCTTTGTAAAAGATATTGTAGTATTTAAAGATCTAGGTAACAACAACAGAAAAGGCTTATTTTAGATTTCTAATGTATTATCTTTTCTTATTTTGAATATGATTGGTCTTAGAAAATAATCATTTTTCCTTTAAAATTTTGAATCGGTGAATTTTTGTGACCTTTTTGAATGAATTGATATTTTAGTGGAATACCTTATTTACAATAAATAAGATGAATGGCCATTCTAGTTACCATCAACTTTTCAGAAATATATGTTTTGTTTAAAGTGAAACACCACTACTTGATGTCATAACTAGTACTTTGCCCAGAGTTATCCCCAGGGACATTGTGAAGGATGAATTATACTCTGTGACAAATACTGCTTTTCTTGTTTTCTCCTCAATGACTCAAGCAGATGAAATCAAGTTAGAATCACAGAATCATGACACTGGAAAGAACCTTAGGTATCATTGCCTTGTCTGTCTCCACCTTCTCCTCTTCCTCCTACTATTTTACAGAAGTGAAAATACCATGCTTAGCCTGGAAGAGAAAATAAGAAAGGGAATGTGTGCATGAGATAAAATGTCACCTTCTTTTGTCTAATTTTATGTATGTAAAAAACATTAAAGTATATATAAAAACCTGAGTTTTATTTAGCCCTAACTTATAGCCAACAACTAATTTTCTGAGTCACTATTTGGGCAACAGGTGATTTGGTATGGTCACACTAATTTCACACTCTAGGGATGACTGTGGGTTTCCTAAATAAACATTCTATAGGCCAAAACATTTTTTATAAACCTCGTCTTTCACCTAACATAAAAAGCAAAATAAATGACAATGATAGTCCTGTTAAACACGCATATCTGGCACCTTGGAGAGAGCTAGGTGATACAGTGGATGATGGCATGAAAGACCTAGAGTTAGGAAGATCTGAGTTCATATTAAATCTCAGAAATTTACTAGCTGTATGACTGGATAAGTCATTTAATATCTATATGACTTCTGTAAAATGGGGAGAGTAGTATCACCTACCTTCCAGCATTCTGGTAAGGTTTAAATGAGATAAAATGTTTTAAGCTATTTGTAATCCTTAAAGTGCTATGTAGATACTAAATAATAAATGAATAAATAAAGTATGTATATACTTATATGGATACAAATACATTTAAAAAAAAAGATCTATCTACCTGGAATTCATTGGTGCAAAAACTACCCTTTGTAATACAGATCAGCCTTTTTTTAAGCATTAGGCACTATTCTAGGCAATAAAAATCACAAAGAAGTAAATACCATAGTCTCTGTTATAAAGGAAATTACATTCTTTTAGGAGAAATAATGGCTCAAATTCATTACAAAACATATGCAAGGTATTTGCAGGAGGTGGTCACTTCCAACTTGGGTCATCTGGGTTCTACTCTTTTAGGAGATGACATGAATATCATGCCTATAATTGTATATCTAAATGTCTCCCTCCCATTAGAATACAATAGAATTTAATCACATTGAAGATAAGAAATCTATTTCTTTATTTATTTTACTTTTGTCTTTAAATCCATAGTGCTTAGGACAATGCACCTGCACATTGGAGACATTTAGTAAGTATTTGTTAATTGATTGTTGCAGTATACCTCTTTGAAAATTCCAATAAGCAGTTAAAAATTAGGAATTGAATTTCATCTGAAAGTCTAGAACTATACATGGTGATGGGGGAATTGTCTGCATAGATGTGAATGTAGAACCCATGGGAATTTATGACATCACCAAGATAGATGAAGAGAGGGAGAGAAGACGCATGCAAGTATTATTAAAACAAAACAAACAAACAAAAACTATGTCAATAACTGAGCAATTAAGGAGTCAGAGAGACAACCATCCTGGAGCCTTCAAGGGGATACAAGTCTGATATTTTCATAATTAAGAGTTTTCTTGAATGGTTAGAAACCAGCCTATGGAGGGGCTGAATATGGGAATGTACATGTAGGACTGGCCAGCCCAAGTGTCGATCTGAATTGTAAAGGAAATTTTGTCACTGGAGCTCTATAAATGAATGAAATTATAGCTCCAATTAAGATTTGAAAAACAAAAGAGTTTCTATAATTATAATTTCATGTTGATGAGTGAAATACTAAATAAAGAAAAGATGTTTTTTACTAATTTTTTAAAAATTTTTAAACAAGAAACTTGGACACTATCACATTGACTTTTTCCTCAATTTAAATGAAATTAATGATAGTGAAATTTATATAGTGCTTTAAGATTTTCAAAATACTTTGCTCACAGCAATCCTATGAGGGACTGCATACAAGAACTACAATGGTTCCAACAAGGTATGAGAGAAAAACATTTTTAACAAATTTACCAAATGAATTTTTACCAAAATTCATTTTACTATGAAATGCATATATATACCAGTATTAAAGAGCAAAATCCATTTTATAGTGTAATATTTGAGTGGTTTATGTAACAAAGTACAATTTCATGTTCTTGTATGAGATTTCTTTTTTGTACTAAAAGATTATTTGCTGGAAGTGTATATGTCTACACAAATATATAGACATGTCACATGACATATAGACATATATTGTGTCTGCATATAGTTACATATAACATATAATGGTTTATACAAGAGGCCTCAAGACCACTTTTATTATATACAAGAAAAAAATGAAAATAAAGCAAAATTGATGATTTGAGTACTCCAAATGTTAAGTGTTATCTAAACTGTTTAATGATATTTGTAATGACATTTGCAATTTGCAATTCTAATTGTTTTTAATCTATATTTTAACTTTTTAAACTTATTACTATTATATCCATTTACCTAGTG
Organism: Vombatus ursinus; assembly: GCF_900497805.2. NCBI lineage: Eukaryota > Metazoa > Chordata > Mammalia > Diprotodontia > Vombatidae > Vombatus > Vombatus ursinus. The sequence goes on from NW_020944646.1 coordinate 1,505,677, forward strand.
AATAACTGAAATTTACATAATCTCAAAAATGACTTTAAAAATTCTATCATTTCCTTACTTTTCTTCCTTCATGTATGGCACCCATTAAACTTGTGATTAATTGGTTTAGATCATACTTAAAACTGGGTGTACCCAAAACATGAATTTTACTTTGTTTTCAATCTTTTTTGAATATTATAAAAGTAGCTTTGAGAACTCTTGCATAATCACACACATATGCTTGTATGTTTACATATATTAATACACATATGTGTGTCTGTGTAGACAGCTTCATTATTGCGGAAAAGGGACATATCAACATGCTAATAAGCAATGTCTTAATAATAACTACCTAGAAACATTTGAATTTCAGTTTGAGTAATGAGCCATATTCATGTGTTAATTTCAAAAACTGATGGAAGCCTGAACCTTGTATGACATTCTAATGTTCTCTTACATACAAGTGTGTTTATGAATTACTCTTTTTTAGACACACCTGTTTCAATATCTTTAAACATTTATTCCTGAAACAATTTAAAATGCATATATGTGATTCCAGTCATAATTGATATATCATGAAACAAAATGTTTAAATACCTAAGGAACTGAATGAATAAGGAGATAGATGCTAGAAGTCTCAGTATGTTTTTTCATGTTGTTGTTTCTTAACATAAAGATTGGTTTATAAACAATACTAAAGTCTTAGAATCTAAAGTCTATAAATTTCATCCTTCAAAGCAAAAAAAATTATATGAGTGATATGATTGATATGAGTGATTTTTCCAGGGGTAGTTTTCCATTATATCTATATCTCTAATCTGTATCTACCATATGTATGTGTATGTATTTACTATTATTGGAAAACTGGAGAAAATAAATTACAATTAATTGAAAGAAACTTTGAATAAGCAAAAATAAATAAGAAGCTATCTCATGTAATGAAAGTATGGGAATAAAACCTATACTCTAGTTGTACAATATAGTATTTTCTGAAATTATTTTTATATCCTAAGGTCCTAAGATTCATGATTCATTGTCTATGAAGCTTGGAGAAATCTTAGAAATCATCTACTCTAACCCCCTCCTCTTATAAATCAGGAAATTGAGGCCTAGAAAGTAAAGGTCACATAGATGGTTTTTAGTGGAAAGCAGGGGATATGAACCTAGGTCTTTCAAATTTAAATTCAGTTCTCTTACCACAAAATACTAAGAATATTTTAGCTATACCCAAACCAGCCATCATATATTGCTCTCTTTTAGACCAAAGTTATGTGCAGAACCATGTGTTAAACATTGGGGATACAGATAGAACGACTAGACACTCTGTTCTCAAGGAGCTCCCATTCTAACTAGGGGTGATAACACATAGGGTTTGTCTACAAAGTCCAGTGAGTATTGGGGTGCAACGGTAGGATTGACGAGATTCCAAACTTTGATTTTGGAGACAATTGCATTACATATCTTACTCCCAAAAAGTATTACCAATAGAATGCTATTATTAAGCCATGAAAAATATCAGCAAGTCATCAGTTAATACAATATAAAATATGGACTTATCAATAATGTGGAAAGTCTGTCTCAGGCTTGATTAGACCTCAAATTTGGTATGATTTTAAAAGATTGTTGTAGAAAATATCAAAAGAAATCCACTCTATTATTCAACATCTGTCACTGTCAGGGAAGAAGTAATTTTGTGTAGTGGAAAGGGTACTTGGCCTGGAAATTGGAAATCCTGGGTTCTAACACCAGTTTTGTTCCTTGATCTTGGTCAAATCATTTTCTTTCTTTTCCTCAATGCTCAAATGGAGTTCTCTACAATAATGCAAATTACAACCCATCTACGTATGCTCATCCTTTCTTACCTCTGTCTATGGTTCCCAAAAAATTCACCACAGGGGCCTATTCAATATGTTGGAGGCCTTCCACTCCTTCTGGGGCATTATAAGGTCATATAGGTAATTCTATATTGTCAATAGATAACTGTCTACTTATTATTCCTGGTCTTGCAACAGGATTAGTCTATCTTTTCCTTTCATACAGTTTCTGGATTACATCTTTTAATCCTGTTCTTCAAAGTTCCTCAATGGTTTCATACTGCAGGCTGCTCATACAAACCATGCACCTCTATATTACCTTCTGTATTCTAGTAATTTCTTTTTCTCCAAAGGCAGTTTGTGTAATAAATGTTTATTTACTATATAGCATACAGATAGAATGTTAGTAATAAAAAAGGCCTTTGTTTCCATGAGAAATTTGGTGTCAATAAAGAGATTTGTATTTTCCTGAAAGCCATCTCACATCACCTGTTCAACTGTGGGCTCAACTCTTCTATTTGTAATATCTGACATGGATACACATACAATTGGTCAAGCTCTATCAAGTGTCCAAACCAATGCATTTAGAAGTCATGTCAGTAGACATTTTTCATCCTGGTGGTCTTTCCTATGCAGACGAACAGGCCAAACTCCTTTGAGTGATTAGCGATCTCTTCCAGGAGTTTCTGTAGCATTCTGGGTCTTAATGCAATTATCACACTCTACAAACAGGTACCTTGCTTTCTCTCATGTTAAGTGAAAGCCCCATGAGTGAAATGGAAACTAATGGTTTATATTTTTCTTGGCTTAATAAAAACATTTTACTGCTAATGCTATTTTGACAGTAAGACATGTAATGCAGTTGCCTCAAGAAAATAAGTGGTTATTAAGTTTCAGTTATATGCAAAGCACTGGGATAGACACTGGGTTACATAAATGAAAAAAATGTAGTCTTATGATCATGGAGTGTATACACTACTACTGGGGATTAAAAAAACAGACAACATAATAGGAGGTTTGGTATAACTGATAGGGAGCAGACTTAAGAGTTAAAAAGACATGGATTCAAGTCCAACCTCTGAAACATGCTAAGTGACACTGGGTAAGTTACTCAACCTCTCAGTGTGCCAGGCAACTCTCTGAGACTATAAGATATAGAAAAAGTGTCAATTTGCAATGGCAGCAGGAATTCCTTCCTAGGGTTATTACATAAACCATTTAAATCACTAGCCCTACTGATTTTTTTTAAGTGTGACATAAGTTAAAATATTAGAGACAACTAGATCCAAAACAACATATGTTTGCACTACCAGATACATGGTTTTGTTGTAAGGATTTAATATGATGATAAATCTGTTAGTGTGATAGAAATTTAGAATTAGAAGGATGTTCATTAGCTATTTTATGGAGGTAGAAAGAGACCCACAGAGGTGAAATGACTTGACCAAAGGCACAGAACAAGTATTCCCTAAGATCTTTGGAAATTGTAAAGCATTTGGTATAGAATCCTGTGTGTGTGTGTGTGTGTGTGTGTGTGTGTGTGTGTGTGTGTAATTCTCTAATAACCTTTTTTAATCCATTCTAAATTCTAAGTTCTCTATGTCACTCTTTTATTTTTTTTGTATAACTATAGCCCATAAAAGACTATTAGCAATATTACAATAAGAAAGCACAATAGTAGTATTATTTTCTTTTCTCTAAATATTCCTTAGTCTCCAACACACCAAAATTACAGAATGTGGTTTGATAGGGGAAAAAATACCATATGAAAGCATAAGCATGCCATTTTTTTTAATGAGTCTACTATTGTCTCTCTTTTCTACTAACTTTTTTTTTAATGATAAAGGGAATTTACTTCACAACAAATTTTGTAACAATGACATTGTTGTATCTAGCTTTGAGCCTAGCAGACATAATAGGAATTTGATACAGAACATAAAATTGGATATTTAAGAACTTTGTGTTAGTTTGTCATCTAACTGAAAAATAGAGAATGGCCCAGGGGCATATCTAAGCTTCGGTTACATGATGCCAAAGACACTTGTTAATTAAATCATGCTGATATGTTGTCTTATGCTCTGCTAAACAATCAGAGGTTATCTTTCATTATCTAAAGTTCTCTCCTCTAATGTTTGGGTAGTTTTATACATTTAACTATTAACAAAAAATATAGTAGAATATCCTTTAAAACATAGGAATTATTTCTTAATATCAATTAAAATAGAATTTTAAAAGCCATCTAAAATGTATTTTAAGATTTTTAAAAGCATTTTGTATCATTTTCTTGATTTTTTAGTTATAAAATTAAATTTAAAGTTGGCCATCCCAAACAAGCTAATAAGCACCCTAATTATGACAAAGTCAGTGAAAATGAATGGGACAAAGTAGAAAACTCTAGGTTTACCCATTCTAAGTTGACTATACTAGAACTTATTCTTGTTTTACAGAGTATAAGATAAAACCAGACAGGATAAGACAATGGCTTGATATATTAAGATAAGTAGGTAAGAAGGATAAAATAAGTGTTCTTGAAAAAAATGTAATATTCAGAAGATGGCAGAGTAAAAGCAGTGACTTGCTTGAGCTCTCCCACAAACTCCTACAAATACTGTAAAAAATGGCTCTAAACAAATTCTAAAGCAGCAGAACCCACAAAAAGAAAGAGTGAAACAAATTTCTAACCCAAGACAATCTGGATGGTTGATCTGAAAGGTGTATTGTGCTGGGCGGGGAGAGGAACACAGTTCGGCCTGGGCACGCAGGGAAAACAGGCCTCAGCAAACCTGGAGAAGGCCTCAGAGAACTGAATCACAGGCAGCTGTGGAGGTTTCCAAACTTCTCAACCCATGAATGGCAAAAACAACTTAGAAGGTCAGTAGGAAAAATCTGTCTGCAGTATGAGAGAGGCTTGGTCCCAGTCCCTGTCCCTGAGCTGCCCTGGGGCAGCTGCTGCTTGTGGCCCACAGACTGAGAGGGAATTGAGTGGCTGATCAGAGGGGGATTGCAGGGATCTCTTTGCTGGTGCAGGATTCTCTTGCTTTACCCATGCTTGGATCTGGGTGGTGGTCCTGGGGCAAAGAGGAGTGCTGGCATGGTGGAGCTTGTAGTAGCAGTAGAGAAGAAATACTCCTCACAGTTCCAAGGCAGAAAAGAGTGCCTGTGGTCACTCATAGACCAGAACACAGGCCAGGAAAGGAGTAAACACTTCACCCTTGATCATACCACGTTGGAAGAACTGAAAATTTATAGGTCCCTAGACGTGTCTCTGAAAATAGCTACACAAAACCCCCAAAGCTTGGGACAGTACATTTTCCACACTGGAAGCAGACCTCAACAAGGTGTCTATAACTCAGATGATTGGCTGGGATCATGAGCAAGCCATGAAAAAAAAGTCAGACCATAGAATCTTATGTTGGTGACAAAGAAGATCAAAACATACAACCAGAAGAAGACAACAAAGTCAAAGCTCCTACATCCAAAGCCTCCAAGAAAAATATGAATTGGTCCCAAGCCATGGAAGAACTCAAAAAGGATTTTGAGAAGCAAGTAGAGAAGTAGAGGAAAAACTGGGAAGAGAAATGAGATTGATTCAAGAAAATCATGAAAAACAAGTTAACAGCTTGCTAAAGGAGAACTAAAAAAAAAAAAAAATACTGAAGAAAATAACACCTTAAAAAATAGCCTAACCCAAACGGCAAAAAAAAGAGGTCCAAAAAGCCAATGAGGAGAAGAATGCCTTAAAAAGCAAAATTGGCCAAATGGAAAAGGAAGTCTAAAAGGTTACTGAAGAAAATACTTCCTTAAAAATTAGAATGGAGCAATTGGAAGCTAGTGACTTTATGAAAAATCAAGACAGTGTAAAACAAATCCAAAAGAATGAAAAAAAATAGAAAACAATGTGAAACATCTCATTGGAAAAACAACTGACCTGGAAAATAGATCCAAGAGAGAGAATTTAAAAATTATTGGACTATCTGAAAGCCATGATAAAAAAAAAGCCTAGACATCATCTTTCAAGAAATTATCAAGGAAAACTCCCTTGATATTTTAGAACCAGAGGGCAAAATAGAAATTGAAGGAATCCACCAATCACCTCCTGAAAGACAGATCCAAAGGAAAACTCCTAAGAATATTGTAGCTAAATTCCAGAGTTCTCAGGTCAAGGAGAAAATGTTGCAAGCAGCCAGAAAGAAACAATTCAAGTATTGTGGAAACACAATCAGGATAACACAAGATTTAGCAGCGTCTACATTAAGGGACCGTAGGGCATGGGAATCTGGAGGGCAAAGGAGATAGGATTACAACCATGAATCAGCTACCCAGCAAAACTGAGTATAATCCTTCAGGGGAAAAAATGGAAATTCAGTGAAATAGAGGACTTTCAACCATTCTTGAAGGTAAGACCAGAGCTGAATAGAAAATTTGACTTTCAGATACAAGATTGAAGTGAACCATGAAGAGGTAAATAGGAAGGAAAAATCATAAGACACTTATTAAAGTTGAACTGTTTACATTCTGCATGGAAAGAAGATATTTGTAAGTCATGAGTTCTTTGTCAGTATTAGAGTAGTGGGAGGGAAAAATTATATCGATCTATATAGATAGATAGATAGATAGATAGATAGATAGATAGATAGATAGATAGATAGATACATGGTACAGGATGAGTTGAAGATGAAGGGGTGATATCTGGAGAATAAAATTAAGGGATGAGAGAGGATTATACTGGGAGAAGGAGAAAGGGAGACGCAGAATGGGGTAAAATATCTCACATGAAACAGACAAGAAATGGGTTTTACAGTGGAGGGTAAATTGAGGAAAGTGAGAGGGAATGAGTGAATCTTATTCTCATAGGATTTGGCTTAAGGAGAGAACAACATACACACTCAACTGGGTATGGAAATAGATCTTACTCTACAGGAAAAGTGGGGGGGGAGGGCACAAGAGAGCAGGAAGATGATAGAGGGTAGAGCAGATTAGGGGAGGGAGTAATTAGAAGCAAACATGTCTGAGGAGGGACAGGGTCAAAAGAGATAATAGACTAAATGGGGGTGGGATAGGATTAATGGAAATATACTTAGTTTTTCACAACATGACTACTATGGAAGTGTTTTGCATGACTACACATGTATAACCTGTATCGAGTTGCTTGCCTTCTCAATGAGGGTGGGTGGGGAGGGAGGAAAGGAGAAAATTTGGAATCTAAAGTTTTAAAAACAAAAGTTAAAATAAATTGTTTTCGCATGCAACTGGGAAATAAGATATACAGGAAATGGGGTATAGAAATCTATCCCGCCCTACAGGAAAATTGAAGGGGAAGGGGATAAGAGAAGGTGGGGGGGAGAGATAGAAGGGAGGGCAGATTAGAGAAAGCATTATTCATAACGCATGTCTTCGTTGGGTGAGGAGAGGGACGAAATGGGGAGAAAATTTGGAACTCAAAATCTTGTGGAAGTGAATGTTGAAAACAAAAAATAAATTAATTTTTTAAAATGTAATATTTAATATGTATTAATTGAATGCTTTCACTCTAACCAAGCTAAATTGACTTTCATCATAATTTTTTAAAGAGTATAAATGATATTAACCCAGAAACAATTTTCCGAGATAATCTAATAGTCTACAGAGTGAATATAAAATAGAAAAAGAGCATGCCTTAGGACATCAGACTGTTTTCAAATTTAATGATTCAATTGGATAAAGCCAGTTAAAACAATTATTAAAGGTATTATGTGCAAAGCAGTATGCTAAGGTGCTAAGAGGAATTTGATTATTGATAAGACAGTATCTCTATTGCCACAAAATTGACAATGTAATAGGGAAGATGAGAAAAAAGTACACAAATGACTACAGTACAAAAGAAAGTGTAAAGGTATGCAATAATGCCAAGTACCAGAATTCAAAAGAAAGAGGAATTTTATGAGATTGTAGCTGTGACTTGGGTGCCTGGACTTTGTGGTTTTTCTAGGAAGGGAACTAGTGGAAGAGTGAATGGATCTTTCAGTTCCAGGAAGCAATGAGTAAAAGTTTGAAAGTGAGAAAGTTTGAAATGTATTTGGGCAATAGGAAGTAGCTGGTTGCAGTTAAGCACTTTAAGTCCAGCTCTATAAGTCAAGTAACATAAATACTATTTTTATAGAGGAAAAAAAAGTGAGGTTCAGAAAGGTTGAGTGATTTGTTTGGGATCACACATTTAGTAAATGTTGGATCTGGGACACCATCACAGGTCTTTCTATGCTAAGTATAGTCCTCTTTTGACTACACTGCATGAGAACATGAAGGGAAATAATATAAAATCAACCTGGAACAACAAGTTGAGGAAAGCTTGTGGAGGGCTTAAGAATCGGAATTTCACTTTTAAGGGAACTGAAAACTTTCAAGCTCTGGTGTAATACACCAGAAATCAGAAATGTTTGTTGGGGAGGGCAGCTAGGTGGAGTAGTGAATAGAGCACCAGCCCTGGAGTCAAGAGGACCTGAGTTCAAAGGCTGCCTCAAACACATAACATTCACTAGCTGTGTGATTCTGGGCAAGTCACTTAACCTCAATTGCCTCACCAAAAAAAATTGTTGGCAATATTAATTTTGAAAAACCTATGAACAAGTGAAATTAGAAGACTAAAGAGTCTAGATGGAGGAGGACAGGGACATCAGTTAGGAGGTTATCATGATAGTTTACCAACTTAAAGGTTTTTGCCAGTATCACTAAACAAAGTCATATAAATTTAGTGTTTTCTTAACTAAACTCCTATTCTAAAGCTTTTTGTGTCATGAAGGTTACTCTAGGTTGTTACTCTAAGTATAATAAGGCTATGCTGATAGAGTATAAGTTCTTACCAAAATGTATAAGCTTTGAATACTGACCCCATGACAGACTGTTGTCTGAGGAACTTTAGAGAGGCCTGTCAATAGATTAGCCAAAGGGTGATGAATTTTCCAGTAATAGCAGCTCTCAAAAACAGTCTACCAAATGACAGAAGGGACAGAATCTGCAAGGATAGAGAGCCTGCCTGAATAAAAAGCTACTTAAACTATTGAAGCAGTATTAGCTTACTGTGTGCTCCAAACTCCACTACATGCTTTAGGGTGCTTTTTGCTTGTTTTAGAATAGCCCAGTGATTCCATTGGTAAAGGGAACTTCATGTAAAGAAATTCCTACCAATGCATTTAGCTTATGTCTAAGAAAGTTCCTTAAGGTACTGAAAGATTAAGTGACTTATCAGAGTTACATAACTAGTATATACTGAGGGAGGGACTTAAACCCAAGTTTCCTGATACTACTAATTCCTACATAGCATCTCCTCTGGTAAATGAGATACCAAAGACATGTATACATCAGGGTATATTCTGTGATCAAGATTTAACTTTAGAGTATGAAAGGGCCTAATGAGTTTGCTATGAGATAAATAATGTTTACTTCATTGGATGGGAGATGTCAAGAGGTTGGGCTAAGTATCACAGTGGATACAGCATTGGGCTTGGAATCAGGAAGTCTCTTCTTCATGATTTCAAATCTAGTCTCAGACACTATGTGACCCTGGGCAAGTCACTTAACCTTGTTTACTTCTGCAAAATGAGCTGGCGAAGGAAATGGCAAACCATTCGTCTTTGCCAAGAGAGCTCCAAAATGGGGTTGCAAATAGTTTGACATTACTGAAACGACTCAACAACAAATTGCCATAAAATCACTATATTGCAATCTGCAAATGTGAGACCACTGAGAGAGTGGAAAGAAAAAACAAAATGCAACACAGGTGCAACAAAAAAAGGAGAAAACAGTGGTTCTTTAGAATAATATTTGTCATGCACCCCATGAGATTAAATGACAGAACTAAAACTGTATCAGGTTCCCAAAGCATTAATTCTGAAAGAAAACAAAGAATCTTCAAGTGGAAAGTTAGGAAAGAATTGCTTCATCCATGTATTGTTTTCTTTTGTTACACATACTCTGTTAACAACATTTGTAATGCTAAGGACTATAAAAACTATGACTACAGGGTAAGTATATAGTGATTTTTTGCCTGCAGTATTTTTTTCCAATTTATTTATTTTTAGTTTTCAATATTCATTACCACAAGACTTTGAGTTCCAAATTTTCTCCTTATCTTTCTCCTCCTCCCATCCCATAACAGCATGTATTCTGATTACACCTTCCCTATCCCTTCTGTCACTCCCGCCCCTTCTATTTTCCTGTAGGGCAGGACAGATTTGTATACTCTTTTCCTATGTATCTTGTTTCCCAGTTGCATGTAAAAAACAATTTTTAACTTTCATTTTTAAAACTTTGAGTTCCAAATTCTCTTCCTTCCTCCCTCCCCTCCCACCATCATTGAGAAGGCAAACAATTTCATATAGATTATATATATGTAGTCGTGCAAAACACTTCCATAATAGTCATGTTATGAAAGACTAATTATATTTCCCTTCATCCTATTCCTCTCCCCACTCATTTATTCTATTCTTTCCTTTGACCCTGTCCCTCCTCAAAAGTGTTTACTTCTGATTCCACCTCCCCCAGTGTCCCCTCTCTTATATTACCCCTCCCTTATTCCCTTCCCCCCTACTTTCCTGCAGGGTAAGATAGATTTCTATACTCAATTGAGTGTGTGTGTTATTCTCTCCTTAAGCCAAATCCAAGGGGAGTAAGGTTCACTCATTCCTTCTCATGTCCCCATTCTTCCCCTCCACTATAAAAGCTTTTCTTTCCTTTTTTATGTGAGATAATTTACCTCAATCTACTTCTCACTTTTTCCTTCTCCCAATACATTGTATTCTCACCCCTTAATTTTATTCTTTTAGATATCATGCCTTCACATTCAACTCCTCCTGTGCTCTCTGTCTATATATATTCCCTCCAATGACCCTGATAAAGAGAAAGCCCTCATGAGTTACAAATATTATCTCTCCATGTAGGAATGTGAACAGTTCAACTTTAGTAAGTATTTTATGAGTTCTCTTTCCTGTTTACCTTTCCATGCTTCTCTTGAGTCTTGTATATGAAAGTCAATTTTTCTATTTAGCTGTGGCTTCTTAAGAATGCATTGAATTCTTCTATGTCATCGAATATCAATTTTTCTCCCTTATTGATTACATTCAGTTTTGATGGGTAGGTGATTCTTGATTGTCATCCTAGCTCCTTTGACCTCTGGAATATCATATTCCAAGCTCTCAAATCCCTTAATGTAAAAGCTGCTAAGTCTTGTGTTATTCTGATTGTGTTTCCACAATGCTTGAATTGTTTCTTTCTGGCTGCTTGCAATATTTTCTCTTTGACCAGGGAACTCTGGAATTTGGGTACAATATTCCTAGGAGTTTTCCTCTGGGGATCTCTTTCAGGAGGTGATTGGTGGATTCTTTCAATTTTTATTTTACCCTCTAGTTCTAGAATATCGGGATAGTTTTCCTTAAAAATTTCTTGAAAGATGATGTTTAACCTCTTTTTTTGATCATGCCTTTTAGGTAGTCCAATAATTTTTAAATTCTCTCTCCTGGATCTATTTTCCAGGTCAGTTGTTTTTGCAATGAGATATTTCACATTGTCTTCTATTTTTTCATTCTTTTGATTCTGTTTTATAATTTCATGATTTCTCATAGAGTCATTAGCTTCCATTTGCCCCATTCTAATTTTTAAGGAATTATTTTCTTCAGCGAATTTTTGGACCTCCTTTGCCATTTGCCCAATTCTGCTTTTTAAAGTATTCTTCTCCTCATTGACTTTTTGGACCTCTTTTGCCATTTGGTCTAGTGTATTTTATAAAGTGTTATTTTCTTCAGTATTTTTTGGGTCTCCTTTAGCAAGTTGTTGACTTGTTTTTCATGATTTTCTTGCATCACTCTCATTTCTCTTCCAAATTTTTGCTCTACTTCTCTTATTTGATTTAAAAGACCCTTTTTGAGCTCTTCCATAGCCTGAGACAAATTCATATTTTTCTTGGAGGCTTTGGATGTAGGAGCTTTGCCTTTGTTGTCTTCTGATTGTATGTTTTGATCTTCCTTGTCACCAAAGTAAGTTTCTATAATCAGAGTTTATTTTTTCCACTGTTTGCTCATTTTCCCAGCCAATTACTTGACTTTTTAACTCTTTGTTAAGGTAGGGCTCTGCTTCCAGTGTGGAGGGGGTACTGTCCTAAGCTTCAGACATTTTCTGCAGCTGTTTTCAGAGATAATTCTAGGGACCTGTAAGTTTTCAGTTCTTCTAAGGTGCTATGATCTAAGGAGAGGTGTTTACTCCTTTCCTGGCCTGTGCTCTTGTCTGTGAGTGGCAACAAGCATGCTTTTCTGCCCTGGAACTGTGAGGAGGGTTCTCTCTCCATTGCTGCAACAAGTTCTGCTATACCAGTGCTCCTCCTTACCCCTGGACTGCCACCTGGGACTGTGACCCAGATCCAAGTATGGGCAAAGCTACATAATCCTGCCTCAGTGCCAACAGAGAGGTCCCTGTAGTCTCCTTCTGATCAGATATTTGATCCCCTTACCGTCTGTGGGCTGAAAGGTCTGGAAGCAGCAGCCATCCTAACCCTGGGGCTCTGCTGGGGCTAGGGTTAGACTGTGCTCCTCTCTAATCCAGTTTCAACAGACCTTTCCCACTGAACTTCTAAGTTTTCTTTGATGTTTGGGGGTTGAAAAGTCTGGAAACTGCCACAGCTGCCAGTGGACTAGCTTTAGTTCTGCTCCAGATTTGCTAAGGCCCAGTCTGTGCTGGCACAGCCCATGCTGGACTGTGATCCTTTCCCAGCCCAGCACAACAGACCTTTCCCTTTGACCATCCAGGTTGTCTTGGGCTGGAAAATTGTTTCACTCTGTCTTTTTGTGGCTACTGCTGCTCTAGAATTTGTTTAGAGTCATTTTCTATAGGTATTTGGAGGGGTTTGGGGCAGAGCTCAAATGAGTCCCTGCTTTAACTCCTCCATTTTAGCTCCACTCCCTCACCTGCAGTATAACTTCATAGCCAGGTCTTATATAAATGCCCTTTATTCCTTAGAGGCAAATGTCTTGTCCAGCCTTCCCCTGACCAAGGGCATTGGGGGTTGGACCTGCTCTTGCACTGGCACCCTTCCTCCATGGCACCTTCAGAGAAGAAGTGAAGGAAGCCCATTGACAGTCTTGAAGAAATTCAGGAAGGAGATTTACCAATACATGAAGACCTAAGTTAAGACACTATATGAGATCTATCAGTGTCCTCAGGCAAGAGATATGCTTATTTCTGGCAGAAAGTCACTCACAAATCAGTATAAAATATAGGTCTTAAATTGAATCTTAAGCTGATTATCCTATCATAGACTATTAACAGTAGCATGATATTATTACAGTTTAGTGATATGCACTTACTGCTGTACTAGTTTCTTTGGCATGTGTGTGTGTATATATATATATATATATATATATATACTGACATCAACTTGACAATAATGTTAATCTAATCCATATGCCCTAGATATTCCACGATAAAACCCTTGAACATAATTCTCAGAAATTGAAAAAATATTTACTGATCTTTGAAGTACTTCATTGTTCCCTTTAAAAAATGTAGTAAAGGCTTTTCTTGAGTAGCTTAAAATGGAAAACAAATTGATTCAGAGTTGAATGTCTTGAATGTCCTGAGTGATAGAATAATAAATTATGGTAATAAATGTCAAGTTGAACTAGAGAGTTTCACTAGAAATGCTGCTTGAAGAAAAAGTCATTTGTATTGGAATGACCTATTGATCAGAATTATAGATTTAAATTGATTTAACTCATTCTTATTAAACTTAATAGCATTATTTCTTTCTAGCATCAAAACTGAATCAATTTTTATTTCATCTCAAAGTTACTCTTAAAATGCTAAACAGAAATAGTGAAGAATAAGGAACTCCAATAATTGATATTTTCATATATATAGGTACTTTCATCTCCACTCTCCACTCACTTGGAACACTGTAATTTAGTAGATGGTCAGCAATAATTTCTCTGACCAAAAGAGTTAATTATTCTGTGGCCAAAATGTTAATGATCCTCTCTAAATTTTTTTAGTCTAGTCCTCACACAATAGACATGGATGCTCCAACATCATATCTATACTGAAGTTTTTTTCTGGCTGGGTAGGACCTGTCAGACATTACATTCTGCTGGCATGTTTTTTTAAAAGCCAGTGTTACCCCCATGCAATGATGAGGCATTGAATTGGGACTTTGAAGAAAGAAAGATGAAAGTAATCTGTAAAGAAATGAAGTTAATTGGAATAAAACTTAGGGGGAAGATTCATTGAAGTGGGGAGTCTTTATTCTTGAAGATTATGCCAACAGAGAACATGTTTTGGGAAGTTCTATCATGACAGAAAAGGTTTTGAATGCAGTTATGGGACAGTCCCACTGAAAAACCATGTTTGGTATCTGCAGGTATGGAGAAACTCATTTGAAGAAGGTTAACCAGTAGATGATAAATCATTTGTCCGTTATATCCTATCAGTTTCACTAACAGTGAAAATTCCTACTCAGTCATAACTCTCTAAGAAAATATTGGGGGAGGGGGAGATACTTTTTCTCAGGTTATTACACAAAACAAAGAATTTTATTATGTTGATGAAAGAAGGATTAAAGTTTCCTCGGTAAACTTGGTTTTCTGTGATTTTTTTTCATTGTTGTTGTACTTCAAAGGTAAATCTTTAATGGTGATAAGCAGGGCTAATATAAAAACAACCATGTCTTGCTATTAATTATCTAGTTGAGTAACTCATGGAGTGGGGTTCAGGAAATTAAATTTTATTCCTGAATTTGTCACTGCTTTGCTTTGTGACCTCGACTGAAATCAGCTTAACCTTTTTGTGCCTCAGCTTCCTCATCCATAAAAAAGAGAAATATGCCTCTTTTATGAACATAAATTCAACCATGGTTTGCCACAAGTTTTTTAATAAATTGCTACATTATCTCTATAAAGTTGTTATGCCAACAGTAAAGACTCAACTAAATTGATATCTTCTGTAAGATTGCATTCTTCTTGCTTTCTTCAGTTCATTATTCTTTTCCTTTGGAGTTAACAAAATGAATATTATCTCTGAATGTAATACCAATGATCATCTGTATTCCAGCTTTAGCATTTAGACGTGTTTTCAATCAATCAGAATCATTCAAGGATTTTATCATGACAAAGCATAAAGGATTGACTTATTTCTTGTGCTTTTCAAAGTTGCAGTGAATAAGATGGGCAGGGTTTGAGAAAAATTTGTTGGTAGAAGTTTGAAAAGATGAAAATAGATATTGAATATAATTTAGTTCCATGAGTGATATACAGTATCAAATGAAGAAATACATTTAATAAATTAATGCCTTTCCCCCTTTTTTCCCTGAGCATTTGTGCTGAAAACTATAAAGATTAGAAAGCAAATGATTTGCATTTAGTAATTTTGATAGTTTTCTTCACATGATATATTTTAGTTGGAGTTAAGAGTCTTTGTCTCATTGTGAGATGAAATTTAATAGAAAATGTTTCTTACCCCAAATGTCAAAAGCTGTGAATGCCTAACCTATAGCAACTGAATAGCTGATAACTGAAGTAATGTGATTTCTCCATTGGCATACAAACTAAAGAACTGGAATTTAGCTTTTAATTACTTTAATTGCATATATACAAGGAATCAAAACCAGGATGTGTAAAATATGGGAGTTTAAATTTTATAATATAATTTATCTTTTTCTTTTTTAGAATTTAATTCAGAAATAAGTTAGATGTTATTTTCCAATAAGAACTGGGCTTCAATAATGTTCAACAATGTAAGTATCCAGGATGATACCTGGTATACACCATAGTATAAAGCTACTCCAGATTTCATTCTCCTTCTTCTGGACAGAACCTCAAATAAAATGGTGCACTGACTTTCCATTCTTTTTCATAGTCTCCCCAGAGAAAAAAGTACTCACAGCTTTACTCAGTAGTCTTTAACAAATTTTACAAATGGCGAGTTTATTTTTTCCTGTTGTATAACTTAAAACCTTTTTTTCCTCGAAATGTATGTGTTCCCTAATTGACCTCAGGCTCATTCTCATTCTATTATTTATATTGTTCACTCCCAAAGCTTCACCTGTTATCGTTAATAGAATAATAAATATTGAATAAATAATGCAGAATTAGTTCAAAATCTGTATAAACAGCTCTGAACTTCAGATATGTATTCCTATAGATTCTGTCTAGAAATATCACCATCAACTCAATCTCACTACCTGCAAAAGTGAACTTATTATCTTTCTTCTCTTCAATATGTTCTGCCTCCTGACTCTTTTATTTCTATTAATGGCACCATCCTTCCCCTAACACCCATGCCTAAGGCCTAGATTCATATTTGTCTCATTCCTACCTCCCACTTCTAATAGCTAACCACTGAATGTATCTCCATGTTTTTTTTTCTCTCAGTTATGTTTTCCTCCTACTATCACGTCATCACCCTAATACATATAAAATTTTCTTGACTTCCTGAAATAAATCCTAAACGTTCCCTCATTCTACAATTTCAGCCCCCTCTAGTGCTTCCTTTACATGACTGTCTGATCAATCTTCTTAATGCACAAATCTGATAACAGCATTGTACTGTTTTTAACCTACTAATTGCTTCCTGTTGCTAATCAAGAATGGCTCATACTTTTTAGCCTGTCATTCAAGAATCTCCACAATCTAGCTCTCACCAGTGTTTTTCATCTTTCTTATATTCATAACCCTGCCAAAATGAACTACTTTTCATTCCAAAAATGTAACCTGCTATTGCTACATCTAGACTATTTTTCCTTCATCCTACACAAGTAATTAATGAGATCATCTTTTAAAACTCAATTCAAAAGCTTCTCCCTCTATGAATTTTCCCCCAATTTTTGCTGGTGAATATTCTTTTTGTCTTTGGAACTTAAGAGTATTTAGCTTATGTTATGTACTTATAATATTATATTTGTTTTTATAGTTTATATAATCTCATCTTCTTTAATAGATCTAAAGCAGCTTGACAGCACAGATTATCATATACATCCAAGTGTTCATTGGCTATTTCTTCCTGGAGGCAAATTTTAATATGTACAAAAGTGAAGGTATTGTCTTTCCATATAAACTCATTCCTAAATTCCCTATTTTTGTTAAGGGTACCATCATTCAAGGGCATCTGGGTGGTACAATGGGTAGAATGTTGGGCCTGAACTTATGAAAAGTCATCTTCTTGAGTTCAAATCTGGCCTTAGACACTTCCTAGATATTTGACCCTGAGGTAGTCACTTAATCCTGTTTGCCTCAGTTTCTTCAACTGTAAAATGAGCTAGAGAAGTAAATAGGAAACCACTCGAATATCTTTGCAACGAAAAGGTCACGTATAGTCAGACACAACTGAACAACAACAATCATCATTTATCAGTCAATCAACTTCTATTTCTAAACATTCAGCTTTTCAACCTAGGCGTCATTCTCAATTTTCACTTTCAATCAATGATCAAGTTTTGGTTCTTCTATCTCTATGAGAGTCTACCTCTTCCTCCATGTCTCTGTTTTTATACTAACCCATCATAGTTCTGGCTTACTTCACGTTTTACCTAAATTATTGCAGTAGTATCTGAATTGATCTCCCTGTATCCAACCACTCCTGTCTCCAATTTATCTAGCACATAGCCTCCAAATTGATGTGGCTTAAAGATTGATTTGAAAATCACTCTCCTGGTCAAGAAAGTTCATTGGTTCTCTGTTGCCTATTGGACAAATTGTGAACTTTGGTATATAAAAGCCTTCATAATCTGGCTTCAAAGTATCTTCGTAGATTGATTACACATTATCTCTCCTCACAGCAGTGTCTGGGTAAACAGCTCTGTTTGCTCTCCTTCATACACAATACAACATTGTACTTCCTCAACTATAATCTTGGAATCATTAGCTCATTTTAAGGTTCAACTTAAATGGAAGCCTGGAGAAGGCCCTTCATGGTTGCCCCACTGCTTCCTTCATCTCTTTAACAGAAGTAGCTTTGTATTTAATTTCCATATATTTTATATTTACTTATTTGTGCATGTTTAATTTTAGCTCACAAGAATATAAGCTTTATGAGCAAAGGGACTATCTTTATTTTTGTTTTTGTATCTCTGGTACCTTGCATTATGACTGGCACATAACAAGTTAATAAATGCTTATTGAATTTAATTAAATTTACTATATCTTATTTATGTCTAAACCCTCATAGTTCTTTGCACAAAAAATAAATATTTTATTAATACAAAATTATTTCCATTCTTCACAAATTTGGCAATTTGTTGTGAATTCAATGAGAATATTTTCCATAATTTAATCTGTTCTCAAGACCAACTCATTTGTCTATCACTGAATACAACTACTATTGATGCATGTCAACAATTAATGACTAATAGTTGTTTGTTAGCTATGTCCCCTATAGCCATATTGTTAGCTAACTCCTGACCATTTTTTTCTTGTTATAAAGCCAATATTTGTATTTTTTTTTGAGAAATCATGGAAAACTGGATAGGCATGAAAAGGCTAGAGATAAATACCCCAATTTCTCAAAAATAAGAAAAAATGAATTCCAAAAAGCTACAGACTGGTAAGAATAATAATTATACTTGATAAAATTCTAAAAAAAATAATTAAGTAGGTCCTTTTTGAACACTTGGAGAAGAAAGAAGTGGTTACAGTATCATGGAAGTTAAAACTAAAATGGTCCTTAAAAGTCATTTAGTGGACCCAATCAATTTATAAATGATCATTATATGATGGGTTCACTAAGAAGAAGCCTTGATACAATTATTTCATTGTTTTTTTTTTAAATGAGGTTATTCAACTGAACACCACAGTTACAGTGAATATTAGAGATTTGAATTATTAGGAATTTGATAGAACTGTTCATAAAATTCTTGAAGATTACCTCTTTTTCAAAAAAAAGTTACCCAAATGATTGAATAATGAAGTTGATTTGTAACATACAAAGAGTTTTGATTAATAAATGAAGAAGGCAAATGTGTAATGGACATATAGTGTTGATTAAGGATTTTCTGTCAAATTGCCAAACTTTGGACATCTCTTTGTTCTTCCTTAGGGTCCTAGTTCATGGCTTATTCAATGTTCTGTTAGTGCTTTCCTTGAAGACATAATTATAAAACTTATTTAAGTAGAGCTTCAAGGAAATATATACATATACATACATACATATACATGTATGACACAATCAAAATTCAAATAATTCTCATCACTGAATGGTGGGACAAAAATAACAAAAAATGATGAAGTATAAAAGGGATAAATATGCAGTAGTCAACTTAGTTTAAAACAAAAAATTTAAAAATGTAAGTACAAAATAAGGGAGATAAAACTTACCACATTTTATGGGGGAAAGAATGTATACTTTCATTTAAATATAAATTTGGTGTTAAAAGAATATGATGGAAGCAGAGCCAAGATGGCAGAGTAAAGGCAGGGACTCACCGGAGCTCTCCCCTAAACCACCCCAAATACTTTTAAATGATGACTCTATAAAATTCTGGAGTGGCAGAACCCACAAAAAGATGGAATAAAACAATCTTCCAGACCAAGACAACTTAGAAGGTAGGCAAGAAAGGCCTGTTGCACCAAGATTAGAGAAGAGCACACTCTGGGTTCCAGCAAACCAGGAGTAGGCCTCAAGGCAATTGAATCAGTGCCAGCATTGGCAGTACCCAGACCTCTTAGCCCACATGTGGTAAGAGGATTGGGCAGCAAGTCAGAAAGAGATTTACGAGGGTCCCTTTTGCTGGCACCAAAGGCATGAATCTGTTGCATTTCCCATACTTGGATCTGGGTCACTGTCCTGGGTCTTAGTCCCAGTGCAAGGAGGAGCACTAGCACAACAGAGGAGCTGTGCTTTTCATTAGTGTTGAAAAGAGTGTTTGTGGTAGCTAACAAACCATTGAACAGTACAGGAGAATAGTCAACACACCTCTCCCTAGATCATACCACCTTGGAAAAGCCAAAAGGTTACATGTTCCCAGAATAATCTCTGAAAAAACCTGCACAAAAATCTTGATGGTTAGGACAGTGCCCCCTCCACTTGGGAAATAGAGGCTCACACAATCATAGAGTAAAAAGTCAAGAAATGGGCTGGAAAATCAGCAAACAATGGGAAAAATTCAGACCATAGGAAGTTACTCTGGAGATGAAGAAGATCAAAACACTCTCAGAAGAAGACAATAAAGTAAAAGTTTCTGTACCCAAAGCCTCCAAGAAAAATATGAATTGGTCTCGGGCCATGGAAGAGCTCAAAAAAGATTTTAAAAACCCAGTAAGAAGTACAGCAAAAAACTGGGAAGAGAAATGAGAGTGATGCAAGAAAATCATGAAAAAAGAGTCAACAGCTTGACAAAGGAGGCACAAAAAAAGTAATGAAGAAAATACCCTGAAAGACAGAATGGGCCAAATGGTAGAAGAGGTACAACAATCCAAGAAAGAGAAGAATGTCTTGAAAAGTAGAACTGGCCAAATGGAAAAGGAGGCACAAAAGCTCAATGAAGAGAAGAATTCCTTAAAAGTTCAAATTGGGCAAGCAAAAGCTAATGATTTTATGAGACATCAAGAAACAATCAAACAAAATCAAAAGAATGAAAAAAAATAGAAGAAATGTGAACTGCATCATTGAAAAAAAAGAACAACTCACCTGAAAAACAGATTCAGGAGATATAATTTAAGAAATATTGAATGACCTGAAAGTCATGATAAAAACAACACCTAGACATCATTTTTAAAGAAATTATCAAGGAAAACTGCCCTGATATTGTGGAACCTAGAAGGTAAAATAGAAATTAAAAGAATCCACTGATCACCTCCTGAAAGAGATTCCAAAATGAAAACTTTTAGGAATATTATAGCCAAATTCCAGACCTCCCAGATCAAGGAGAAAATACTGCAAGCAGTGAAAAAGAAACAATTCAAATATCATGGAGCCACAGTCAGGAAAACACAAGCTTTAGAATTTTCTATATTAACGGAGCAGAGGGCTTTGAATATGATATTCCAGAGGGCAAAAGAGCTAGGATTACAGTCAAGAATCACTTACCCAGCAATACTGAGCATAAGGGGAAAATGGAGATTTAATGAAATAGAGGACATTCAAGCATTCCTGATGAAAAGACCAGAATAGAGAATTTGACTTTCAAATATAAGCTGCAAAAGAAGTATAAAAGGTAAACAGGAAAGAAAAATATAAAAGATTTGAAAAGGTCAAACTGTTTATGTTCCTATATGGGAAAATATTTGTGACTTCTAAAAATTTTCTCTTTATTAGGACAGTTAGAAGGAGTATAGACAGAAAGCAGAAGTGTAGGTTAAATGTGGTAGTATGATTATTAAAAAAAAAATAAAATTAAGGGATAAGAAAGAAGAATGCACTGAGAGAAATGGAAAGGGAGAGGTAGAATGGAATAAATTATCTGACATATAAAAGGCCTGGAAGAGATTTTACAGTGGTTGGGAAAATGGGGGAAGCAGGGAGGGGAACATATGAATTTTACTCTCATCAGAATTGGCTCAAAGAGTGAATAATATATACATTCAGTTCAGTGGAGAAATCTATCTTACCATACAGGAAAGTAGGAAGGAAAGGGGATAAGAGAAGGGGGCAGAGCTGATACAGGGGAGGGCAGTTTGAGGAAAGTAAAAGTCAGAAACAAAATACTTTTGAGAATGAACAAGGTAAAAGGAGAGAGAGAATAGAAGAAATGGGAAAAATAAGATGGAGGGAAATTGATCATCACTACTGTGGAAAAAAAATTTACAGTAAGTTTTTGGAATAAAGACTTCATTTCTCAAACATATAGAAAACTGAGTCAAATTTATAGAAATAAGAGCTGTTCCTTAATTGATAAATGATAAAATGATATGAACAGGCACTTTTCAGACAAGGTAATCAAAGCTATCTATAGCCATATAAAAATGTTCTAAATCACTATAGGTGAGAGAAATGCAAATTAAAATAACTCTGAGCTACTACCTCACACCTGTCAGATTGGCTAATATGACAGAAAAAGAAAATGACAAATGCTGAAGGGGATGTGGGAAAATTAAAACTAATGTACTGTTGGTGAAGTTTTAAACTGATTTAACCATTCTGAAGAGCAGTTTGGAACTATGCCCAAAGAGCTATAAAACCATGCATACCCTTTGAGCAAGCAATACTACTACTAGGTCTTTATCTGAAAGATAAAAAGGAAAAAGGAAAATGACCTATGTGTATAAAATATTTAATCCAGCTCTTTTAGTGGTGGTAAAGACTTGGAAATTAAAGAGATGCCCATAAATTAGGGAATGACTGAACAAGTTGTTGTATATGATTCTGATGGAATACTAGTGTACTTTAATAAATGATGAGCAGGATGATTTCAGATTAAAAAAAACATGGAAAGGCAACATGAACTGGTGCAAAGTGAAATGAGCAGAACCAGGAGACCCTTGTACTCAGTAACAACAATATTGTATGGTGATCTACTATGAATGACTTAGCTATTAGCAGCAATACAATGACCCAAAAAATTCTGTTGGACTTATGATGAAACATGCTGTCCATCTCCAGAGAAAGAACTGGTAGAGCCTGAATGCAGATCAAAGATCTTTTTTTTCTTTATTTTCTTTATTTGTATGTTTTGCCTGTTTTTTTCTCCACAAAATGACTTACATGAAAATGTGTTTTGCATGACTAGACATGTATAACCTATGTCAAATTGCTTGCATTCTCAATGGAGGAGAAAGAGAATTTTGAACACAAAATTTGAAAAGATATGTTAAAAATTTTTTTACATGTAATTGGAAAAATAATAAATAAGAAAAAAAGAGTATGACAACTTCCATAATGCTGATTCAATCTTTGACTAATTAATAGAAGTATAACATTTATATTATTTGAAGTTACGGCTATATGGTAACTATTCTTGTTACAATATATGTAGAGTGCAGTGTTCAGTAATAGGGACTACACTTTAAGAGGGACATTGGATGAGAAACTGGGGAATGCATAGGACAAGAAAATCAAGATGTTGGAGGCCATAAAAATATAATGTGTTGAATAGTAGCTATTTTTAAGTTCTTAAAAGAGGCATATGGAAGAAGAATCAGACTCATCTGTACTTCCAAAGGCCATGCCATAACAATACTTGAATAGAGGATAGCAAGCAGGGAAATATTACCAGTAAAGAACAGAATGCTGGTGTTCCCTATTCCCCAGTAAGACAACAGTCCCTATGATCCCCTTCAGAGTCAATTACCCCAAGCACCTTTATAATGAACAAAATGTTGTGCTTACTGCATGGCTTAGAATTGCATAAAGAATTTGAGAAATGCCCCTTTCTTTTAACACAATTGCACATAATGAAAAACTGAGTTGCTACTTCAAAAAAGAAAAAGGGGAGAGAGAGAGAGAGAGACAGAGACAGAGAGAGAGAGAGAGAGAAAGAAAGAAGAGGAAAGGAGAATTTCAATTTCTTTTGCTTTAGCTTACTGAAGGCAGCAAGAAGAAATGGATGATAACTGAAACTCCTTAAAAATTCAATAATCACTTTAAAATGGTCTCCAACAGCTTCATTCAGTCTTTCTGACTACAAGATTCTCTTTCTCAGAGAATAAGATCTCCAAAATGATCTGAGCTTTTTACAATAAATACTTTTGAAACTAATTTGAAAGTTCTATGATGTTCAAGTAGTGAATGCTAGGTTATAGTGACAAGTTACTTCTGCCTAGTGCTCTTCTTGGTCTCACCTCAAACTTCCAATTTTTTGAACCAAATGTTCTCTTTCCAGAGGCAATAGAGACAGATTCTTTTTTATAGGATCTATCTATAAAGTATAATTATATTTGCAACCAAAACTTTACTCCAGTTCTAGTAGTGGGAATATAGAAGAGGACTTCTCTCAATCCCAAAATGAAACTATGTTTCAACCTTCCTTTAATGCCCAGATTCTTTGCCAACAATCAAAATGACACTTTTTTCAAATTGAGCCCCAATAAATCACAGAGGCAAAAATGTCTTTTTCAAAAGACAAGGACTATTTCTAGGCCATAGGCAACTAAAATGTTTGTGGATAACTTCAGGAAAATATATTAATAAAAATATGTAAATTGACTGGGAAGAGTTCATAAAGATGAGAAATCTGCATTTCAATGTGAACTATGCTAATCCATCCATACTCACATACCTACTTGCGAGGAACATGAGAAAAGACTATATTTCACATTCATTTTAACCCTAGACAACAAAGAAAATCAAGAGAAAAGTTAAGAAAAGATGGTATATGCATGCAAATTTGCTCTTTTGCTTAGGAAGCAGAGCAGGTAGGTACATGACAGAGGTCAAACAAGCTGCCCAGAGCCTTCCACAACTGTCGTATTTGTCATTCTGAAAGCAAAGGGAATGTAAATAATTCAATCCTCACATCACCAGTGGTTGAGAAATATAGCTATTTCAGTTTTTTTTTTTGAAAAAGAGAGAATACTTTAGAAATTATGCTCATTTATTTGTAAATAGTCTTAAGACCAGTAAAGTAATTGACTCATTCCAAATCTAGCCCAGAGCCAGGTAGGTAGAACAGAGGACAGAACACTAGAAGATTAGAGTTCAAATCTAGACTCAGGCACTTATTAGCTGAGTGATCATGGGGAAGTCATTTAATATGCCTGACTCATTTTCTTCAACTGTGAAATACAACTAAAAAGCACCTAACTCCCAGGTTTATAGTGAAGATACATATTTGTAAAGCTCTTAACACAATGCCTAGCTATAATGGGCACTTAATAAATGCCTATTTTCTTCCTTTGAGACCTTTTGATCTGACCTAACCTAGTGAGTACAGGCACATCTTTAATCAGTCTCTTGTATTGCAAAGAGGTATATGCAGTTCCAAAAGATTAACTCCTTCTTTATTTAAGCCAGAAAGGAAAAAAAGTTAAACTGATGGAATTGGGAAGATGAGGTGTTGGGGAGCATGGCGGTACAGAAGAAAGAGTGCTGAACCTGAACTCATAAGACTTCAATTTGAGTTCCTGCTCTGTTCTGTACAACCTGTGCCACCCAGAACAAGTCACTTCATCTCTCTGGTCCTCAGTTTCTCCATCTTTCATAAGAAGGCTGGACTAGATGATCCCTGAGGTCTTTTTCAGCTCAACATCAGGGATCTTATGAATATAGTTGTGGTTCACAGAAGGATAAGAATACCATCTATTTTCCTAGCCAAGCCTCAATCAGTTGTATAGTAGAAGAGCTGATAGTCTGAGTACATTACAGGGACCTTCTGTGTTATCAGGAGCCAAGAGATAAGAATGGGTGGGATATTTGGTTTGAGTTGAGTATGAGTTGAATTGGTTGACTAGCACATGCTACAATAAATGAGTATGTCAATCACTGACAGCCTCTGAATAGTAATATCAACTATTTTTTTGTGTTTCACCACTAACTTAATAACACTGAAATATAAACTAGATGTTAAAAAATATTTTCTACTATGATAAAATATTTGTTATTAAAAACAAACAAAATCACCCCAAATTCCATGGGGACATATTTATGTGATGTACGTTAAAAATATATGTATGTATACATACATATAAACACATATGTACATATATGTATGTATAAATTCTTTCCTATTTAATGTGTTTGTGTATGTGTATACATATTTTGTAATATGTATGTGTATCAATATAAAATAAAGCATGCATATTATAAACATATACACTGATTATATGTGATGTGTAACTTTATATACCATGATATACATTTCTGTCAGTCATTATGCTATCCATTCAAAAACTATTAAATGTAAAAGACTTAACAAGTTGCTAAACAATGCTGGCAATAATAAACCCCATTGATACTTTGTGTCTTTTAGGGGAAATTTTATTGTACTTTATTTCATCATATTAATGACTTTTGATTTAGAAAATAAATTTTCTACCTGGCTTTAAAAAATTTCATAAGAAAAACATTCACCAATGGTGAAAAAAAAAGGATGATATTATACTTTTAGGGAAGTGTGATCATGATGGACTGAACATTAAAGTATATCAAACAATGAATCACTATCATTCAGAGACCTATCCACCATTGCAGCTTTACTGACTGACATGATTTATGTCTCAAGAATTGGAATCACCTTCGGCTATATGCATAGGAAATATGTTAGCATGTCATATCATTTAAAGCATTTTGATATGAATAAATTTGCACATTCAATAGACTTTATGGTAATACCTAAAATGCATCTTCATATGTACTATTCACAATCCTGAACAGGCAGCTGTCCCATTCATACAAAATTGTAGATATTGTCAAATCTTTTTTACCTAAATCAGTGTGTGTAGAACTCAAATAGAATAGACTCCATGCTATTTGGTTGGATGGCAATTTTTCCTAGTGAAACATTCTCAATTTCTTCCCTACTATGAGGAAATACTTCTTTCCTTTGATGGATGGAAAGGAGACATTTTGTTAAATAGGAGTTTAGTTGAAATTTCTTCTTTTTATGTCTTACTACTTGAAAAATACCTGTCATAGTGGTTTAGATTCATAGAATCAGTGGAAGAAAAAAGTTTAATACCAAGGGTTTGTTTTAGGCTGACTTTATAAGCCAATGAAGAAAGATTAGAAATTGGCTCCTATTTTCTTCTCAGAAGGCATCTTTCCCCCATATTCCATTACACTGATGATTAAACTTCTCTTATCAAAATTTCTGCACCTGAGAGACACCACTTCAATAATGATTGGCAGATTTCAGAAGGAAAGAAAATTCAATCTATATTATAAAGGAAATGCAACATAGGAACATTTATCAGACATTTTTCATTAGGCTGTTGGCAAGATAGTTGAGTGCAGTGTTAAAGTATTAATTCAGATTTCATTTCCAGACAGAGCTATTAAGTAGTAGAATTCCAAAATGAAGGGAAATCCTATATTTAAGTTTGCCCTAACTATTGTCGTTTTGCAACAGTATTATGAACACTTTATAGCAAACCTCATCAAAAAGTCACAAAATCCTAATTGTAACATCAGTTGGTCACTTATTCATTTCTATTATTATTTCTAGGGAATTAACTGCCCTTCTTACCATAGCTTCATTTCACTTAACATAATTTTTAGAACCAATTAATGATACTATCCCACAGTAAATCATATACACTCTGAATATATGTGTGTATATAGATATATTTCTACATACATGTGTATGTAAATGTATGTATGTATATGTGTGTTTGTGTGTGTCTGTGTGTTTGTGTGTATATATTCTGAACTACTATATCCTGAAAAGCTGAAAATCTGTTTATTACTCAAGTGCCTCCATCATTCATTTCCTGCAAAAGTCAACTGTCTACCACCGGTATAAATCAAATATAGTCCAAGAGCTTTCAGTCTGTATTTCATCCAAACGTAAGCTTTGTGACAATCAATTTTTCCATTGGTATCTCTAAGATGGTACCTGTCACATTCAAAAAAGAAATGAATTCCATTTGACTGGGCAATATATTGAAAGTAACACAACGTATTTTCTTAAAGGCTCTTCAAATAAAAATAATGTCCAGAGAAAATATTGCAGAATTAAGATAAGTGACAGACATCCAAAACTCATTGTCCTTAAAGTATTTTATATGAAAGCAAAAACATATTTCATAAGAAAATGAGAAAAAAAGCTCTGCAAAAACAGATATTAAGTATTTTTTGCCAAAACAATCTTTACAAATTTTGTACATATCAACTAAGGATGAAATGATGGTCACAGTCCTTACAATTTTTACTCTTATACCTGTGCTTTCAAGTGCTTTAGAAAAACAAAAATAACTTGTCTTTTATTCTTCCCACTGAATTGCAAACAATATGAGCTGGAAAACTCCACAATAAGGAGAAAAAGTAACAATGTTCCTTAATGTGTCACATTTTGAAGATTCTGTATTTTAAATATAATTCTGAAATGTGTCATTTTCATTTCTTTAGCATTTTTTAAAAGGGCTAAATCCTTGAAAATCCTCATTTCACAATCCATTCTGTACCCCTTTTTCTTTCATGGGAACAATTTCCACTTAAGGTTAGGATTAAGTATACAAGTAATTCTGCATATTTATTTTGCATGGCATATATGAACAATAATGATGATGTGTCACATTTGTCTTACGTTTTAACATTTACAGAGTTCCTTAACATATGTCAAATGACTTGATCTTGTAAGAAAATTATGATAGATATCATTGTCTCCATTTTCCAGGTGATGAAAATGAGGCCCAGAGAAGTTAAGGGATTGATTCATTTAGTATTTGGTGGAACAAGAGCTAGTGCTTTCTTTTGAATCTTGGTCCTCTACTCCATTAACTATATTGACTTTATATATCATACCTGACATAATTTCACAGTTATTGTATTCCAGATGATAAAATCTTTAGTTATTTACAAAGAATAACATATTAGATCATTAAGTAATAGAATATGACATGTAAAAGAAAAACCAGTTGCTATTCTAAACTGAACACAAATGTAGGAGTAACCTGTACTTAGAAAATATTTGATAGTAAAACCAAATGATCCAAAAGAAGTAAATTTTTTTAATGTATTTTCAAAAGTTTCTGTGAATAGGTACAGTGTAAATTTTCTGTTTGTGGCATTGCATATCTCAAAATTCCTTACAGTGCTATGAATGTGACACTTTAATATTTTCAACTTGATTTCAGTACAAATTTTTTTCATTCTAGAGATGGTAGACATTCACAATTCACTCTTTCTCACTTGGTCAAGTCTAACTTGCAGAGTATATAGGAGGAGTGGGGTACCTGCAGCCTAGAGGCCACATGTGGCCTTCTAGGTCCTTGGGTGCAGCCTTTTGATTGAGTACAAGTTTTATATAACAAACTCTTTTATTGAGGGGATTTGTTCTGTGAAGTTTTAGTCAAAGGGCCCCACTTGAGGACCTAGAGGGCCATATGTGGCCTTGAGGCCTCAGATTCCCAATCCCTGACATAGAGTATACCTTCAACAAGGAATAAAACCTCAGATATTAATTTGTGTACTTACCTGTCACAGTGAGTTCAGTGGTTCTTCTAACAACAAAGCCTCCATATTTTAGCTCACATGTGTAGTTTCCAATGTCATCTTCTCTAACCTCTCGTATAAGTAGAATGTTCCTTTTGAACACAATACTTGGCCTCCATGTTTTTGTCCTGCATTCCTGTATAAAGAAAAATAGGTCACAAATATCTATTTCATTTTAAATTACTCAAATAAAAAAAGTTATTGATATTGCATGTAAAAGTTTTTGAGGAAGTTCTCCTATTTTCTGTTACCCCCCAACATATAAATATGTATAGATGATGATATTTTTCATTAAAATGTTTTATCAGAAGATTATATCAATCCTACTAGTACATTGATATGAAATAGTTTGTAAATATCTAAATTTTGTATATGTAATATATTGTAGCTTAATACATTTCTACTTTCATTATTTTTTGCATGTCAAATTTTAATTTCTTCATGATGCATAAGAATTTATGTTTTGGGGAACAGACATCTTATTACTCAAGCCAAATTTCTGAAATGAAAGCTAAATACACTTTTCAGAGGTAATGAAAAGTATCTGAACATTTTTTTTTCAAATACAAATTTTGTGGACCACCAATAATGGATTATTGACTTTGCATTTGGGGGTGGGGAATCTATCCAATTATTTCAGCTAAAGATGTATATATGTTTTTGTTTACTCTTGCTAGATTTATAAAAAAATCATTTTTTCCAGAGAATGCAGATTCCTTCTGCATAACATAATTATTTGCATAATGACTTCTATGAGTCATTGTTATCAGGTTAAAAAAATATGTGAAATATAATATAAAATACAATTCACATTATGCTTATAAACACATTAGGCACATGCATGCATTTGTATAACTCATATTACGTATAACTCATATTAAGTTCAGCAGGCTAATTCTTTTCCTATATAATGCCAATATGACATTCTGTTGCTTAGTTTTACTTATATTTCCAAGTGGTTTTATTGAAACAGACATGCTGTATTCCATCAAAAGTCTCAGTTTTACAGAATTTTACTATACTTTTTAGGTTGTACATTCTCTTATTATCCACTTAGAATATATAATTTATATTGTAATGACTATAGTGTTACAACTAAGGGCATAAAGTTCTCAATACAAAAACTATACCTCATATACAAAAGTTATAGTCTTCATATTCTAAGCTGATGCTGGTGTTGCTCTATAACCAAAAAGACCAATTCAAGATCTGTAGTCATTTAATACTGAATACAGGCTTAGTTTATCTTCTAAATAGTAATGGTCAATTCTCTCTGAGGTGATGAGCTAAGTAAGGTGCATAGTTGAGGAAGCAAAAGTTTAAATGACATCACCTCTGTCGTTCTTCTTATTAAGGCAACAGATATGCCACATCCAAAATTGTGTCTTATTTTGCCCTAATGGATATTTCATTTATACCTTTTAAGGATAGAGCTAGACCTCTAATTTCATTGTTATAAGGAACTTTTGATGAGGGAAAATATCCTGCTAATGCAAAACTGCCTTTGTTCTAAAACTTACAGTCCAAGAATCCTACATCAATAGATTAAGGAACTTCCTCAGGGTCATATGATTAATGTTAGAAGTAGGATTTAACCCTGATTTCCTTGCTTCTGAGGCTAACTCTCTCTCCACTTCACCAGGCCATCTCTTATTTGTAAATATTTATTCATATCACACCATAATCATAAAGAAAAATAAAATAGTCTATTCTTATACATAAGACATCTTTTTTCATGAAGAATTTTTAAATGTGAAAATAGCTAGGTTTTGATGAAATTCCAAGCGTGTCACTCTATGTTAAGAAAAGATGAGAGTAGCCCTGTAAGGTTGCATATTGGGATGTCAAGAGAAATTGCCACCAAAAAAGTAGTGACACTAAGTGGCCCTGTTAGAGAAATGTGACAGATAAGACTGAGGGAAGATGGCTTTGACAGAAATATCACTATTTTAATTTAGAGGGAGTTTATTTACAAAGGAATCCATTCAATATATTATTAACTGAAGCAACTGTTTTAATGAGTGCAGTTAATAGTACTAGAGACATTCAGAGAAAAATAAAGATTTGTGTGTGTATGTGTGAAAGAGAAAGAGAGATAGAAAGAGAGACAGAGAGAGAGAATGAAAATGTATTCAATAAACATAAGATGAAAATATAACCTCAGATGTAGTAAGGACAAAACTGGAATGAATACCTAAATTATAGAACATTTTTAAAGTAAATCTTGAGTATCATTACATTAACTAAACCTTCCTATTATACCTCTATTTTCATTAGCACAATCCATCCTTCATATTATCCTTTATTTTTTTTTTGCTAAAATTACATATTAAAATCAATGTTTTAAAATACCCTTTGATACCCTGACAGTGTACTCTGCCCTAGAAAGATCACGTTTGGAGTATTGCTCTAAGTTAAGGGCACGATGTTTGAAGAAGGACATTGACAAACTAGAGAACATCCAGAGAAGGGTAACCAGGATAGTGAAGAATTTTGAGATCGTATTATTTTAGAATTAGTTGAAGGAATTGGGGATTCTTCCCCTCCCACCAAAAAAAGACAAGAGGGCTTAGGAAAGGACATAATTACTGTGTTCAAGTACTTGAAGGGCCATCACAAGGACAAGAGATGAGATTTGTTCTGGTTGGTCTCAGATTGCAGATATTTGCAATGAGTAGAAGTTGCAGAAAAGCAGATGTAGGCTTACTGCAAAGAAAAGAAAAACTTTCTAACAATTAGGGGTATACATGAGGGAAATTCATTGCCTTTGTTTGTAATAGGTCCCCTGTTTACAAGAAGTCTTCTAGCAAAAGTTCATTGACCACTTGAGGTATTGATGGGATTCTTGTCTAGGTATAAATTGGACTATATAGTCCATGCAATTTGTTCCATTTCTAAATTTTATTCTCTTTGTGGTGTACCCTTCTCTGATAACCCTAGCTCCAAGTTTTCTTTCCTTCTTCATGTTTTACTAGGATACTTTGTTTGGAGTATTTTTCCCCTGTCAAATTCTACCTAGTATAATTTTCAGTGTAGTCATAATCTTTGTATCACTAGGACCTGGAACTCTGTCTTGCCCAAAACACAAGCTTAATATATGAAAGTTGAATTGAATTACATTTAGTTCAGTTAACTAGCTTGAAAGGAAACTGGTATTAAAAGGATAAATGACTCTTGAAATTTAAGAAACCTTTGAGAAAATTCTTTAGAAAATGCTGAAACAGACAAAAATAATGACTGATTCAAGTAAATGAGGCTAATAATATTAATCTATGATTTGCTATCCTGATCATTTCATATTCATTTCACTTGTTAATTACTTAAAGTTAGTGACTTATAAAGCACGAGTTTAGCTCATGGTTTAATTTAATCATAAACTCTATATATTCCTCTTTAATGATGTTTTCTCTCTATTTCTGATTCCATTCATAAAAATCCTGTAATGGCCTAGATATTCAGCTGTAGAACTGTCAATACCCAGCTGCTATGGATGTAAAACTGGAAAGTATGATACAATATGCTTAGTTAGACTCACACAAGCCTAGATAAAAATTACCACAAACTCTTTAGCATAATAAAAAGTCAACTCATGGATTCAGACAGGCAAAGATACAATAGTATCTTAAAATTTGAACTTTGAGGAAGTTCAAACAAAATACAAACACTGATTTTAAAAAAAAAATCAACCTCTGGAGCAGAGCCAAGATGACAGAGTAGAGAAAGTGCTCAGCTGAGCCCTCACAACTTTCCCATGCAAATAACTTTAAAATAACACCTCAAATCAAATTTTGGAGTGGTAGAGTCAAAAAAAAAGATAAGAGTAAGACATTCTAAAAGCCCAAGAGAACTAAGGAGTTTGAAAAGAGAGATCTGTGACATGGGGGTGGAGAGTGACCCAGAGCCTACAAGGATTAAACACTAGTGTGGGATGAGGTGGTGGTGACAGAAGCAGCAACAGCATCAGGAGCTCCCAGACCAGAGAGAGTGAGATGGCAATATGTCAGAAAGAAACTACAGGGGATTCCTGTGCTAACACTGGATGTAGTGCTTAGCAACTCAATTGCTTATGCTGACTTCTGCATCTTAGTTCAAAGGAGAAGCACTTTTAGACAAGGGGGAGTGGAATCCATGAAGGGTAGTATCATTTTTGCACTCAAGAAGGGATCAAGAACCCTGAGGAGCAGCATCAGTTGCAATCCCAAGAGATCAGGGACCCTTCCTGAGTAAGGAGCAGTGGACAGACTAAGAGAACAGTGACCTCACCTCTCCTCAGATCACACTAACTTGGAGGTGCCCCAAACTTCCAAACCTTTCGAACTAACTCTGAAAACAGCAGTGCAAAATAAACCTGAACCATGAGACATTGCCTCTACCTCCAACCATCCTTGAAACAGAGCCCAAACATTAAGTTCAAAATCAAGAAAAAAGGTGGAAAAATATGAGAAAATAACAACAACAAGAGTACCTTGCCATAAAAAAAAATTCCTATGATGATAGGAAAGAGCAGGAAACAGCTCAGAAGAAGACAATGAAATCCAATAAGCAAAAGCAAAGGCTCAAAGAAAACCATAAGTTGGACACAAGTGCAACAAAAATTCCCTAAAAAGCTAAAAACATTATTTTCAAAATCAAGTAAAACTGATAAAGAAAAAAAATAAGGAAAGAAATGAAAGTAAAAAAATATGAAAATACATTTAAAAAATAGTAAGAGTGACATTATTTAAGAAAATAATGCCTTAAAAAAGAAAATTGGTCAAATGGAAAAAAAAGAGGTACAAAAATTTTCTGATGAAAATACACGTTAAAAAACAGAATTGGAGGCAGCAGAATTGCACAGTGGATAGAGCACTGACCTTGGATTCAGGAAGAACTGAGTTCAAATCTGGCCTCAGACACTTGACACTTACTAGCTGTGTGATTCTGGGTAAGTCACTTCACCTCACTGTCTCACAAAAAAAAATTGGCCAAATTGGGCAAGTAGGAGCTAATGACTCCATTACACATCCAAAAAAATGGTCCATCAAAGTCAAAAAAATAAAAAAAAGAAGAAAATGTGAAATATTTCATTCAAAAACAATTAACCTGAAAAAGTATCAAGGAAACATAATTTAAGAATCATTGGATTACTTGAAATCCAACAGATGTCATATTTCAAGAAATTGTTATTGAAAACTCATAGATATCCTTGAACCAAAGGATAAAGTAGAAATGGAAAGAATTCATCAGTCCTAACCTGAAAGCATTCCCAAAATGAAAACTACCAGGAATATTATTTCCAATTTCCAAAGCTCCAAGGTCAATGAGAAAATACTTCAAGTAACCAAGAAGAAAGTATTCAAATAACATGGAGCCTAAGTCAGGACCATACAAGATTAGCATCTATCACATAAAAAGCAGAGAGTTTGAAATATAATATATCATAAGGCAAAAGATCTGAGATTGCAACTAACAATCACTTCCCCAGCAAAACTGAGTACAATACTTCAAGGGGAAAAATGAAAATGTAATGAAGTAGAAAACTTTCAAACATTCCTGATGAAAAGACCAGAATAGAAGATTTGACTTTCAAATACAAGATTCAAGAGAAGCATAAAAAGGTGAAACAAAAGTGAAATCAAAAGAAACGCAATAAAGTTAAACCATTTTCCTCTTTATGTGAGAAGATAATGCACATATCCTTGAAGAACTCTGTCATTATTAGGGAGTCTGTGTGGAAAGAAAATGTGAAAGTGAGTTGATTATGTCAGGATGATGTAGAAAAAAATGACTGTATTGGGCAAGAAAGAAGGATTCCCTAGAAGACTGAGGAAGTGAGAGGAAGAATGGAGAAAATTATCTCACATAAAAAAGGTGCACAGGCTCAATTGGGTATGGAAATCTATCTTACCCTACAGGAAAATAGGGGGTAAAGCGATATGAGAAGGGGGGATGGTAGAAGGGAGGATAGATTGGGGGAGGAGGAAATCAGAAGTGAACACTTTTGAGGAGGGACAGGGGCAAAGGAGAGGCTAGAATAAAAGAGGGGCAGGATAGAATGGAGGAAAATATAGTTGGTCTTTCACAACATGAGGGAAGAGCTTTTACAGTGGAGGAGAAAATGGGGGGGCAGGCAACACTTAAACTTCACACATCTAAATTGATTCAAAGAAGCAAATATAAATACTCAATTGGTAATAAAAATCTATCTTATCCAACAGTATGAGGGGAAGGGGGTCAGAGAAAGGGAGAAGTGATAAAAGAAGGGATATAAAAGAAGGTAGTGGTCAGGGTCAAAAGAAACTTTAGAGGAGGGACAACATAAAAAGAGAGAAAGATAGAAGAAAATAGAATGGAGAGAAATGCAGATAGTAATTGTGAATATGAATGGAATAAACTCACCCAAATAACCAAATTGGATAGAAGATGAATTAGAAATCAGAGTAAATAATGTTATAATATATATGTAATATACAAAAAACACCCCAAAAACATGAAACAAAGAGACAGTAAAAAATAAGATGCTGGAGCAGAATCTATTATGCTTCGGTTGAACTTAAAAGGGAAAATGAGGCAATTATGATGTCAGACAAAGCAAAAGCAAAAATAGACCTAATTAAGAGGGATACTTCTTGCTGGATCCATAGGCAATGAAGTTATATCAATACTAAACAAATGCACCAAATGGCATAGCATCCAAATCCTTAAAGGCATTAAGTGTTAAGTATTAAGAGTATTAAGAGTAAAACTATACTTGTGGGGGGACCTTACCTTTCCAAAGCTAGATAAAACTAACCATAAAATAACATTTTTAAAAAATCAAGGAGTTGAATAGAATCTTAGGAAAGTTGGATATGATAGACATGTGGAGGAAACTGAATAAGAATAAAAAAAAAGTTTAACTTTTTTTTTCAGTTATACATGGCACCTTCACAATAATTGACTATGTTGTAAGGTATAAAATCCTCACAACCAAATGCAGAAAATCAGAAATATTTTCAGACCAAAATTATACTTTAAAAAATGACTCTGGAAGCATAGATTAAAAGTAAATCAGAGATTAAATAATCTAATCCTAAAGAATGAGTGGGTCAGAGAACAAATCATAGAAACAATCAAGTAGTTCATAAATGAGAATGACAATAATGAGACAACATTTCAAAATCTTTGGTATGCAACCAAAGCACTACTTTCTTGAAAATGTATATCTCTTAATGTGCATATCAATATAAAAGCCAAAGAACAGATCTAGGAATTGCATATACAACTTAAAAACAAACAAACAAACAAAACAAAACAAAACAAAAAAACTAGAAAATGAACAAATTAACATCCCCAATTAAACAACAAAATGGAAATCCTGAAAATCAAAGGAGAGATGAATAAAACTGAAAGTAAAAAACAAAAAACAAAACAAAACATTGAACTCATAAATAAAACTAGGACTTAATTTTATGGGGAAAATAATAAAAAAGCTAAACCACTGGTTAATTTGATTTAAAAAAAAGAAGGAAAGAAGTGGGGCAGCTAGGTGGTGCAATGGATAAAGCACTGGCCTTGGAGTCAGGAGGACCTGAGTTCAAAACCAGCCTCAGACCAGACACTTGAAACTTACTAGCTGTGTAACCCTAGGTAAGTCACTTAACCTCAATTGTCCCCCCCCCCAAAAAGAAGAAAACCACATTACTGGTATCAAAAATGAAAAGAACACATTCATATTAATGAGGATAAAATTAAAGCAATTATTAAGAGTCATTTTGCCCATTTAAATGCCAGTAAAACTGGAAACCTAAGTGAAATAGATGTATATATTATAAAATAACACAAATTGCCCAGATTAACAGAATATGAAACAGAATACATCAACAAATCTATCTTAGGGGAAAAAAATGAATAAGCCATCAATGAGCTTCCCAAGAAAATATGCACAGGACCAGGTGGATTTACAAGTGAATTCTGTCAAGCATTCAAGGAACAGTTAAACCTAATACTGAATAAACTCTTTTTAAAATAGGTAAAGTAGTCATAGAAAATTCCTTTTGTGATGCAAACAGGGTTTTGATACATAAACCAGAGAGAACAAACACAGAGAAAGAAAACAGTTTTTTAATAAATATCAATGCAAAAATTTTATTTTAAAAATTTTGATAGTATTTTATTTTTCCAATTACATATAAAGATAATTTTAACATTAATTTTTTATAAAATTTTGAGTTCCAAATTTCTCCCTCTCACCCCTACCCATTACTAAAATAGTAAGCAATTTGAAATAAGTTACATATGTGATGCAAAAATTTTAAATAAAATTTTAAACACGAGATTACAACAATATATTCCAAAGATCATACTCTATCACCAGATGAGATTTATGTCAAGAAAGCAGTGGGGGTTCTATAATTAGAAAAATAATCAACATCATTAACTGTAACAATAACAAATATCATATGATAATCTCAAAAGATATAGAAGAAACCTTTGACAAAATACAACTCTCATTCCTATTAAAAATACTAGAAGACACAGGAATCAATTGATCCTTTCTTAAAATGATAAGCAGTATCCATACAAAACCAATAGCAAACACTGTCTGTAATGGGGATTAACTTGAGACCATCCCAATAAGATGCAAATTGAAGCAAGGATGTCTATCCACCACTACTATTCAACATTATACTAGAATTCCTAGCTATACCAATAAGAAAAGAACAAAAAATGAAATTGAAGGAATAAAAATAGGCAGTGAGGAAGTAAGACTCTAATTCTTTGGAGATGATGTGATGACATACTTAAAAAAAAAAAACCCTTGATAATCAACAAAAAACTACTTGGAATAATAACTTCAGTAAAGCTGGAGTATATTAAAATAAATGTGTGTATACCAACAGAATTTCTATATGCTACCAAAAAATCCCACAGTGAGATAGAAGGAGAAAGTCCACTTAAAATAACTATAAACAATATAAAAGACTTGGAATTCTGCCTGTTAGGACAAACCCAGAGATTACATGAACACAATTAGAAAACATTTTTCACACAAATAATGTCAGATATAAATCACTGGAAAATATCAATTGCTCATGGGTAGGCCAAGCCAATATAATAAAAATGGCAATTCTCCCAAAATTCATTTACTTATTCAGTGCCATACCAATCAAATTACCAAATACTTGTTTTATAGAGCTAGAAGAAAACTAACAAAATTAATCTGGAAGAACAGTGTCAAAAATATCAAAGGAATCAAATTAAAAAAAACGTTTAAGGTAGGCAACTTAGCAGTACCTGATTTCAAACTATATTACAAAGTGGTAATCATGAAAACAATGTGGTACTGCATAAGAAATGGAGTGGTGGATCAGTGGAGTAGATTACTTATACAATACACAGTAATAAATGATCGTAGTAATCTAGTGATTAATAAATCCAAAGATCCAAGCTTTGGGGATAAGAATTCACCATTTGACAAAAATTGCTGGGAAAACTGAAAAGTAGTTTGGCAAAAACAAGGTGTGACTAACAACTTACATTGTATAAGAAGATAAGGTCTGCCAAGATATTAAGAGATACCTTTTTTTTCTAAAAGCTAAGACCCAGCAAGCAAACTGTGCCCTACACTTGGCATAGCAATAATCCTTTGCTCTCACCTTTCCTGAGCTTGGGCAAGCACCAACAGGCCCAGCCTAATCACACTAGGGCAGGTTCCCCACACACACTGGGGGGGGGGGGAATGGATCCCCTGCACATGTGACCTTGCTTGCAAGCCATTTCCCTCACTTCTGTTTGAATCCTGACTCTCCTGTCTCTTGCCTCCTCTGTTGACTCCATCTGGTTGACAGGTCAAAATGGATTAATGATTTAGGCATAAATGGTGATATCATAAGCAAAGTAGGGGAGCATAGAAAAAAATGCACCAATTAGATCTATGGATAAGGGAAGAACTTTTGACCAAAGAAGAGATAGAAAGGATTATGGGAAGTAAAGCAGGTTATTTTGATTATATGAAATTTAAAAGCTTTTGCACAAAGAAATCTAATGTAGCCAAAATTTGAAGGAAAATAGGAAAGTGGGGGAAAATTTTATAGTAAGTTTCTCTGAAAAAGATTCCATTTCTTAAATGTATAGATAACTGAGACAAATTTTTGAAAGTAAGAGTCATTCTTCAGTTGGCAGATGGTCAAAGGATACGAACAAGCAGTTTTCAGAAGAAGAAATCAAAGTTATCAATAGTCACATAAAAACTCTCTAAATCACAACTTGTTAGAGAAATTCCAATTAATACAACTCTGAGATACCACCTCACAGATATTAAATTGGCTAGCATGATACAAAAGGAAAATGATTTATCCTGGAGGAGATGTGGAAAAATTGGTACACTAATTCACTGCTGGTGGAGTTGTGAACTAGTCCAGCCATTCTGGAGAATAATGTGAGATTATGTCCAAATGGCTATAAAACTGTGCATATCCTTTAACCCAGCAATACCTAATAAATCTGGATACCAAATAGATCAAAGAAAAAAGGCAAAGGATCCATTTGTGCAAAAACATATTTATATCAACTTTTTTTGTAGTGACAAAGAATTAGATATTGACAACACGCCCATCACCTACAGAATGACTGAATGAGTTGTGGTATAATGGTTGTAAGGGAATACTATTGTGCTATAAGAAAAGATGAGCAGACAGGTTTCAGAAAAATCTAAATAGATTTATATAAACTCATACAAAGTTAAGTGAGCAGAACTAGGAGAAACCTGTAAACAGTTAACAATATTGTAAGGATGATC
Source organism: Vombatus ursinus (assembly GCF_900497805.2). Taxonomy (NCBI): domain Eukaryota; kingdom Metazoa; phylum Chordata; class Mammalia; order Diprotodontia; family Vombatidae; genus Vombatus; species Vombatus ursinus. The sequence continues at coordinate 1,545,259 of NW_020944646.1, forward strand.
AACTGTGAAAGACTTAGATACACTGATCAAGACCATGATCTAAGACAATGCTAATGGACCCATCATTAACCTCCAGAAAGAGAACTGCTGAACTCTGAATGTATATGGAAGCATGTTTTTTTTTTAAATTTCTTTACTTTTGTTTTATTTTGTTTTTTTTTGAAACACAGTTAACATGAAACATATTTTGCATGATTTCACATATATAACTGATACCAAATTGCCATCTCAAAGAAGGGAGAGAGGCAGGAGGGAAAGAATTTAGATCTAAATATTTTAAAAAATTGTGTCAAAATTTTTACATGAAATTGGGAAATATTTGACAAAATAAATAAAAAATAATTAAAATAAAATAAAATTTTAAAATGAATTAATCAATTAATATTAAGTACCTACTATGTATCAGGTACTATGCTAAATAAAGATACAAAAAGAAGGGGAAAAAAGACAGATTCTGCTCTCAAAGAGCTTATAGTGTAATAAGGGAGAAAACATGCAAAAAACTATGTACAAAGAACATATATATTAGAATAAATTGTAGTAATTTCAGTGAGAAGTCACTAAAATTTAGAAGGACTGCAAAGGCTTCTTATGCATAATAGAACTTTATCTAGGACTTGAAGGAACCCAATGATACATGTAGGCGAAGAGGAGGAGGGAGAAATTCAGCAAGCATGGGGGACAGCCAAGGGAAATGCTAAGAGACAGGAGATAGAGTGTGATTTTGATGAACAGCAAGAAGACCAGCGTCATTGGGTCATGGGGGAGAGTAGTAAGGTATAAGAAAACTGGAAAAGGAGGAAGGGGTCAGATTTTGCAGGGCTTGGAAAGTTCAACAGAGGATTCTATATTTAAGTAATAGAGAGCCACTGTAGTTAATTAAATAGGGTGTTGATATCATCAGATTTGCAATTGTGGAAGAGTCATCTGAGTGTCATATAGAAAATGAATTGAAGTGGTGTGATTTGAGGTAGACAGATCAACCAACAAGATATTGTAACTGTCCAAATGTGAATTGCTAAGTGCATACACTAGGATGGTTGCAGTGTCACAGGAGAGAAGAGGGGAGTTTTTGCCAGATGTTATGAAGATAGAAATGACAAGATTTGACAGATATGGTATGGAGGGTATTAGAGAGAGTAAGAAATCAAGGATGATATTTGGGTTGTGACCCTGGTGACTGGGAGGGGTGATACCTTCGACAACATTAGGGAACTTAGGAAAAGGAGAGAGTTTTCAGAGGGGAGGAAAGAGATAATGAGTTTATTTTTGGCAATATTAAGTTTAATATGTCTATACTCATTACATCTGTTATATCCAGTTTGAGATGCTTGAAGGCTGTTGGAAATGTAAGCCTGGAGGTTGAGAGAGAGGTTAGGGCTGGACAAACTGACCTGAGAGTCATCTGAATAGAAATAATAACTGAAACAATGGGAACTAATGAGCTCACCAAGCAAAATGATACATAGAGAGGACAGAAAAGTGCCCGAAGCAGAGTTTTGGGGGACTCTCATGGTTAGTAGGTGTGACCTGGATGTGGATGCAGAAAAAGAGAAAGGAGTGGTCAGAAAGACAGGAAGGGAACCTGAAGAGATCAGAAGCCAGTAGTCAAGGAGAAGAGGTTAACTGACAGTCTCAGAGGCTACAGATAGATCAAAGATGATGATAATTGAGAAAAGGTCATTAGACTTGGCAATTATGAGATTGTTAATAACTTTAGACAGAATAGCATCAGTTGAATGATGAAGTTAGAAGCCTTATTGCAGAGTTTAAGAAGAGAGTGAGAAGAAAGGAATTGAAGGCACTTACTATAATCTTCTCAAGATGGCTGCCCATAAAAAGAGGAGAGATAAAAGACAATAGCTAGTGGGCATGGACAGGTAAAGTGAGTATTTTTTCTTTTTTTAATGGTGAATACATGGGTATATTTGAGGGCATTAATGAAATAGCCAGTAGACAGGGAGAAAGTGAAAATGAATGTGAAAGTAGAAATGTGTCAGGGGACACTTTGCTGGAGAAGCCAGCATGGAATGTGTTCACTTGTGCATGTAGAAAAGTTAGCCATGGCAGAGAAAAAAAAGTCACCTCTTCATATAAACATAGGTGAAGGAGATTTGCCAAAAGGCATCTGAGTGATATGAGATGAGGAGGAGGGGAGAAGAGGGAGCTCTAGGTAAATAGCCTTGAATTTTTTTTCCCCATGAAATCTGAAGCAAAGTACTCAGCTGAGAGGGTGTGGGGGAGTAGAAGGGAGGTGTACAAGATCAGAAAATGGATGAAAAAGTTTGGAAAAGCCATTGAGGTGAATGAATAATTATTAAAACCTTCCATATGCCAGGGACTAAAATAGGTGGTAGCAATGTAATAAAGAAAAAAAAAAGAAACTGGGACTTCTGTGAAATGTGACCCAGGCTTTTCAAAAAATACAAAAAGAGGGGGGCAATGTAAACTAAAGAAGAAGCAGTTACCCAGTGCATCTGAAATGCACCACTGATCAATTTCTGACCTGAAGTAAAAAGAAATCAATTCAGTACCTTAATGTGTTACAGAACTTCTGAATGATGACTCTAGAACACATAAGGTTCATAATGATATTACCTTCCAAAATCAAACAAATATTTGGACCAGAATACTGGATAATTGTGGCTTGCTATTTTGGTCCAGTTGGCCATGTAGGAAATATTTTAGGGTATATGGTTAAAACTTACTCATAAGTCCAATATCCTACTTCCAGAGAGCATCTATAGTTTCCAGACATTATACAGCCACAGATAAAGCATTCCACAGTGATTTTTTACATGAAAGCTTTACTGTTCTCTATTCATATTCAATAAGTAGAATTTTTGTTGCATAAACAAGCTAATGAATATATTATAATTCTATAAACTTGATGAAAGTTTGGGTCTTTCATTGGTATCAGGTTCCAATTATGTACAGGGGAAATAAGGGTAAGATTTTTATTTTCATCTATGAAAATTATTTTGAGTTGTGAAGAAACAACTATATTCCAATGCAGTTATGTAAATTCCATGAGGTTTGTCAAAAATTTTTTTTCTCCAGTTTTTTCAGTTGGAAGTTCAGAAAACTAGAAATAATAAGATTCATATTGGAAAAAGATCCAATGGAAATGATCATACAATTATACTGGAGAGTTTCTAGTCAATTGCTGCTATTCTCTTTTTAGGGTCCTTCTTGTATTGTCCATCCCACTGGGGTAAAAATGTGTAGATGATATGTTTTCCACTTCTGACCAAATCAACAGAGGTTAAAAAAAAATCATAACAATCATCTCAAAAGAGAAAGTTAACACACGATTTCATACAGTTCGTTCTTCCCTATAGCTAACCAAACTGACTAAATCCTTTCAAAGCAACAAGAAGTCTCATAATAATTGAAACAACACAGTCTCAAGAGAATAGGAGATAAACTGTATTATGTCCCTTTAAACGGTTTACAACATTGAAAATACTTCCAAACCCAACAATAATTTAAGAATTTATTAGAATTCATTATATAATTTATTATAATTTATAACAAGATACAATAATTTGTTACAAGAATTTATTATAATATTTTACAATAATTCATTATAAGGAATCCAATCTTCTCTAGTCCTTACCTTATACCACAGGATTTCAGGCTCTCTGTATGGTATTAGAAAATCCTCTATGTCCCGGCATGAGATTTCCTTACTTTTGCTAAGCTCAGCTTTTTCAAAGTACTTCATCTTTGAATTGTAGCAGAGTCCAGTGTCATTTTCACCCACAGTCAGTGAAATGGACACTTTCATACAATATGTGGAATTTCTGAAACAAAGCAGAAAACAAATGGTGGTATAAGTTGAGAAAAGAAATAATGCCTTATACTCATATAGAGCTTCACACTTTGTCAAAGTACTTCCACCTTCTTTATTCCCACAATCCTAATAATAACTCTGTGAGGCAGGAAAAAAATGGGTATTATTATCTTCCCAAATGACAAAAACTAAGGTTTAGAAAAGCTAAGTGACTTCCATAAAGTAGAAAAGCGAGTAAGGGGAAAGGACAGAACTTGAAACTTTATCATCTGAATACAAGTTCATTGTCTTTCCAAAACTGCCATCAGTTTGACAAAGTAGAATTCATCAAGGCAAAAACAAAATATGATGTTGTATTGTGCACATTTTATGCTAACTTGAATTATCTTACATTATTTCTTCATTTGTTCATTAAGTATGAATATTTATTTAGCAGATTCATATACAAGTTATGATGGTAGACACTATTAAATATCTTTTAAAAATTTTGCCATGACCAGTGTTTGTTTCTGTAAGGGGGGGGAATGGTTACTGATATAAGCATTGAAAAAGATATAGTGTTATATTACATAGAGGGTAAGTAAAATCTTTTAAAATGTTTAAAATGATATTTAATATATTTTAATATTTTGACAAAATATTTTAAAATATCAGATTGAATCATAAGGGAATATATCTGAGTTTTCTTACCTATTTGTGTGATGCATCATATGATTCATAAACTGTAAAATGTTGCATACATTTTAGTTTATTATTATTACTATCATCATCTGTTGTTGTTTATGCATTTTTCAAGTTGCATTCAACTCTTCGTGACCCCTATTTGGGATTTTCTTGTCAAAGATAATGGAGTGGTTTGCCATTTCTTTGTTCAGCTCATTTTACAGATGAGGAAACAGAGGCAAACAGGATCAAATAAGTGTCTGAGGCCAGATTTGAACCCAGATTTACTAGACTCCAGGCCCAGAACTCTATGTATTTTTCCACCTACCTGCCCATTATCTTTATCATCTTTATCACCTCCTAATTTTTTTCATCTTTGTAGTTATTATTCTATCTTAAATGGACAAATGATCACATAAATCCAAGATTATCCTGCAACAATGCAGATCATGATGCATCCAGCCATGCCCGTCAATTATTAATCTTGTCCAAAATCTCCGAAATGTTCACCACAATGCATTGAGGGGGTAGGAAGGGTAGTGGGAGAGCTTGGATGGAGTGGGAAGGTACAACGGCCTTTGTACTGGTTGTCTTCTTCCTTATACTTGAAGGGTACTAGTAACACGTTCTGGTTGTGTACCTTTCATCCCTTGGTTTTCCATTTGACTAGGCAATTTTCTCTTCATGCCATACAATCACTTGATAGCATCTTTTAATATATGTACATATTATATCTATAGTCTCAATATCATTTCATTTTTGTTTCCCTAATGAAGCATATTTATATTATTGAGACTGAGGATATGTAGATTTTGTTCACTGACAGTTTCAATTCTATTCATTGACCAAATTAGAACATTTTATTCCCAGATGACTTCATAACATTCTTCGCGAATAAATACTCTAATGATCTAATGATCAAAGAAAACTTTAATCCAGGAGAAATCAGACCATATTTACTTTAAATAATCTTTCAAACAAAAAGATGAGGGATAATGATAGCATTGTTATCATAAAAATGTAATATACAGACCTCTGTCCTAATCAACTCATAATAGGCTTTTAAATTCAATTTCCTATTCTATGCATTTTTCTTTCACTCAGATCTTTTAATTTATGACTAACCAAGTCTATATGTGCAAAATTTCATGTTCATTTGACCAAAACATAGCTTAGATAACATCATGTTGATGGTCTGTTCATTTCTCCTGTTCTTTAAGTTAGGGTGAAATACAAGATGTGTCATAATGGCTCTTATAATGTTATCTATATGTGTAGGAGAAAATGTCTAACATTAAGAAACAAACAAATATAGAAATTTCCTTCCTCCACTCCCCCTCATAAATGGATCTAAACCCTAATCTGTAGAAAATATTTCCTACAGAGAGTTCGAAAGCATTCTCTCTTTCATTGTTTTTAGCTTCCAACTCAGTGAGGGGACTAATGATTACAAACTGTTGACTGATGTGCTGAGTTTCTGTGTCTCCAGGATAGCACCATTTTCAAATTACTATGGACACTTTAATACTTGTTTACTGTTCCTCTTTATCAGGAGGTGATTAAAAAGCTAAAAATATAACAATAACCAAAGAGCACTAGAGTCCTTTTCACTAAGAAGAGCAGAGAGACAGAGAATGATCTTTTGCAAATTTATGGATATCTGATTCTGGAGTAGATATTTTCAGGAATCTTAGAATAAATGCTAAAAAGCAGCAAAATCTTTCCTGTGATTCCTAATGCATTGTAACAATGCACATTAAGGCATGATAATGTCTAAAGGAAAGGAATGAGTTTTCCTCAAGGTAGAGGGTAGCATCTTCTTTGTCAGTCATCATTATTTGTTTATTTGACCACATTAATTAAGCACTTACTGTGTTCAGAACACCTAAACATAACAATCAATAACATTTACTGATTATCTACAAAGCAATGGGTTTTAAGGCATAAAGAGATATATGATACCATCAATGCTATTAAGAATTATTATTGCAGTAGACTCCTAATTATTCACTTAAAGCTCCTTAAATTTGCAAAAGTTAGGAGCAGAGCAAAGATGGTGGAGCGAAAGCAGTGACTCTTGAGCTCTCTCTTAAAGCCCTCCAAATACCTGTAAAAATAGCTCTAAACAAATTCTAGAGCAGCAGAACCCACAAAAAGACAGAGTGAAACAAATTTCCAGCCCAAGACAACCTGGATAGTTGATTAGAAAGGTCTATTGCACCAGGCTAGGAGAGGAGTACAGTTTACCGTGGGCACACAGGCAAAGATGAGGCCACAGCAAACCTGGAGGAGACCTGAATCATAGGCAGCTGTGGCAGTTTCCAGGCTTCTCAGCCCACAAATGCCAAAGACAACTTAGAAAGTCAGTAGGAAAGGTCTGTGACTGTGGTGAGAGAAGCTTGGTCTCAGCCTCAGTCCCAGCACATCCGCAGGGTGGCAGCTGATTCTGGAGCTCTAGGCTCACAGATGGAGGGGGAATCAAGTGACTGATTAGAAGGGGAATGAAGGGATCTCTTTGCTGGAGCTGAGGCAGGATTCTCTTGTTTGCCCATGCTTGGATCTGGGTCACAATTCTGGGTGGCGGTCCTGGGGCAAGGAGGAGTGCTGGTGTGTTGGAGTTTGTGGTGGTGGTGGAGAGGGAATCCTCCTCACAGTTCTAAGGCAGAAAAGAGTATTTGTGGTCACATAGACCAAATCCCAGACCAGGAAAGGAGTAAACACCTCGCCTTTGATCATACCACCTTGGAAGAACTGCAAATTTACAGGTCCCTAGAAGTATCTCGAAAACGACTGCACAAAACCCCCTAAGCTTGGGACAGTACATTCCACACTGGAAACAAAGCCTAACATTAACAAAGAGTTTAAAACTCAAGGAATTAGCTGGGAACATGAGCAAACTGTGCAAAAAAAAAAAGTCAGACCATAGAATCTTTCTTTTTTCAAAGAAATTTTCAAAGAATTTTCAAAGAAAATCCAAACATACAATCAGAAGACAACAAAGTCAAAGTTCCTATATCCAAAGCCTCCAAGAAAAATATGAATTGGTTCCAGGCCATGGAAGAGCTCAAAAAGGATTTTGAGAAGCAAGTAAGAGCAGCAGAGGAAAAACTGGGGTGACAAATGAGAGTGATGCAAGAATGTCATAAAAAACAAGTCAACAGCTTCCTAAAGGAGATCCCTAAAATACTGAAGAAAATAACACTTTAAAAATAGCCTAACCCAAATGACAAAAGAAGTCCAAAAAAACCAATGAGGAGAAGAATGCTTTAAAAAACAGAATTGGCCAGATGGAAAAGGAAGTCGAAAAGCTCATTGAAGAAAATATTTCCTCCCAAAGAGATCATACAAATGGGAAAAGGGCCCACATGTACAAAAATATTTATAGCAGTTCTTTTTGTGGTGGCAAAGATTTGGAAATTGAGACGATGCCCATCAATTGGGAAATGGCTGAACAAGTTGTGGTATATGAATGTAATGGAATACTCTTGTGCTATAAGAAATGATGAACAAGCTGACTTCAGAAAAACTCAGAAAGACTTGGATGATCTGATGCTGAGTGAAGTGAGCAGAACCAAGAGAATGTTGTACATAGCAACAGCCACCTTGTGTGATGACTAATATTGATAGATTTAACCTTTCTCAGCAATACAAGGATCTAAGACATCTCCAAAAGCCTCCTGACTGAAAATGCTATCCACATCCAAAGAAAGAACTATGGAGTTTGAATGCAGATCAAAGCACACTATTTGCTATTTATTTTCTTCTATTGTGTTTTGTTTCCTCTTTCTGGTGGTTCCTTCTATTGGTTCTATTTCTTACTTACAATATCACTAATGTGAAAATATGTTTAATAGGAATGTATATGTATAGCCTATATCAGATTGTGTGCTGTCTTGGGGAGGGAGGTGGGGAACGAGAGGGAGAAAAATTTAAAACTCAAAAGCTTATGGAAGTGATTGTTGATACTTCAAAATAAATTAATTAAAAAAAGAAAATAATTCCTTAAAAATTTGAATGGATCCCAGAGAATCAAGTAAAAAAAACTACTTGAAATAATAAACAACTTTAGCAAAGTTGCAGGCTATAAAATAAACCCACATAAATCATTGGCATTTCTATATATTACCAACAAAGCCAAACAGCAAGAGATAGAAAGAGAAATTCCATTTAAACTTACTGTAGACATTATGAAATATTTAGGAGCCTACCTCCTGAAACAAACCCAAGAACTCTATGAACACAATTATAAAACACTTTTCATGCAAATAAAGTCAGATCTAAATAATTGGAAAAACATCAGTTGCTCATGGATAAGCCGAGCTAATGGAATAAAAATGACAATTCTACCTAAGTTAATTTACTTATTCAGTGCCATACCAACAAAACTACCAAAAATTTTTTATAGAGTTAGAAAAAATAATAACAAGATTCATTTGGAAGAACAGAAGTTCCAGAATATCAAGAAAACTAGAGAAAAGAAATGCAGGGGAAGGTGTCCTAGCCATTCCAGATCTTAAAATGTATTATAAAGCAGAAATCATCAAAACTGCTTGGTACTGGCTAAGAAATAGAGTGGTGGATCAGTGGAATAGCTTAAATATGCAAGACACAGGAGTCAATGACTATAGTAATCTATTATTTGATAAACCAAAAGACCCCAAGTTCTGGTATAAGAACCCACTCTTTGAAAAAAACTGCTGGGAAAACTGGAAAAGAGTATGGCAGAAACTAGGCATAGAACAAAATCTCACACCATATACCAAAATAAAGTCAAAATGGGTTCATGATCTAGATATAAAGGCTGTAATATAAGCAAACTGGGAGAGCAAGGAATAGTTTACCTGTCAAATCTATGGAGAACAGAAGAATTCATGACCAAACAGGAGACACAGAACATTACAAAAAGCAGTACCTGATTTCGAACTATATTACATAATGGTAATCATGAAAACAATGTGGTGCTGCATAAGAAATAGAGTGGTGGATCAGTGGAGTAGATTAGTTACACAATGCACAGTAATAAATGATCACAGTAATCTAGTGATTAATAAATCCAAAGATCCAAGCTTTGGGGATAAGAATTCACCATTTGACAAAACTTGCTGGGAAAACTGGAAAGTAGTTTGGCAAAAATAAGGCATGGACTAACAACTCACACTGTTTAACAAGATAAGGTCTGTCAAGATATTAAGAGACACCTTTTTATTTTTAAGAGCTGAGACCCAGCAAGCAAACTATGTCCTGCACTTGGCACAGCAACAATCCTTTGCTCTCACCTTTCCTGAGCTTGGGCAAGCACCATCAGGCCCAGCCTAATCACACTAGGTCAGGTTCCCCACACACACTAGGGGGGGGATGGATCCCCTGCACATGTGACCTTGCTTGCAAGCCATTTCCCTCACTTCTGTTTGAATCCTGACTCTCCTGTCTCTTGCCTCCTCTGTTGACTCCATCTGGTTGACAGGTCAAAATGGATTAATGATTTAGGCATAAATGGTGATATCATAAGTAAAGTAGAAGAGCATAGAAAAAAATGCACTGATTAGAGGCAGAATGGAGTAAATTATCTCACATGAAATAGACAAGAAAGGCTTTTACAGTGGAGGGAAAGTGGGGGAAGTTGATAGGGAATGAGTGAATCTTATTCTCATTGGATTTGGCTTAAGGAGGGAATACCATACACACTCATTTAGATATGGAAATCTATATTACCCTACAGGAAAATAGGAGGGAAGGGGATAAGAGAGTAAGGGGATGATAGAGGGGAGGATATATTGGTGAAGGGGGTAATCAGAAGCAAACACTTCTGAGGAGGGACAGGGTCAAAAGAGAGAATAGAATAAATGGGAGGTGGGATAGGATGATGGCAAATATAGTTAGTTTTTCACAACATGACTGCTGTGGAAGTGTTTTGCATGACCACATGTGTATAACCTGTATCAAGTTGCTTGCTTTCTCAATGAGGGTGGGTGGAGAAGGAGAAAGGGAGAAAATTTGGAACCCAAAGTGTTAAAAATAAATGTTAAAATTTTTTTTCACATGCAACTGGGAAATAAGATATATAGGCAATGGGGTATAGAAATCTATCCTGCCCTACAGGAAAATAGAAGGGGAAGGGGATAAGAGAAGGGGGAGTGAGATAGAAGGGAGGGCAGATTAGGGGAAGGGGTATTCAGAATGCATGCTTTCTTAGGGTGGGGGAGGGAGGGGATGGGAAGAAAATTTGGAACTCAAAATCTTGTGGAAGTCAATGTTGAAAACTAAAATTCAATTAATTAATAAATAAATAAAAGAAAAATGCAAAAAAAAAATAGAATTGGCCAAAATTTTTTTTTTGCAAAAGTCATTTACCTTACATGTAGATGGCACTACATGACACTCTTCCACTCAGTGACTTTGGGTGGCTCCTTTTAACTTTAAAATCAAATGCCTTTGTTTAATATTTAAAGTTCTTCACAACCTGGTCTCAGATCTACCTTTTCTTCCACACTGACCTTAATGCTCTTCTTAATTCTTTATCTTTCATCTTTGTGCTTTTTCATACACTATGCTCATGACTTAAATGTATTCCTTCCATGCTGACATCTTTTAGAACCCCTTGTATACTTCAAGACTCAAATGAAATAGTGCCTTAAACATGCACACTTTCTGGATCCTTTTGGGAGCTAAGTGGAAGTGTTTTGCATGACCACATGTGTATAACCTGTATTAAGTTGCTTGCTTTCTCAATGAGGGTGGGTGGGGAAGGAGAAAGGGAGAAAATTTGGAACCCAAAGTTTTAAAGTCCTCTGCTGGGAAAACTGGAAAAGAGTATGGCAGAAACTAGGCATAGAACAAAATCTCACACCATATACCAAAATAAAGTCAAAATGGGTTCATGATTTAGATATAAAGGCTGTAATATAAGCAAACTGGGAGAGCAAGGAATAGTTTACCTGTCAAATCTATGGAGAACAGAAGAATTCATGACCAAACAGGAGACACAGAACATTACAAAAAGCAGTACCTGATTTCGAACTATATTACATAATGGTAATCATGAAAACAATGTGGTGCTGCATAAGAAATAGAGTGGTGGATCAGTGGAGTAGATTAGTTACACAATGCACAGTAATAAATGATCATAGTAATCTAGTGATTAATAAATCCAAAGATCCAAGCTTTGGGGATAAGAATTCACCTACCTCCCTAAATGAATATTATGTCTATATTCTGCACACGATTATAAATATACAAAACATCCCTCAACACTCCCAGTCAGTCAATTAGCCAATAACATTTGTTAAATGCTTACTATGGGTCAAATACTGTGTTAAATATTGGTGATACAAAAAGGCAAAAAAGAGTCCTTGTCCTCAAGGAATTTACAATCTAATGGGCAAGGAAGCTAATAAATTAATAGGTGCATATAAGATATATACAGGATAAATAGGAAATAATTAACTGTGAGAAGGCACTGGGATTAAGAGAGATTGGGAAAGGTCTCCTGTAGATGAGACTTTATTTGGATCTTAAAGGAAACCCCTCCTCCCATAGAATATAGCTTTCTAAAGTTTGAAAATGTTTTATTTTTGGTCTTTATATCCATAATTCTTGATAAACGCAATGAACTCTTCTTTTCCATTACCAGTGAAGTTGGACTATTGCTTTACATAAAGGAAAAATATGGCAAATCCAGCATGAAAATAGAAAAGCACCTTAGGTGACATTTCTCTCCCATGATAGATTGGCTGACATATGAGCATAACAGACTGTCAGAGATGTCAAACACATGACCAATGTGTCTGCAAGGGTCCCTTGTGGGGAACCATACTAAAATGCAGTTGGGAAATATTTAGCAAAATAAATAAAATACAGGAAAACACATATGATGACAATAGATTGCTTTGTAAGTTAATATGCTGCCTTCAGGGATCCTTGCTTCTATTTGAGTTTGACATCACTGGTTTAAGTAACTTCCAAAAGAAACAGATAATTCCACAATACAGACAACTCACACACGAATAACTGAAAGACGGCTTATAGAAATGATGGCTTATGATTTTTGTGATAACTCTATATATCTACTGTTCATTTATCATTATGAAAAAACATTTATTAAAATAAGAAGTGACTCAAAATGTTTATAAATCTTAATTTAAAAAGGAAATCCTATAATGTGGCATGTCAACAAATAACTATTATTTTAGAGGAATCTCTGTCCACACTACTGTTTTAATTAAAATAAACATAATTTATATTTTTAAATGGGAGATATCTGTTCAGACATCCAAAATCATTTAACCTCAAATTACTATAGCCAATAGAAAGTGATAGAGCCATGACTAAATGAGTTTAAACTAAAACCAAAATGAAATGCAACAATTCCTTCAGCTCCTAGCACATTTATGTTAGGTTTCTAAGAGAAGTTAAGTGTATAATGGAACTCTGAAGAGACAGGGATAAACTGAATGCATAGCTCATAAACTGACTGAAGGGGAAGAGGAGAAACAGAGAATGGAAGTTTTATGGCCAATGAAAATATCTTCAGTAAAAATACACTTAATTTCTCTTTAAAAATGCTTGCAATATTGAGCATACATGAAACAAACATGAAAAGAAATATGCATTTAAGAAGAAAGTAAAGTTGTTTGTATACATAATTAAGTTTTTCCTTGGGATTCTCAGTAGACTGCCACTTTGAAAGTAGAGTATCAAATGTTGAAATCAAGAGTTATATTAGAGGACATTTTGGAATTAGTTTTTACATTATCCTACCCTAATCAATGAGAATCAAAAGAGAAAATATATATGAACTGCCTTGTAAAATTTTAAATGCTACATAAATATTAGCTTTTGTGGTTGTGGTCATTATTGTATTATAAATGCAGGAGTAGAATTTTGGATGGTATAAAAAGGAAGTGGGGAAGGGAAGATGTTTCAAAGGAGGAAATTGGTAAATGACCCATCATGAGATCATTAATACTTGTCTTGTGAAAACATGGATGATAATATTATACATCAAATCTTAGCCAACATACTTTAGTGAAAAGAATACTGATGTTGAAATCAGAGGACTTCTGTTCAGATAATGCCTCATATGCTTACTTACTTACAGTAAGCATAGAACCAGTCATTCAACCTCAATGAGCCTCAGTTTCCTCATCTGCAAAATAAAAGATTTGCATTGTCACAAATCTATCTATCTTTTAATCTATTATCTTACATATTCTGTCTTCATACTACTATATACCAGGCCACTATATGGAAAGACATAAAATGAGGTTATTAAAGGCAAACCTCAAAGAGTTATGAGGATTAAATAAGATAGCATATTTAAAATATTTTGCCACCATAAAAAGACAGTGTGGCACAGTAACTAAAACATTAGACCTAGAGTGGGGAAGACTTAAGTTTAAATCTTGTCTCAGATACTTACTAGATGAGCCAACCTTGGCAAGTCACTTAAATTCTTTCTGCTTTAGTTTCCTTATCTGCAGAATGGGTACAATTATAACAACTACTTTCCAGTGTGATTTTAAGAATAAAATGAGGTAATGTTTGTAAGGTGTTTTGCAAACTTGAAAGTACTGTATAGATGTTAGCTATTTTATCATTTTTATTATTATTATTCCCTCATAGTATCATTATAAGATAAATTTTGTCACATGGATAAGCTAATTCTAGATAAGAATTGTCACTTATCAGATAAAGACAGAAAGACCTCGGTTCAAATCTTGTTTTCACAATGTACAGGCTAACTTGCAAGTTACTTAAACATAAGAATGCCCATGTTTCTCTCTCTCTAGAACTGTAAATTACCAAGTAGTTTCTGACCTGCATAAAGAGAAGATTTCTTTATTCAAGGATTCCTCATGAAGTTGAAATCAGAATCAATGAAATTGAGCATTGGAAAGGATTTCAGTTTGCATTTAATCCAACCCCATTATCATAACATATCTGATAAGTAGGCTCTATTTTAAGACCTTCAAAGAGGGGGAGCCAACTATCCCTCTATGTTACTATTGAACCTCCTTGCAAATTCTGTCCATTGCTTCTTGTTCTGCTCCCTGAGGCTAAACAAGACAAATCTAATCCTTCCTTTTCCTAATAGTCTTGCTTCAAGAATGAAGGACAAACCACAACCTGTTAGTACTGTGAGCTGCCCACTAGGGACCCAACTAGCCTGTTCGAGTCTGCACCATGACTCTCTTCTTTCCTCTTTCCTTCTCTCCCCTCCCTTTCCCTTCCTTCTCTTCTCCCTCCCACCTTTCACCAACCATGTCATTAATACTCCATTATAGAAATTTTCATAGGAATCAAAATCTCACTCATTAGCCTAGAGTTTGTACATTCTGTTCCCTCTTTTTTAAAAAGTGGGGCATTTGTCCTTCTCTAAACTTGTGACGTGTCCATTTTTTATGATCTTCCAAACATTACTGATAGTAACTCAGCAATCACATTTGCATCTTCTTTAAGTACCTGGGGATATAATGAATTTGGGTGGCTAGGTAGCACAGTGGATAAAAGGCCAGGCCTAGAATCATGAAGATTCATCTTCCTGAGTTCCAATCTGGTGTCAGACACTTAATAGCTGTGACCATAGGTGAGTCACTTAACCCTGTTTGCTTCAGTTTTCTCATCTTTAGTATGAGCTGGAGAAGGAAATGGCCAACCACTCCAGTATCTCTGACAAGAAAACCCCAAATGGGGTTGTGAAGAGTTGGATATGACTGAAAACAACATACAACAACAATAATAACACATATAGAAAATTTATAAATAAGCAAATATTCATATATTTGGGAAACAAGTTCTTTAAAAACAAACAAAAAAAGCTGATCCACTTTGCTAGAGTAAGTGTTCACACTGAGAGTTCCTATATCAATGAAATCACTGTATTAGTTTTCCTCCAAAATGTACAAGGGACAATGGTAAACATTGAGTATGCAAAGATAACTCAGATATAACAGGGCCAAAAAAGTTAAGAGTTCATTGCTATTAGCAATGGTAGACAACCATAGATTGTTTTTGCATGGGGGAATGGTATGGTAAGAACTGCTTACTTTCAGGGAAATGATGATTGTCATTAGTGGAGAGTAAGATGGATTTTAAAAGTAGCTATTTCTGCAGGAATTGCATTCAATAATTAATACAATAGACACTCAATAAAAGTCTTTTGATAGGAATCCTAAAATAGCAAATCTACCTTTGAATAACTTTTCCAGCTACGATGACAAAATTTTCTAAAATGTCAACTGCTAAAATGGTAGGACTTATAGATCAATTGGAATCCTTTCCTATCCCACTCAGCATAATTATAGAACTGCTTAATTTAATGAGCTTTTAGAATCTCATCTTAGGAGCAAATTCTCAGAATGAATATTTAGCTCATAACAGAACTAAAGAAGTAAGAGAAAGAGTTAAAAGAATTGCCTTGCCTCTTCTTGGAAATCTAAAATTAAATGCAAAAGAAACAAATAAATAAATGAGCAAACAAATTCACTATCATTATTTAATTACACACTTAATAAATTAACTATAATTACATGCAATGTTTTCCCATTAATATAAATTTCTAATTCCTGTATATTAAATAAAAACTTTTTTTAAAAAAATACAACCCAGAATTTTCTTGTGTGTTTTTTTTAATTCATATAAAATGTTTGTTTATAGACAGGTAGATGTGTCCTTTCAATAGTTTCTATTGCATTTTGAATACCAGTTCAGCTGCATTGTTAAATTTTAAAATGCCTAAATCTAAAAGACAGCAATTAATCTGATTGACTTTTACTTTCTTTAAGAAACAAATGGTCAAGACATCAACAATTTAATTTGAAGTTATTTTGCTAAGGTAAACCTTTCATGGGAATAACAATGGCCAAAGGGTCCAGAGCACTTTGTTATCTGTATTTCAAAGCTACAATGATAATTTTACTAATAATAAAATGCTCTGGATCAACACAAACAAATTTGAAATGCAACTGCTACCTTTAGGTTATCAAAATTTTGAACTTAAAAGTTAAGTTATAGAAACATTGGTGGTAAAAGATACTAAACTATTCATTCCATATTTATTTGCCTTTAAAAATTGACAATACAGAATTCTCACATGTAGTGAAAAAAGTATTTTGCTAATTAAAAAATAATTAATTTACAGAACATTTTTTCCAGACTTGTATTCTGTGTTAAACTTTTGACTATTTGTATTCATTAATATCATCCTCTTGAAAAACATGAAGATCTGAGAAGAGGAATCCATCTCCCCAACCCCCACCAAATCCACATATATTTTTCATTTGCCTACTATATGTAAGGCAGTATAATAAGCATTGGAAATAAACAACCTCCCTCCAGAAAAAAGGTAACAGTCCCTACCTTTATGTTCCTATTTTACTCTATTTGAAAAGAGTTTAAATGAAGTAAAGGGAAAGACAGGAACCTTTAAAAATAATTTTTGATGAGTTTTCTCTATAGTACTAGCAGACCAAATCCCTAGAAAATCTTAAAGGCTCTGTATAGAAAGCCTCATTGTTTTTGAATCTACTCATTTTTCATTAGGTCCAAGAAGGAGATAAACTGGTTTAAATAGTAGGTGCAATGAGTACAGAAGTAAATGGGCCAATCTTTATATTCTATAGGAGAAGGAAATAATTGGGTACTGTGAAAAATCTCCAGAGAGTATATGCCATAGAAGGCCCTGACTCTCCACTGTAAAATCTAATGAATTTTAGATTTTATCAGATCTCCTGTGGAAATACAGAGCAAAAATTTAATGTATATAATTCAGAAGTAACTTCTAAAGTGAATCCATATAACTACCTCAATTTCTTGTTTGTCCTTGTCAGTGGAGAACTGGCATTTCTATCATGTATATTCACTGGATATTCTTTAAATAATAAGGTTGTCATGTGGGATATCTGTATTAGGAGGCTGGTTTGTAAGTTTAAAATACAGATTTGTTGTGTCCTATTTTTTTCTGTTAAGAGGGCTTGATGTTATTTTAATATTATTTTAGTTATATTATTTTAATATTAATTTTATTAATTCTTTTAATACAAATATCTTGCAACAAGACTTGAGTTTAACATACTACCTATGAGGTGAGCACAAGAAATAATAATAAAAATAATAAATGAATATTTTTTGTTACTACTATATACTTTGTCTACCTTCTCTTTCCAAACTTCTTCATTGAAGCTCATTCTTCTGAAGACAAATGAAGCAATGACACATTTTCATGTTCACAAATATTTATAAAATTTCTATTTCTCAATATTATATGTAAACATACTAAGAGAAGAGGATAATTCATCAATAATGAATAAATAAAGTGTTAATTAAACACTTACTATGTACACAACCCTAGGGATACAAATGAAAAACTAAGAATGACTGATTTCAAGAAACTCACATTCTAATAATGGAGACAACACATAAGGAAAAATTCAGCTGGCAAGTCAGATGGCAAAGAATCACAGTCCTTAGGGTAAAGCAGCAAACCAGATATTAATGCTTTTCTTGAATGTCATTTCCCTACTAAATATCTATATTTCTTATGTCAAACATTTGATACTAATGACAACTAACATTTGTATAATTATTTAAGGTTTACAAAGTGCAATAGTCACAAGTCTAGGCCTGGGTGAATAAAGGATTTAAGTACAGGTGTGTAACTTTCCTGAGGCATCTTGAAGTGGAAGCTAGAGTCTACTAATAGAAAATTGAAAGTATCATTTTAATTTCTCTCATATGTAATTTTAGTTATCTATGAAATGCATTACTCTTTTTGTCATAATTTTTTTGACCTAAGTGCCCCCTGAGAACACTTATGAAAATCAAATTTAAGTGAACTTCTACTACAAATGGGCTTTTCACCTAGTCCAAGCTAAGGTATTAACCTATGCAATTATGCCATTGTGATTAAGTGTACCTCCAAATTGCAGAGCAATTACCAAGAAAGCAACCACCACCTTTCTAGGCAAAAATCAGATACCATTTCCCATAAATGAATAATTATATGGAATGCTCTCAAATCAAGTGTCCAAGTTACATAAACCCATTTTAGTTGCAACATGAGGCAGCTTTGTCATATGCACAATATACAATATGCCACATGTATTAGTCAAGTCTTTGGCCACCTCAATAAATCAAAAAGATGCAGCATCATTCTCACTCCCATCTCTGACCTCCACCAGAAACTACAAATGATTGACTTTCAATAGAAGCACATATTGAATTGAATACACTTCCCTGGGTGTCCAAAGAAAGAAGTTTTTGTACCTCTATTTCCTGGCTGTCTTCAGCTTTTCTTTTTCTTTTCTTCTCATTTCTAAGCATCTCAGAGACCAGAGACCTGACAGTGAATTTTCCCAATCAAGAGATAGTAGCATTCAGGACATTGATGGAAGAATGTGAACTAGTACAAAGAAGGTTCATGCACTACCCCATGTGATCCAAACAGGGTGATTGTGGGCAGCGTGATTCTGGAACTCTTGCTACCTAGCTGCAGGATTGGGTGTTTGGAATAGTTCTTTGGTACATGATCCAAAACATAGCCTTCTATCTAGAGAAGGAAAATTACTTACTTCTGGCCCATTTAAAGGTTGTACCATTTATAAGTCCATGTTCCATAGTTTGAGTATTTAGCCATCTATTCAGAGAAGAGAAATTTCTTGGCAGAGGGAATATTGAAGAGGGAAGAGTATTGTTCTTGTGACCCTCACAGCTGGAGAATCAGTAAGGGGCCATCAATTTGGGGAACCAGAAGCTAGGAGTATTGTTCTTTTTTTCTTAATTATGAATTGTTTGGACAACATAGGTCCAGGGGGAAGGGAACTGCCTATCCTGCAGCCTGGAAGTTGTTTCCTTTCTAAGGGGTGAATGTTGACTAGGAGAGTAATAAAGTTTAACTTAAATAATAGAATAAGAAGATGCCTTAATGAGTTATTCTCTATTACATACATAAGTTTGCCTGACATTACATTCTTTCAAAGTATCATGTTGTTTTCATAAACCTTTCTATTCAGAATGCATCCAGTATTTATTGTGAGTCAATAAATGCTTCATCAGGTAACTCAAAGGTTTTAGTGATGTTTAATAAATTTCCAAAAAAAAACCTGAGGAGCTAGATCATTATTTGTGATATTTCATCACTGACTAAAAATAGGAATCCATAGGGGGCAGCTAGGTGGCACAGTAGATAGAGAACCAGCCCTGAAATCAGGAGGACCTGAGTTCAAATCCGGCCTCAGACCAAACACTTGACACTTACTAGCACTGCCTTAAAAAAATAAGAATCCATAGGAAGATATGAAAACTTTAAAAAACAACACTTAATAGCTAGTCCTTTTGTCCAATAAAAAGAGATAAATAATATATTGCTTTCTCTTTAATCTTTCTACCCTGTCATGAAAACAACTGTTCTATTTCTGTTCTCAACATCCAATTTTTTTTTTGTTTTTATCAAATGGTTCAATATAAATATAACATTTCCATGTGTGAAGTCTTTTCGATTAAAAAAATCAGTTAATCTTGTTTTACTTTATTGCCTAAAACAATTGCAATTAAAGTTCAGGCATAAAACAGGAGTCAATTATAGATATTTCAGGGTTTTTGTGTATGAGCATTTGTCTCTGTACTTTACAAAAAGGCAGATAGGTGTCTCAGTAGATAGAGTGCCAGGTCTGAAGATAGGAAGACTCATTTATCTTCATGAGTTCAATTCCATCTTCAGATATTTGCTAGCTGTGTGACCTGGGCAAGTCACTTAATTCTGTTTTCCCTCTGCAAAATGAGCTGGAGAAGGAAATGGCAGACCACTCCAATATCTTTGCCAAAATACCAAAACAAAACAAAAAAACCCAAAAACCTGGGGTCATGAAGAGTCAGACATGACTGAAAAATTACTGAACAACAACAACAACAAAGTCATGAAAAGTGAGTTTCTAACATTTCATTATTTCTGCTCATTTTTTCCTTTGGTTCCAGATGAATGAAGGGCAAACTAAAAGTTGATAGAAAATGTTTAGTAGTTGTCAATAACTGTGTACATGGAACAGATGTGTTTTCTTGTTGTTTGTTTGTGTTTTAGAAATTTCAGTAGCTTCATGAGGGTGAACCTGATAGAAAGCAGTGATTTCTCATATGAAAAGGAAAGGAAAAATTATTCCAGAGACTAGATACTTTCCTATGTCAATATAACTATTTTATGGCTATATTACTACATCTCATGTAATGTTCATGCAGAAAATTATTTACTCAAGAGATCAAAAACTGCCTTATTCTATAACTCACATGCTATCCAGTCATAATTTTGCTTTTTCCTTCTCTCAGAAAAAAAAAATGCAGTACAATACTAGTTGAGGAGAAAAAATCCTCCAAAGACTGAAAGATTATAACTATTAGCCTCATATAATAATCTTTTAAAAATTATACAATATTTTCACAAATTAGTTTCAAAATCCACATATTTCTCTCTCTAAATATTATCATATTTAGCTGTGCATCTCTACATGCATTACACAGTAAAAGTTTCATAGTTGCCACTTTAAAAATAATTTTACTTTTTATTTCCTCAAATGCAATTTTAACAAACCATTTTTGGTGGCTAAATTATACAAATTAAAACACTGCATCCTTTGAAGAGACTAAATCTGATATATAGATATAGATATAGATATAGATATATACACACACACATGCATACATAAACAACATAACATATATATTAGTTAATTGTTGTTATCCTTGTTAAGGTATGACTAACTCTTGATCACCTCATGGATCATACTGTCCATACTGTTTTGTTTTGTTTTTTGTTTTTGTCAAAGACACTGGTTTGTCATTTTTGTCTCCAGCAGATCAAGGCAAAAAGAAGTTAAATGATTTACCTAGGGTCACATAGCTATTATATGTCTGAAGTCAGATTTGAACTTGGGTCTTCCTTATTCTAGGCTCTATCCACTGAGTCATCTAGGTGCCCATATTAGTATATACACATAGATACACAGTAATACAGGATTGTTTGGTTGAAGGCATTGCCAACTAATTTGACTGTATTATTACTACTACTAATAATACTGTTCTAAATGCTTACTATGTATGAGGCATTTATTTATTCATTTTTAGTGAGGCAATTGGGGTTAAGTGACTTGCCCAGAGTCACACAGTTAGGAAGTATTATGTGTCTGAGGTCAGATTTGAACTCAGGTCCTCCTGACTCCAGGGCTGGTGCTCTATCCACTGTGCCACCTAGCTGCCCTAATATGAGCTTTTAAAATCAAATCAACTACTAAAAAGTTTTGTAATTGAGTCACTTAAATTCCTTGGACCTTAGTTTCACCATATATAGAAGGACAATGTCTATTAAATAATTTCCTTGTTCCTTTCTATCTCAAAATTTCCATTATATTCCAAATATATCATGACAGAATCTATTCCTCTGGGAGATTGTGTTTTAAGAACCACATTGATTTTTTTTGGGGGGGGGAGGGAGAAGTGCTTTTCATATGCTTTCACTGTGTATGTCTATGTGTCTTGTGGTGAAGGTAGGTGGGGACTAGGGTGTTACTAGTCATTTCTTTTTAAATATTCAGTGGTTATTTTGTGTAACAAAGAAAATGACAATAAGAGAGAAAACACACATTGCAGTAGCTCTTAGGAATTGTTTCTCTTGGATGCCATAAATTCTTATTTGGAGAAATGGAGAAATCCTAGCAGGGAGGATTTTTTTTTTTACTTCTCTCTCCTTTTATCTTTTTCTATTTTATTTCCCTCTCTCCTTCCTTCCTCTCTCTCTCTTTTCCTTCTTTCCTTCCTTTTACTTTCTTTTCCTTCTTTCTTTCTTTCTTTCTGTCTGTCTTCTTTTTTCCTTCTTTCTTTCTTCCATTCTTACTTTCTTTCTTTCTTTCTTTCTTTTATTTTTGTGAGTTTTTTCCTTTAACTTTTCAATCAAAGTAACCTGCTTCAGCAATTCTCAACTATAGTCCCAGTTCTGTCTTTGGGCACAAGTAAAATAATTCTAATTCCCCTTCCACACAACAGTCAAATAAAGGCATTAAGCATTTTTAAGTGCCAACTATATACCAGGTACTGTGCTAAGGGAATATTAAAGAAAGACAAAATGACAGTCCCTGCTGTCAAAGTGCAAGCAGTCTAATGAGGGAGATACCATGCACACAACTATGTACAAACAATATATAAATAAGAAAAATTGGAGGGAATCACAGAGGGAAGTTACTAGCATTAAAGAGGACTTGGAATAGTTTTCAGAATGTGGGATTTTAGGTGAGACCAAAATGTCTCCAGACAAGGCTGTAGAAAGGGGGATAAGCGAGGAAAATTTTAAGCATGGGAGACTTTCAGTGAAAATGCACACACACCACATTTCTTTCAAATGAAATCAGAAAGTCAACAGGATTTTCAGGAAGCAATTGGAAGCGAGACAGGGATGTGAATGCCTGATTTATTTTCAATTGTCCCCCCTTGATACACTGAATTAATGTCTACTATTTGCTTGTGCCATATAAACATAGTCAATGAGATTGGATTAGACATTTCCCTGACAAATGGATGATTTTGGGAATAAAGGAGGGGGAGAGGAAGAGACATGGGTGTGAGCTATAGAGATTTTCCCACATTTTTCTAATTTAATTTTCATTTTCTCCCCCTATATCCATACTAAACCCAGGGCCTCCTTACATGTTAGTAGGAGACCTTCATAATTCTGGAAGGTCAGAGGGTGAATAAGTAGTCTAAGCATTTATAGGAGTTTCCTCTGATAGTCAACGAGGATTTTGCAGATTTGGGGAAACTTGCACTAGCAAACCAAAGAAGTCAGTGTCATATTGACTCTGATGAAACCATTCCATTGAGAATTTAAATATAATGCCATCTGGTGAAAAATTACATTTTATACTTCCTTGCTGTTTGGTTAATTAATTGATTGAATAAGTGATAAGTTATTTTTGTAGAGTTACAGAAACCACAATAAAAACAGATGTGAATTATTAAGCCACCTGAAACACTGGCTATGTGCAAATATCCTTCACTACTAAGACTTGGAATGTTCTCCCTTGTCACATCCATCTTATAGAGTTCCTAGTATCCTTCAAATCTCAGTTCAAATGCCACCTCCCATATGAAGTCTTTCCTAATCTTCAAAGCTGCTATTGCCTCACTATCGGTGGTGGGGAGTGAGCATGGAGCCTTGCCTTTTTCAGATGTACATGCTTTTTCTCCTGATACAACATGAGCTTCTCCAAGCAGAATACCCTAGAGGACAGAGAGTCATAGTTAACTTCTGACACATACACAGTTAAGTGGTGAAGTAGACAGAGTGCTGGCCAGGGAGACAATAAGACCTCAGTTCAAATCTGGTCTCAGATACATGCAAGCATTGTGGTCCTGGGGAAGTTGTTTATCCTCTGTGTTTCCCTGGGCAATTAACTTTACTGCTGCTTGTCTCAGTTTCTTAATTGTAAAAGGGTGATAATAGTAGCACTTACTTCACAGGAATGTAGCGAGGATAAAATGTGGTAATATTTGTAAAAATGTGTATGTTAGAAAATCATTTAACCTATGAGCTGTCCAAGCTAGAAAAGTGCAGAAAAGTTGATACCTTATATTAATTTTGGATGGTTCCTCATCTGGAATCTCTGATGAAATTATGAGTCTGAAATACATGCGCACATGCATTCATACACAAATATATACATATATACATATATTTGAATGAATAATAAATTATAATAAAATGAACAAGTATTTATTTCATTAGAATTTAGGCCAATTTCAAGATCTTAAGATATTTTTCAGTTATGAATCTCATCATCATGTAAGTTAGTTTCCAGTTCTGTATTATTTTCAGATTTAATAAACATGTCATATATGACTTTAAGTACAAATATTACATAACACAGAACCTAGAAATAATCCCTAAGACCCTTCTTTCAAAGCTGACTTTGGAATGCTAATGACAATTCTTTGCGTTTGGACAATCAACTAGTTTGAAAGGCATCTAATTTCAATATCTAGCTGACATCTCTACATATTTTCCACAAGAATTACATGGTAAAATATAGGTATTATTATTATTATTATTATTTTAGAGATAAGGGAACTAAGGATCAAAGATATTAAGTAAGATATGAAAAAGTCCTCCTGTATCACAGTCCAGTTAAGTATTCTTTTCACTGTAACATGCAGCTTTTCTCGCTATATAGGGACTCTAGAGAGGGAAAAGAAGGAGGAAGGGAAAGGGAAGAAAAGAAGAAAAAAGAAAGGGGTGGAAAGGAATGGGAAGAGGAAGAAAACATAGAGAAGTAGTTCTGTCATCTCTTCTTTCCAAGTTACTTTTGGGGGATATAGTTATCTTTTGCTAGTTTTGTTCCTAATAGAATGGATAGTAGGAGCTAAAGGAACAATGCCTTATTAGCAGTTACATTTTAAAATATATTTGAAATTGAAGCAATCCATACTATCCCTCATAATTCCTTCATTCTACATTCTTTCATCACAGACAACCCATCTTTTCAGCCATCTATTAAAACACAAGAATACATATTTCACCTTTGCAGTCTATTGAAATGCTTATTTTTGGCTGATCAGAAAAATAGCTATTATGTACAGAATGTGGGCTTGGGATGAATGAACATTTATCTAATCTCTGAATGTAGGTGTGTTAGTACCTAGAATTGTTTGCAAAATAATTAGTACCATATAAACAATACATTTAAAATTCATTGTTTGGTGATATGATGTGAAAAGTTTTTCACCCAAATCAATCATGTTATTTACAAATAAATTCAGTACCACATCCAATTCTACCAGACATATAAGATACAAATAACTTTCTTGGAAAATGGGGAAAAAAGGTATTTTAATTAATATGTAAATAACATTAAATACTGTAGATTCTGTTTATAATTAAATGTATTATTATACACATGCGCACATGTATATATGAATATACCACACATACGCTATATCCATATGTCTGTAAATGTATACATACAGGCATTTAAGTTTAAAAAATTAAGTGTAAAAACTTCCTAACAATTAAAAATGCTTTGAAATGTAATGGACTCTAGAGAGAAGTGACAGAGTCCTCTTCTCTGGAAGCCTTCAAGTAGTGGTTGAATTACCATTGACCTGGTGTGGTATAGTGAGCATTGCTACACGTTGGAATTGGACTTGTTGGCTGTTGAAGTATCTTCTAACTCTCATATTTTGTGATTCCTCTAGGTAGATAACAGATAGATAGATAGATAGATAGATAGATAGATAGATAGATAGATAGATGGATAGATAGATAGATAGATGTGTATGCAAATGAATGAAGGAAGAGGAAAAGAAATATTGATACTCCTTTTCTCTTTAGTGACAAATTTTCTGGGTGATTTTTTCTAATTAAAAAAAAATTCCAAGTTTTTTTTTTTAAACTTCATTCCTTAAACCTGTTAGAACTTTAGTCTGGAAGAGACATTGAATTCATGGGTTATTTCTACCTTTGTGATGCTACTATTTTATGAAAAATTCCTTTGAGCATTTCACTTCTATAAGGGAAGAAGGAAAGTAAAACCAGATGGTTCACATAGTTTTGGTTCTATGTTTCCCAATCAATCCATGCATGAAAATTGTAAAAGATAACTATAAATGAAAAGAAATTATGTCCTACTTCCTTCTGCTTCAAATAATCCATAGAAATATTCACTTTGAGTCTCTCCCCTCATTGTAAAGTGTTCTAATCATAGAGTAATATAATTAAAGAAGTGGAATAGCCCTTAGGGCATCCATTTCAGAGGTTCATAATTTGTAATCTAAGCATTTCATGTTAGTATATAGAAATATTGAAAGTGGTCTTCAAATTCATATGTGTGACATTGTGGTTTTGATCATTATTTTGAAAGTTAATTTGGTGTGACTCTACAATGAATAGAAAAACCTTCTATAGACTAAAGAAATAAAATGCTTCCCAACTAAATTATTTTTCAAATGTGTGTTGACATTAAGCTATTGTGAAAAATAAATACAAATTCATTACTAGTCATACTGCATTTTTGTCATGTATATTTTCAATAAATAGAAAACTACCTATTTTCATGTTTTCTGTGTTATTTATAATCCTAAAAATGCATCCAATGTTAGAAAAGACTAAGAATTTCTAATCTGGTCCAACCCACTCAATGCCAATCAGAGAACCCAGGTGCAAGCATCTTAGGCTACTAAGGTTTGTTTGCTTGTTTTTCAGGGCCAATCACTTTAAATATTTAAAAAAAAGTCTAAAATTCATTAAAGTGGTAAGAAAAATGAGTATATTTCTCATATACAATAATCAATGGCATGACTCATGATTTATTCATCACCTCCTTCTCTTCATATAATCATAAACTGTATGAGGGCAGACATCCTCATTTGAACTCTGTCCACCCCAGTACCTATCACCATGCCTCATAGTCTGCTAAGTATTTAATAATTTTTTTGTTGAATTCAATTTAAAATAATTATTTACTATCATATGTAAGAAAACATTGATACTGGGTTGGAATTGTTTCCATTTCCATTAGATGAAAAGTTAGGGAAATAGAGGGCAACTGGGGCACATTTCACAAAAGGCAATGAATGGAATAAACAAATTTGAATATATAAAACGTTTACTTTAAAGAACTGTTAAATGACCTTTGAAAATGTAATTAAGAAAATTTTTCTGTGATCCATTCCAGTGAAGGAGTTTATTCCCTTGTTATAACTATAGGACCGTAGTTATGACTTTTAATTGATGTAACTGGCACAGAGAATGATCACTTGAAAAAAAAAACTAGTAGAATCCTTAGCTAGAAGAGTAGGAATGTGATCATTCTCACACACTAAAGAAAATATGATTAAAAAAAAACTTGGGTTGACTAGAAATAGATAAGGTACAAAGGTTTTATCATGGTAGGAACTGATTGTAAAATTCCACTATCAATATTATAAATTAAAATTTTAATTCTACCCTTCAAGATGTAGGCTATCCTCCTGTCAGAAGACTTGATGAATACCATCTTTTCCATGATTGTAATTAAAAAAAAAAGAAAGAAAAATAGTGCTTGGACCATTACCTATACCTTTAAAAAGTGAATTTCTCCTTACCTCAGAACTTACTAAGTCTGATTATAATGTATGACTCACTTTAGAGTTGTGTGATTTAGAGCAAATTCTTCAATTTTTTACTGTAGATATTATAAGAAACAAAATCTTTCTAACTGAAAGATAGACTATGCCTCTAACTTCCTTCATTGATACTAGGTTAATCCCTATGGCCAAAGATTAGATGAGTATAATGGAATTTTTCCCCTTAAATTACTCTTCACAAGTAAATTCATAAACTCAGTAAAAATAAAACAAATTCAACAAAACATCTATTAGCGGATGATAAGAAATTTGAGGAGGAAAACTGCATTAATCTAAACTTCCAGTCTTTGAAAATTAATGAAAAGTGCAATCTTCCTATCCTTTCCCTACCACAATTTTGGATCCCAGATAAATGAATAACGAGCTAATTGGGGGCATAGTAACTCGATGAAGGACCCTGAATTCAATAGTTTATATCTGACATTATAAGATGTAATAGTAGTCCATCCAGATATTTTCCAACTCCTACATATGTAATTCACCATCCATCTACATGCTGTTATAATGGGTTCCTACTTCTGTCACAAATCTTGTATCCTACACAGAGCCATGACAATGATTGTCCTTAAGTGCAAATCTAACCATGCCACTTTTCTAAATAATTAAAATATAAATTATATAGCACTTTAAGGTTTGCATAGAGTTTTACATATGTTATTCAATGTGATCTTCACTACAATCATCTAAAGTAGGCATTATTATTATTATCCTCAAATTACAAATGGGGAAAATGAGGCTGCAAGAAATTGTAACTTGCCCAGGGTCACACAACTAGCAAGAATCTGAACTCATGTCTTCCTGACTCCCAAGATAACTCTATCTAGTGTGCCATTTATGGCTCCCTTTTCTCTTTAGGACTAAAAAAAATCCTCTATTTCAAATCTAAAATTAAAAATCCTCAACTTGAATCAGGGTGCTCTGATTCTAGGGCCAGTGCTCTTTCCATTGTATCTCACTTGCCTTTTCATCTGACTGTCTCTTGTCCAATGCACATGTATGAAGAATGGTACAAAATAGTCCCTGCCCTCAGGAAACTTCCAGTCAAGGAGGAGATATAAAATATGTAATTTAAGAAATTATATTAAGTACTTACTATGATCTATAAACTGTCCTAAGTATAGAGAATACAAAAACAAAAACAAAGAAAAGTACCATGATGTAGTAGATAGGAAGCTGACCTTGGAATCAGGAAGACCTATGTTTAAACTTCATTTCTGACACATTGATTGTAGGATGTAGGGAAAGTCACTTCATCTCTAACTGTCCAACTAGATACTTTCTATGTTTCTAAAATTTAGAACTATTTCTCATTTGTACTGGTAGAGGACATTCTTTACCTGGAGCTTCTTATTCCAACTATCTTATCAAAAAGCAAAATTAAACTGTCATCCTCCAAGGACTTACATTCTATAACAAGAAGGGCTGGCATTTACATAATGCTTCAAAATTTGCAAAACACTTCATTCACATTTTCTCATTTGTTTCTCACTTAACCCCATACAAAATAATGATGGCATCAAATGAAAATATTAAAAGGCAATAAAAGAGCTGTAAATGCTGTGAAAGATTGGGTAAGGGCTTATGTTCAATTAGTGAAGATTTTATTGAAAAGGTGAAACCAGTTTCCACATTTATAAAACTATTCAGCTAGAAGGCACGGTGCATAGGAAGAAGGGAAGAGGATAAACATTTATAAAGTACATACTATGTTGCCAGACACTGTGCTAAGCACTTCATAATATTATCTCATTTTATCCTCATAACTAACCTGGGAGATACTATTATCTCCTTTTTACAGTTGAAGGAACTGAGCCAGTCAGAGGTTAAGTAACTTGCCCAGGGTAACATAGCTATTAAGTGTAGGAGACTGGATTTTAACTCAGGTCTTCCTGACCTCCAACCTAGCACTATATATATCTTGTTGCCTAACTGCCTAGCTATGGGCCTAGACTGCCTCTGACTGCTTCAGTTTCCTAAAACTGCAAAATAGGAATAATAATAGCACCTAATTTCCATGGATGTTGTGAGGAGTAACTGAGATATTTGTAAGGAGCTTAATGTAGTATCTGGGAGAAGAAAGTAAGGCTGGTGACTTTTCATGGCCCTCCTTCACTCAAATCAAATTCATTTGCAAGTTGTGTCATCATCTACCTGATGTTATGGTCCTCTTCAAGAACTATGGACAGATGGACAAACCACAACCTGTAAGTAGTCTGAGCTGCCCTACTGGGGACCCAGTTGGCCACTACCAGTTGATCAACTCAGATCCTTCCCTCCACTCTTCTGTCCTCTGGTACCATGCCCTTACTGAGGGTGTTCTGCCCAAAAGAAGGTAAAATTTGATGGACAAAACCTACCTAGTTAACTTGGAGTTTACTGGCTAGATTTCTTTCTCAAAGATCAAGCCTTAAACCCAATTCACTCTGGATCTCACTGATCAGACAACAATAGGTCCCTACCCTGCCCAAGCACCACTTATTTGTTATTTTTTGAGCCCTCCTGACTCAGAGTGAATGTAAACTTGACCAGCACCCTGAGGGTCTTCCCCTCCCAGGATTTTTTTTTTAATGACTCACTTCTTTTTTTTTTCTTTTTAAGTTTTTAGGCAATTGGGGCTAATTGACTTGCCCAGGGTCACACAGCTAGAAAGTGTCAAGTGTTTGGTGTGAGGCTGGATTTGAACTCAGGTCCTCCTGACTTGAGGGCCAGTGCTGTATCCACTGTGCCACCTAGCTGCCCCTCCTTGACTCACTTCTTAAAAAGGCCTATTCACTGAATGGCTGTTCTCAATGTGAGAACTTGAAAAGACTTTAGCTTAAAAATTCCAAGATCTCCCACTGCATCTTGGGTCATCTCCAGTCATCCTGATCCATAAATGGCCACTGGATCCAGATGGCTCTGGAAGAGAAACTGAGGCTGGTGACTTTGCATAGCCCTCCCTCACTCAAATCAAATTCAATTGCAAGTCATGTCATCATCTCACTGATATGATGGTCCTCTTCAACAATGAAGGACATACTACCACAAGCACAACCACACACATTGTAGTACTAGGCACATAGTAGACACTTAATAAAGCTTGTTTCCTTCTTCTTTCTTATTTTCATCCTTAATCTTGAAAGATTTTTTGCAATTCCTTTTCAAAACATGTTTATTTTCAATTTACCTTTATCAATCTATCTTCTGCTTACTATGATTATATTTTTAACTTGTCAACTCAGAATAGCAGACAGATATAATTCTAAACCAGTATCATCTCTCTGAGTAGAGAAGAGGGTCCAGTATTATGCCCCCATCTCCTGCTTCCCCTTCTCACAGGAATCAAAGTCTCTCTTGAAGAAGGGTGGGTGGAGATGGCTCTAAAGGTACTGATCCATATCTCCCTCCAAACCCCATACAAACAAACCCTTATGTATACACTTAACTTATAAGGACAACACAAACTCAACTTACAACAGTGTAATGGGGAAAATAATGTAAAAAAAGGAAGGAAGAAAAAAAGTAGGGAAGGAAGGGAAAAAAAGGAAGGAAAAGAAAGAATGACAGAAACGTAGTGAGCATGGTGCTAAGTTTCATGATAGAAATCAGGCACTGGCTACATGGAGAAGAGGAGAAAAAGTCTGGAATAGACAGATAAATGCTTAACCTGCCCAGGACCCAAGTGAACAACTAAAGTTCCAAAATGACACTACACCATTAAGATGAGTGGTAGGATAGAAGTGAAGAATATTTTACATTATTGCTTTACATGTAAAAAGAACAAATATGATGCTACAGACTAGTGCTGGATTAGTTAATTTAGTTGTCTAAGTTCACACAGGTAACAAATCCAGGATACAAAAACAGCATAGGATTTTCAATATATTTCTCTTTTCATTGTATCACACTGAATTTCATTTTCCATATAATAAAAATATTATCATCTAGGTATGAAGAAATGTGCATTTCTGGATTTATCTAGAGAAAATTATTACAGCACTTCAATTCATATCCATAAGTCTACAAAAGAGTATTTGAAATAGAAGGACCTTAGAAGTCATCTAGATGAATAACCTGAGGTTTAAAGGCAGTAAACAACTTAACTGTGGAAGAACTTGAAAGAAGGGTCTTAGATCTCAAATCCAGGGTTCTTGCCATTACACTTGAATTTACCAAACAAGGCACACAAGGAAACATTTGTGTCATGTGCAGCTTACTTTAGAGAAATCATTGGGTATTTGTCTCCCATAGCATTTGGGTTACCAGTATATAGATGGGGGTAAAAATGTGTCAATAAACTTATTGCATTATTTTAGAGATTTATATTTTCACTTAATTAAATAAATAAAGCCTAAATCACATTAACTTATAGTCAAATCATTATTGTTACATTTGGTCTATCATGGAAAATAAGGGGACAAAAGCTAATATTATTTGTACCAAAGTAGATTGTAGGTTTAAATACATTAAAACAGAAGCATTTTTTACTTCTATATTTAAATACACAAGCTAGGTTTGAATTTTGCTAAACATATTCAGTTCATGAAGTTCCAGCAGGATAGAATATAATTGACATTTTGGCTATAAAAACTGAATTTTAATAAGGAAATTAGAACTCAGAAAAGAGTATAATATAACCTCTCTAATTCAAAAACCTGTCTGAGTTAGAGAATTCTTTTTAAAGTAATGTAATTATATCACTTCAAGTTGATAATTCAATTCATTAATCTTCTATGTTCAGAGTACTCTTCTATACTCTGTCAATGGTCCCTGACTTCATGGAATTTATAATCTAATGGAATAATTTTCAATCAATTGGAACTAGGACAGAAAAAATATTGTCTAAGTAGAAATTTCTTTTTTTATGTGAATATGTATTTCACAAATATTAAGTATTCCTCGAATATAAAGTATTCTGTAGAGTAGTTTAAACAATTATCATGAAGAGTATGAGATACTAGAACCAGAAGGTAAAATAGTCATTGAAAGAATCCACCAATCACCTCCTGAAAGAGATCCCAAATTAGAAATGCCAATGAATACTGTAGCCAAATTCCAAAATTACCAGGTCAAAGAGAAAATACTGCAAGCATCCAGAAAGAAACAATTTAAATATCATGGAACCACAGTCAGGATTATGCCAGGACCTTGCAGCTTCTACATTAAAAGATCAGAGGGCATGGAATACAATATTTCATAAGGCAAAGAAGCTTAGATTGAGCATAATTTTGAGCAAATCTTTCAGGGGAGGAGATGGACATTCAACAAAATAGGTGGCTTCCGAACCTTCCTGATGAAAAGACCAGAACTCAACAGAAAACTTGATATACAAATACAAGACTCAAGAGAGTATTAAAAAGGTAAACTGGAAAGAAAAAAAATAACAACAACATGTTATTAATAAGGGCAAACTGTTTACACCTGTAAGGGAAGATGACACTTGTAACTCTTGAGAATTGTATCTTTATTATACCATTTAAAAGGGTTATACATAGACAGAGGATGTAGGTATAAATTGACTTTGATATGATGATAAAAAATCTAATTAAGTGGTGAAAAGGTATTGTCCTGGGAGAAGAGGAAAGGAAGAGGCAGGCAAGGGTAAATTACATCACATGAAAAGGCACAAAAAACTATTATGGTAGAGAGAAAGAAGGGAGGGAGATGAGCATTGTTTGAACCTCAGACTTGTCTCAAAGAAGGAATAACATAATAATTAGGCATAGAAATATAACTTACCCTATAGGAAGAAGGAGGGGAAAAGGGAAAGAAAAAGGAAGGGTCTGATAGAAGGGAGGCTGTGGTTGAAAGCAGAACTCTAGTGAGGAGGGAAAGGGAGAAGGAAGAGAGAAAAGCATAAACAGGGGGGAAATAAAATGGAAAGACACAGATAGTAATCATACCTATAAATGTGAATGGGATGAAT
The DNA here is from genome assembly GCF_900497805.2 of Vombatus ursinus. Taxonomy (NCBI): domain Eukaryota; kingdom Metazoa; phylum Chordata; class Mammalia; order Diprotodontia; family Vombatidae; genus Vombatus; species Vombatus ursinus. The sequence goes on from NW_020944646.1 coordinate 1,578,777, forward strand.
TCTACCATAAAATAGAAGTAGATAGAGAGGATTAAGAACCATAATCCTATAATATATTGTTTAAAAACCTGGAAAGACATATATGAACTAATGCTGAGTGAAATGAGCAGAACTAAGATAACATTGTACACAGTAGCAGCCACATGATTGACTCTGATGGACTTGGCTTTTCTCAGAAGTGCAAGGATCTAAGACAACTCCAAAAGACTCACTATGGAAAATGCTATCCACATCCAAAGAACTTTGGAGTCTGAATGCAGATGGAAGTGCACTATCTTATCTTATTTTCTTTTGTTGTTTTGTTTTGTTTCTTCTTTCTCAATAGTCCTCCTATTAGTTCTAATTTTTCTTTACATTATGACTAATTTGAAAATATGTTTAATATAAATGTATAAGTAGAGCTTATATCAGATTGCATGCTGTCTTGGGGAGGGGGGAGGAGAGAGAGAAGGAGAAAATTTAAAACTCAAAATTTTATGGAAGTAAATGTTGAAAACCAAAAATAAATAAATTAATTATGAAAAAAAGAAAATCATAATGCTAGCAACAATTGCAAACCACAAACAATGTAATTGAAACTCCTGAGATAAAGGGAAAATATTATGGAATTTGAAAAATACCTGATATCAGAAACTTTAACATAAATATCATAAAAATTGCCCTTTCCATCCTTATTTGACATTATCCTCTTCACTAATTCCACAGTGCAGTTGATCTAGATTTTGAGCATTTCAACAAATGCAAAATATGAGCTCTCACTTCCATAAGTTTAAAGATACAAGCCCTGGCTTAGGTATAGACTGCATTTCCTTCTCATCTCTGCTTTTCTGATTCTCTTTCTCCCTCATGGCTCAGTTTCTGTGCCATCTTCCCCAGTGGCATCTTACTTATTCCCTAGTTATTAATGAACTCTCTTTCAACTCTCAGAACACTTTCTTTAATTTTTCCTTAGCTCCCTTTTACTCCCTGCCTTGGATTATAATAATTTGAGTATGTTTCATGTTCACACTGGTAGAATTTAAGCTTCTTGAAGGTAGGGACTATTTTATTTTTGTGTTTGTTTCCCATACAGTTAGCACAAGCACCAAGGGCTTATAAATTACCCACAAGCTTCAAATAAATATATCTTGAACATTTTAAAAAGAGAAAGGTAAGTACCTAACAGACTTGCAAATTGGGAAGGAAGAAAGAGAGATAGGGAGGGAAGGAGGAAGAAATAGAAAACAACTATTTTAATAAAAAGTAAATAGTTAATTATATGTCTGGTAATCATTTCAGAATCAACTCTAGATTTTATCAGATCAAAGACTATTTAGAACAAAAGTAAAAGTAATCATCATATTAAATAAAAGGATACAGATAACAAGACAGTCTCGAAATTGAAGAAGTATAATATGCTCCATTTAAATCTACTCTGTATCCTGAAATGCAGGCAATGGAATAAAGTGATTACCTCAACTCTTACAACATTTTAAGAAAACTTTAACCAATAGAAAATAGTCTCCAGCAAAGGAACTCTGAAAAGTCCAGAAAACTACCTCTGTCATCAGACTTGATCTCCCAGGCAAGGAGAAAGATATGTCAATCAAAGCCAATGCCATTTTAGGATACAGAATATTTACAATACATGTAGGAGGAGGATAAAGAAAAATTATAAGGACTGTCACCTCAAAACTTCAAAAAAGCAGTTGTCAAGAATGCCATGAGCTTGATCTAAGTCAGGTCATCCCACAAGGTTTTGTAAAAGAAACCAGATACAGAACAAGATGGAACAAACCAAAACTTATATTCTTGCATTTCTATAGCATTCTAGTCTCATCAGAGGTGATAGGGGAAACACCTTATATTCTACAACTTGGAGGAGTTGTGAAGAAAAAAATAGAAATGACTAACACATACACAAATTATGTCCAAAGCTATAAAAATTAGGTGATGGAATTGGACATGTTATAGCATTTAAACTAAAGATGCAAAGGGATCAAGATTGAAGATTTCTCAAAGAAAAGGAAAAATTATCAATTGTGCACTTATTCATTTTCTCAAGGGAGAGTGTAATAGAGAAGTAAGCAACTATCAATGTACTTTCTGTCCTCTATAAAATCATTAATTATGAAAGTGGCATGTTTACATATGAAGCAAAAATGGATAACAACATATGATGGAAGCAGGGATAATTTCACAAATAATTGCCTACAGGAGACCACAACTTACTGAAAAGTAGAGGCAATGTAGAAAGAACATTTGCCTTGATAGAAACAAATATTCTTGGAGATATTTTTCAAAAAATGCACAGACTATGAGAGAAGGAAGACCAGAAGAAATCACAGAAGATCAGTATAGCTTTGAAAGCTAGAGATTGAAAGTGTATGTGTATATATATATATATATGTACATATATATATTAAGCTTCACCAATATAGAACTACAGTTTAATGTATAATTTTCCTTTTTCATGCAACTGTTTTACTATGGAAATATTCAGTTTATCTGATTTTTTTTGTGTTCAAAATAAATGAATGTATGTATGTCTGTATATAAACAACCCCTCATCCCTGTGTGTATCTGTATACACACATATATAAGGACATACACAATAAATATGCATTCATATATTTGTATATATTTAAAATATCAGTAGATGATAGATACAGATAGATAAGAGAGACAGAGAAAGAGACATGGACCATGGAGGGAGAGAGGGAGAGGGAGAGAGAAAGAGAGACAGAGAGAGAGAGACAGAGACAGAGACAGAGACATGACTTGAAATTCAGGATCACCTAAGTTCAAATCCTTCCTGGATATATATTAGCTGTGAAACCATGGGCATGCCCTCTTCTTAGAGTTTTTCAGGCAGAAGTGGATTGAAGGATTTAATTATTGAAAAGATTATAAATGTAGGTTTGGGTATGACACTGAGTAAAAAAAAAATTCTTCTGTGAGCCCAACACCATGAGTCACCTTTGGTCTGAGAAAGACAGCCAAACAACTATTCTTTTATTAATAAAATGTTAGCATTATTAATAAAATGATTGATTACCCAGAAACTATGTTTCTTAAGCCTTTTAAACATCACACTTAACATCTAAGTGCTCTGGACAACTCTTAGATAATTACAGAGGAATCTACAGTTTGTATTAACAGGGAAAGATCAGGAACTCTCTAGATTGATTATGTAAGCAGAAGCCTGTGATTTACATTGTCTACGTGTGTATACAAACATGAGCATGTGTAGGCATGTGGTATTCAGGCCTATTATCTTCAGAGGTAGATAGTTTAGTTTCTTCCCTTGGGAGCTTCCTAAAGTGATGAAATCATGGATCTGCATAGAATATACATAAATATGTGTATATTTATAATCAAATTCCTCTTAACAACAATCTGATATAAATAGTGACATATATACATATATAGATATGTTAATGTAATGTAAATTGCTAAATATATATGTATATGTGTATTGCAGAAACTTACATGCATGAAACACATATACCACATATAATGTGTATGCATATATGTATATGTGCATATATCAATATGCACAGATACACACATATGCATATTACTTTAGAGTTATTATGAAAAATGTTATTTGCAAAATTTTAAATATCATTTCTATGTGATTATTACACTAGGAACTATATCAAAAAGTTAAAAATTCTTAGGGAAAGTTAAGCAGCACAGACAAGTGAATCTATAGAGCTGGAAAATGAGCTAAATTTCAATGTAAGTAGAAGAGAACCTTTCCATTTCTTTTATCCTAAAATTCTACAAGTTATGTTATATAAGTAGCAATACTGAGACCACATGATATTGAAATAATGCAAATATGCCTAAGGGATTCTCTAACCTCCTGGTCTCACATTTATTTTGCATTTATTAAACACTTTTAGAAACAGACACTTAGTGATGGTCTTCACTTTTGTCAGTGGCAATGGAAGACTCTTTGTTACAGATGGTACCATAGATTTATAACAATTATTTCTTGGATGTGAGAGTGAGGTAAATGACTTTACTACAGATGTATGTGGCTAGAAAAGAAAAAAGTTAGGTTAAATGCTGAGATGGAATGTAAATGCCTGAGTGGATAGTCTGGGTGCTATACTGGTACCTTGAAGATGTTAAAAGAACTAGAACAGTTCACTGGATAGCTCCTTTCTGAGGAGCTATCTGAGGAGGTATCACAAAAGTCTTAGTGCAGTTTTTATAGCAAGCTTTAAAAATTATGCTGACTTTTGAGACACTCAACATAGAAGAACATGGTCAAGAGTTGTCCAGGACAACATGTGGAGAGAGCCTATCAATCTGTGTCATTAAAAAGAGTACCTGTAGTGATGAGCTGATAGATTCTTCAAATTAAAACAAGCATACAAAAAAAGATCAATGCCATTTCATATACCAAGCACTAATAGCCTTTAAAATACTTACAAACTGATTCCCTTCATTATGCTGAATCCCATTTTCCTACTCTGTTTGTATGTTCTTAATTTATAGAATATACTGAATATGAGGGTTGCTTTTAAGAGTTACTCTGAGGGATAAAAAAGATTACATATGAAATTTTATCCAATAGTACTAAGGAAATGGGAGTGACATTTCGATGATCTTTAATAACAAGATTCTAATTATTATATTCTTTATTTGATGTATTATCCCCTTACATTAATGTCACATGATGCTCATCTTTTTCAGTTCTAATCATAGAAATGAACCATGTTACGTATTTTTGTAGAATAAAATGTGTTTTTTGTTTTTTTTCCCCAAAGGTGTCATTTAAAAAAATGTAACTCCATACTTTATTATATTCTTTACTAACCAAGTAAGATATCATATTTAATGTGATGGTAGATTAATTAGACACCATTAAATAATTACACATGAAAATTCAGGGATTTTCACCCTTAATTAGCCTACAAACATCTTCCAATTTCAATTTCAATGTCCATTAAAATGTGGTAAGGAAGCATCAAAGAACTGAAGCATTAAAATGTTCCAATATAAAAAAGATGCTTATAAAACAAAAACAAATCTTGTGTAGACATGATATAATTTTTGTTCATGCTTTTTTCCCTTAAATTCATCTCACATTTCTAAAAAAAATAATGAAAACACATAAAAAACTTTCTATTATTGGTTAACTGTCTTCCTTATTGTCTCCAAATACCATCTGGGGATGGCTGTGTTCTTTGGATTTCTACGTATCTTTCTGTTAAGAAACATCAATGAAAACTTTTAAGAAGTAGGGAAAAATAGTGGTCAGCACTGATTTGTAAGTTCTATATTTTATGACTCATTGCCCAATTTCTGTAGCATAATACTAATGACGTTAAGGTTATAAGTTCAGTGCTTCAATGGGCCAATTAACTCAGTTGCACACCATATATTGAATCTTAATCCTGGTCATTCTTTCCACAAATAAGCAATACTTTGCAAGTGAGCAGACAATAGAACTAAAATAAATCATTGCATCTTTCATAAGTCCCGGAGAAAAAAAGTCAAGGTGTGTTTACTGTAATGGAGAAGCGCTAATATAGTAGTATATTTTGTATGGGTCATAAGTAATCACTACTATGTTTTAAAATAATTTCCTTTTGAAATATTGTTATTTTAATTTAAATAACATTTCAACAGAAAAAATCCATTCCACATTGAAGAATCTTGCCTTTTTGTACATGTAGTCAGTGTCATAAAGTAATAGACTTATTAAGGTATTATTTTATGTAAATTAGCCTGGAATTACCAACTGTACTGCTAATAACATCTCTATAAATCTCTGTGGTTGTTCAGTCGTGTCTGGCTCTTTGTGACCTCGTGAACCATAGCATGCCAGTGCTGTCTATGGAGTTTTCTTGGCAAAGATACTGAAGTGGTTTGCCATTTCCTTCCCCAGGAGATTAAGGAAATAGAAGGTCACACAGCTAGTAAGTGTCTGAGGCTGGAATTTTTCTCAGATTTTCTTGACTCCAGGCCCAAAGCTCTATCCACTGAGCCATTTAATTGTTTCTCCATATCTCTATATAACATAAAATATACTGTTAATAATATCTCTATAAATTATTGATGGAAATATTATAGAATAACATTAAAAAACCTTTTGCTGCATGATTACTTTACATGTAGAGTAAATCAAATACTTACAATACCTTGTCTACTATAAGGAATCACATTTGGTCCCACTATCTGTACAAAGACCTTCACATACATCTTCTACATATATAAAACATTCAATTTGAATTTTCATGTTTGCTTACTCAGTAACAAGGAGTAATTTTGGTGACACTCAAGTGTGAGATGTAAATCTCTTTTAGGTACATCAATAATTGTGTGTTCTACTTAATCTTTCTCAATACTATAAAAGTATCCCTTGATCAATTCACTTAAACCAAGGGTTTCACTGATGAATAAAAATAGGTAGATGCAGTGAATCATAACAATATCATTTCTAAGAGAATGCAAAATATAACATTCTTACCAGTAGAGGTTTTTGTGATGTTTGAATTTTTTTATATTAACAAATTAAGTTTTAACATGATAGATTATATCTTAAATAAAGAAATTTGGCATATTTTCTGCTTGTGGAGAAGAATAAAGAAAAAAGGCTAATGATCATTAAAAATCTTGTAAGTATTGATTCCTTTCTCTTCCTTCTCTTTTTCTTCTTCCCTCTTCCTTTTTATCTCTTACTTTCTAGTCTCTTTTTCTCCATTTTGAATTTAGCTTCTTCTTACCATCTCCCCCTGAATCACAACATTATTTATCTGTCTCATTTTAAATTTGGTTGCATTAAAGTCTAAGACCTATACACATCATTTAAAAATGTAGTGTTGCCATAACTACTGGGCTAATTGAGATGTGATTTCATCCAATCATGTACTCTTTTGTTTGAAATGTGTAGGTCATTTTCTCAGAATTATTTGAAGTGACAAAATGTCTTTCTATTTAGTTGCTAGACTTATTCTAATTCAAACATCTTAGCCCATAATGGCATAAAATTAGAAATGTTGCCCCTCCCTTTCCCACCTTTATATTTGTAAACTAATGTTCTAGCCATTCACTTCTGTCATCCTCCCATATCTAGCCATAGCTATAGAAGAGAGAGACAGAGATAGAGATAGAAAGACAACATGATGGAGAGTTGAAGACAGAGAGATAGAGAGACATAGAAAGAAGTACAACAACAAAATGAGAGAGACAGAGACAAAGAGAAATATACAGAGAGAACATTTATTAGATGTTTATTATGAGCAAGGCACTATGGTAAATGCTGGGGAGACAAATAAAAGAAAGGAAAAAGGAAGGGAATAAGCATTTATACAGTCTACAAAGTGCCAGGGGAAGATCCTCAGGGTTTCTGGCCAAAACAGAAACAATTGCTTTTTACAGCACAGCACTCTGAGCCAATCAGGGCCCAAACAATGACCAAATGGGGATTGGCCTAGGACCCGTTGTTGGCCAATCAATGAGAGCCAGAGTGATTTGGGTTTAACTTAAGGCTTGGTCCTTAAGAAAAAAAATCCTAACCCATAAACTCCAAGATATCTTGTGAGGTTTCAGTGGTCAAAATTTACATTCCTTTGGGCACAGCACCCTCAGTTAAGGGTTTGATACCCTATATGGATAGAGGGAAGGAAGGAAAGGGAAAAAGAGAGGGAGGGAGGAAGGAAAGAAGGAAGAAAAGAAGGAAGGAAGAAAAAAGAAAGAAAGGAAGGAAGGGAGGAAGGAAGGAAGGAAGGAAGGAAGGAAGGAAGAGAGGAAGGAAGGAAGGAAGAAAAGAAAGAAAGGAAGAAAGAGAGAGAGAGAGAGAGAGAGAGAGAGAGAGAGAGAGAGAAAGAGAGAAAGAGAGAAAGAGAGAA
>NW_020944646.1:1586726-1686726 GCF_900497805.2 Vombatus ursinus
AAAAAGAGAGAAAGAGAGAAAGAGAGAAAGAGAGAAAGAGAGAAAGAGAGAAAGAGAGAAAGAGAGAAAGAGAGAAAGAGAGAAAGAAAGAAAGAAAGAAAGAAAGAAAGAAAGAAAGAAAGAAAGAAAGAAAGAAAGAAAGAAAGAAAGAAAGAAAGAAAGAAAGAAAGAAAGAAAAGACAAGCTGTGTTGCCCAATTGGCCAGTTTCAGTTGGGGCCCCAGTGAGGCAGCTCCTACTACTACTCACAGAGGTTGTTGATTGATCTTCATTCTTGAAGAAGACCACGACACCAGGGAGGTGATGCCATTACAGGTAAGTGAATTCTCTGCCCATTTCTTACCAAGCCTTAATCACTGAATGAGTGTTGCCTCAGTCAAACTGACACATGTTAAAGACAGCTTAAAAAGTCCAAGGTCTCCCACTGCATCCAGGGCCATCTCCAGTTGTTCTTATTTATATCTGGCCACTGGGCCCAGAAGGCTCCAGAGGAGAAAGTGAGGCTGGTGACTTTGCATAGCTCTGCCTCACTTAAATCGAATTCACCTGCATGTCATGGCATCACCTTTCTGATGTCATAGTCCTCTTTGAGAATGAAGGACAAACAACAACAATAACTAAATACCAGACACTGGCCTAAATGCTTTTACAAATATCATCTCATTTCATCCTCACAACAATCCTGCAGGAATAGGTGCTGTTATTATTCCCAGTTTACAGTTGGAGGAACTGAGACAAATAAAGTGACTTGCCCAGAGTCCTGAAGCTACTAAGTGTTTGAGAACATCACTGCACCACCTAGCTGCCTCAAAAAAACCAAGGTAGTCACTGTTCACATTCTAATATAAAGGGAAGACACATAATGTGAAGAAGAAAAGTGAAAACAAAAGAAGTCATTTGAAGTGAAGAAATATACAAAGTGGCAATTCAGAATTGGAGAGGTCAAAGCTGTCTTCAGTTCATGTTCACCTCTCACACTTTCCCCTATCTTAACCACATTTACAAATGGATATAGTTTATACCCTGGGAAAGGTGGAGAGAAAAGAGAAATTGCTTACTTTCATTTTAATATTAGATTTACATTAACATAGGAAAATTTATATGAGCTATAGCAAGGAATAGAGTGAAATTAGTAAGTATATATACACACACTGAATAAAATAATGTTAATGGAAAGAATTTTAAAAAATGAAATTGAAAGCTGTGTAGTTGTAATTGCAAAACTTGACCCACAGAAGAGTTAAGAAAAAAATATCTCCCTCATTTCATCGCAAAAGTGAGCAACTAAATGCGTAAGAGTATCATACATATTGTTAGACATGGCTTGTGTATCAGTTTTACTAAAGTTCTCTCTTTCTCTATCTATCTATCTATCTCTCTATTTTTCACAAATGAGATGTTTATTAAGGAGCAATAATAGAGTGAAATATTTGGAAATGAAGCTGAAGTAAAATTAAAAGTCATAAAAACAAAATAAATAGCTACTACAGATTAAAAAACATTGAGAAAGAAATAAAATAATAACAATAGCGATCTCTCTTGGTTTCTATAGATATATATTTTTGAGGCGATTTCTTTTCTTTCCTTATACATAGTAAATATATAAGATGAGGAATTAACTGTTTATCAAATTCATACTATGACAGTACTATGTTCGGCACAGTTATTGGATGTGTGTGTGTGTGTGTGTGTGTGTATTTTCAACATAGTCCAAGTCTATACAACCTACTATCCCACCTCCACTATTTACCATTACCATTATCCGTCATCATTATCATCATCACCATCATTATCATCTTCTACATTTCCATAGCATCATAATGTTAAAAAGCACTTTCCTGCAACATTTATCTAACTTGATTTTTATAATACTTCTGCAAAATACGTGGTAGGGCATGATGCCTATTTTATAGATGAGCAAAACAAGGATCAGAGATGTTAAGTGAAATGACCTGCTGACCTTCTATATGGATTTTCTACACCTGACCTCCTCACCAACTACCATTGTTTTGTCCTGGGAAAAATGTATTTATTTTGTGTATGCACACACACACATATATAATATACTCATGTAACAGCTGTATCTCCAAAAGAAGGCAACCTTTCTTGTATGCCCAGTGCCTATCCCAGACCCTAGAAATCACTAGGTCAGTCAATAATCATTTATTAAATGCCTATTATGTACTAGGCATTTTGCTAAGCACCGAGAATAAAAAGAAAAGCTAATTTCTGTCCCTGCCATGGAGGAGCTCATATCAAGGACACAACAGAAAAATGACTATGTACAGATCAAGTATAATATAGAACAAATAGAAAAAATAATGAACTAGTATTGGGAAGAGGTGTTGAGAATGACTTCCTGTAGAAGGTGGGATTTTGGATAGGGCTTGAAGGAAGCCAAAGAAGCAATATATAAATGCTTGCTGATTGCCTTTGGTAAATTTAGTTAACCTCTAAAGCTTGGTCTCCTCATCTGTAAAATTAAGGGATTAGACTAGATGGCCTTTAAGGTCCATTCTTTCTCTGAATTATCATCTTAAGACCCTAGAGGAGGTGAAGAAAGGGGAAAAAAAAACTGTCATTGTCCATGTAACATCTATAAAGTACTTCAAGAGGAAGAAAGGGCCTAAGAGGGCATTTTTATAAATGGGACAAGACAAATCTAGGAGACAATTGCAGGAACTAAGTGCAGCTAATTCCAGTAGTTAGTACTTTAAGAAGATATACAAAAATCTAGAACTTGAAAATCTTATACAGGAAGCCAACTGAATTTGCTCACTGAATCAAGTACAGAGTACTATGATGCATAAAACTACTTCAGTTTCTTTTACCATTGGTATATCTAATATAATAACATCATTCTCTTCCGTGCCTTAAACACTGTGCATTCCTCTTGTATTATAATGCCTATTTCAGCTGTCAAGAAAGTCTATAATTATCAGGTTATTTTCAACTGAAAGCCAACATCATTAATACATCTAGAGGCTGATGCCTCAGATTCCAGATAGTGTTTAAAAAAGAAGAAACTATCCACTCAGAATGGAAAAAAAAGAGACTAGAATCACTCATTTTGTCTTTCTGTCTACAAGTTCACCTTTTTCTCATTTCCTAACTTTTTCTTCTTTTATATTTGGGGAGAGGATAAGAAAAATAGACATATCACTTCTCATGTAACTTTAACTCCCTTAGTTACATCATAACTGGATTGTATAATAACAACTGGTGAGGGTTTCAAAATATTTTGTAAAAATTATTACTATAGTCTTTGTTTTTACATCACATTTATTTCCAGATGAGCTCCCAATCCAAACATACATATACCACCACCACCACCTCTCTGTAAGACTTTCCTTATGTAAGTTAAATAAAAAATTAATTAAAATTCAATGAACATTTTATTCAGTATATGCAATATTCCATACCCATAGCCCTCTTCCTTTTCAAGGGAAGGAGACAGGTCAATCTGTAAATATTTGTTAATTATTGATTTCTTCCAAAACATGTAGGATGAAACTATTAAATTTCCAGCTTCTTTTTATAACTTGAACATGTCCTATTAGAACTTTTCCTACCACATTAATTATGACACTAAGAAAACAGATACTTCACTGTTTTTCTCCTAAGATCTGACCTACTTCTTTAAACAATTCTTTTCCTTGTTCTATCTCCCAAATTAAAAAAAAAATAATACTAAAATCATGGACATGGTAATATTTTTATGGCACATAAAACTTAACATTAAATAAATTCTTCCTGTATACTACTGAAGTATTTCCTTGAAAATCTATTTCATTGAGCTAATCAATTCTATCTTAAAAAATAATACACTCCTATCCTCTTGGCTTTTCTTCTTCTTCTTTTTTTTTTTTACTAAGTTGAAAGTTATCCTCCTACCAAAGTAACATTTCTTCCCTGTGTTACAGTCATATCATTCACTGCAAATACCTCACTGACTCTCCATTGCCCTTCAAATTCAATTTTTTCATCTACACCATCAACTGAATTCACCATTATTTCTTTTTCTCTTATCACCTCCAGCCCTCAATTGTTCTCTCCATTTTACTCAAGCACATATCTTATTTTATCTTCTGTTCACTTTACCTTCTTGTACATTAAAGGAGCTTTTACTGACAACTATCTCAGTTTGGCCCTTCAAATTCTATAAGGAATTTCTTTATTAAACAATCAGAAAAAATGCATTCAATATTCATTCAACAAATATTTCTTAAGTGCATGTTTATAGTGATGTTTAACTCTCAGTTAATTATTCCTGGCATTTATTGTATACAACAGCAATTTAGTTGGAAAATAAATTAGGAATCAACATTATTTTTAAAAAAGGAGAGGCAGTTGTTTAGGGTATTTAAAGGATCCTGCAGATCTCAATGCTTTGAATATTTTTCTCAAAGAATAAATCATATTTTATCATTGCCTCCTCATCCTTTGTTATGTTTATCCTTGTCTTTTCTCAAATCCTCAGTAAGGGGATTTACCCACTTTTCTAAAGGCCTTCATCTAAGGTTGGTAACATTTCAAACATTCAAATACAACTTCTAAAGTATCCATCTTTTATCATTCCATCTCACTAAACAACTTCCCTCCCTTTACCCACTCACACTTTTTTTAGATTTAATATGCTGCAACATATTTTAATGATGCTTCCTTGGTAGAAAGTGATTTAATAAACATTATCAAGGGCAAATATCATGACTTTCTTGTAATTTGCATTCTTCTAGCACCAGAAAAAATGGTCTTTCCTGATTCACAGCTATTGCATCAGTTAGAGAAAATTGGTGCCAAAAAAAGGTGATCTTTGGCAGTAGTAATGAAAACATTACTGGTCTTTATGTGTGCAAGTGGGCCTACTTTTCCTCTCCTATTCAATTATGGGCCCATTTCATTGTCCATAAGTAGTGCCTCTTCACGATATATGTATTGACCTATCAATTCAGTGAACTGCTCAGAAAAATAGATATTATAATTTGGATATTATATTGGTTTCACCTATTTATTTTTTGTGTGGAACGTGAAACTATTATCTTTCAAGCAACCATTGGCCTTTTTGAGAACATCCTGGGGTTTGATATAATCAGCACATTATCTACAAACAGAAGTTTGACCTTTGCTGAAAGTAGTTAATGGTTTCCGGCTGCTCACACAAAGTTGATTTTGAAATGATTCCTACATTGGAGGCCTGTAATTTTGTGTCTGTTTGGATACAGCACATTTAAGGATGGGTTCAATTCAGAGACAGCGGAGAGAAGAGCAGCTATTTCTAAGAAAGAAAGTGATGTAAAAACAAAAGTCAGCAATATAACTTTTTTCAAAGCTATATTTTTATGTAATATTGGTCCATACTTGCCACGTTCTGATTCCCAATTTCTTTTTCCTAAAATTTTGCTGCCATTTGCTTTTATACCAAAAACATTTCTCCTCAAATTCTCACTCTCCAAAATGAATCTTCCATTACAATGTATTAATACAGTTAGGTAGAAAAAAATCATAACAGTATATATATATAAATACATAGATATATAATTAACTATACCTTTTCACCCATACACAAAACTAATCAATACAAAGACTGTGTCTCATACATATACCTCATTCTGTAACTTTAGCCCCTTAAATCTCTACTGAGAGGAAGAAAGTATGCTTAATAATCAGTTCCATAGGACTGAGATCATTCACTACAGTCAATCAGAAAACAAATGCCTTTAGTGTCCAACTCTCTTCCTGAAGAACATATTAATCTTAGACAGGTATGGATCTTTTGTGTAATTTATATGCCTTAGTCCTCTTTAATTTCTTAATTGGAAAATGAGTCAAACAAATGGATCAGTGGATACAATACTGGACCTGGAGTCATTAAGGTCCAAGTTCTAATACAGTCTCAGACACTTATTAGATCACTGACCCTGGACAAATCATTTAACCTCAGTATGTCTCAATTTCTTTAAGAAGTGAAATGGTAGTAATAATAGCACTTACTTTCTTAGGATGGTTGTAAGTATGAAATAATATTTGTAAAGAATTTTGCAAGCCTAAAAGCATAAAATAAATGCCAGCTTGTATTATTATTATTATTATTACTATTATATTAGGTATAGAGTTGATTTGCAAGATTTTATGAAATTCTGCAGAGAAATACTTTCTTTAATTCTCTATAATGTATGTTGGGAAATAAGTTGAAACTATCCATGATTTTCTTTACCACTTCTCATGAGCAAAGAAAGGTAAGAGGGCTACAGATTTTATGCAATAAAATGTTTCTGTTAACCTTGAACAAATCACTGCCAATTCTTATAATCTCCTCTTCACCTTGAGCAAAGGTCATGAGTCATTCATCCAAGAGGCTACAGTTTCTCTATGTTGTTTGACTTCCTTTCTCCCAAGATTATTGGTATGAATGTGGTCCAGTTCTTAGAGAAGTGTATTAACTCAAGCATTGAGTAAAGAGTTCATACTAAGAGTATCAGCAGTTCCTAGGTTTATGGTTCCAGTATCTCTGAGATTATCTAATCCAATCTCATTTTTTTGATAAAGAAATTTAAGCTGAGGGAGGTTAAGCAACTTGCTTAAAGTCACACAGCTAGGAAGCATTAAAGGTGGGATTATTAAATTCTTATTAAAATCATCCATATTGTTGATCTAACAACTACAATCTAACAACTTTATTTCTTTTTCTACTACTGTGCCAGTTTCAAAACAGAAGTAGAAAAGGATGAAATAGGAAAATAATGGCTAATAACAACCAGATAGAAGAACCGAATAATTAAGAATTTATTATTAAGAATAATTTGAATTCATATGAGATTTTTAAATGTATAAATTTTGGTATAGGCATAATTTCATTTGATCCTCAGAATTATGTACCTAATGCAAAGTACTCTATAGCAATTCTCATTTTATAAATAAAGAAAATAAGGTTTAAAAACATTGTGAGTTCCCCATTGTCACAAAACTAGTAATCTAGAGGACAGTCTGCTGGTGAAGAACCCATCCACAATTCAATAGTTTGATCCTTAACAAAGGTATTTCAAGACCATATTGAAAGACAGTCCATCATTGTACAATGTGACAGAGCTCAGAATTTATTAGAATAGTCTTTTAAATTTGAAATAATTGTAATAATAACCATTAATCACAATAATAACAATAATAATAAACTTTAATACAACATGGTAAAGTTTACAAAGTACTTTTCCTCAGAAATTGTATGATGTCTCCCTTTATATGTCTATATCTCTCTATCTATAACCTTCCATCTTTTTAGAGATGAGGAAACTGAGACAAAGAGATATTAAGTTATTTTCCCCAGGCAGCACAATTAGGAAGTTCCAGAGGCAGGATTTCAACCCAGGTCTTCTGATTCTTAATCCCAAGTTTTCTTTCAATATACAATATAAGTCTCTTAATTAAGTTTTCATTACTAAAGTAATGGTAATACTATTACAATACTACCTTTTTATCTTGTCCTATATGAGTAAAATGTTATATGAAAATAAAATTAATTTTTTTTAAAAAGCATTAAGAAAGCAGAGCAGAAAACTCATGGAATGGAAAATGAACAAAAAAACAGTATTTTTTAGAGCTGCTAAACATCTCAAACTACTTTGACATATATTTGGTTGAATAAAAATTCAAATGTGTTTTTTCCCTTTTTACTGTACAATGCTAAACCAACATATATCTAAGGGAAATTCAATACTTTTATACTTCTGATTAATTACCCATTTCATGAAAATGGTGACTCTTTTAATATAGTTTGTGTAGAAGATGCCAATGAAATTGTTTTTCTTTAAATTAGAAAGCAGTGTCATATAAATTTTAACCTCAAATCACACAGTTTAGAATTGAAGATAGATAGCATTTAAATTAATTATAAGTACGGAAAATATTTCTAATGGCATGAACATTTTATGACATAGATAATGTACATATAATACAAGGAAGCAAAGTATAATTTCTAAAATTATGTTATAGTCAAAAGTATTTTTAGCATATATAACACTATTTACCTTCCTTAGTTTGCAAACATAAAAAGAAGCTTTGTTTTATAGTATTTTTGTTGTGGCTTAGTTATTTTTCAGTTGCTTTTGACTCTATGGGTTTTTTTTTTCAAAGATACTGGAGTGATTTGACGTTTCCTTCTCCAGCTCATTTTACAGATGAGAAAACTGAGACAAACAGGGTTAAGTGACTTGCTCAGGATCATACAGCTAGTAAGGATCTGAAGGCTAGGTTTGCACTCACCTCTTCCTGACTCCAGGTCTGATGCTTAATCCAGTTCACCACCTAGGTGTCCCTACATTCTATAGTATACAAGATGAAAAAAGAAAATGTTGTGGTTATGTGTGTTATGCCTGTATGTGATATGTGTGATGAGAAAGGAGAGAGACAGAAAAACAGAGACAAAGAGACAAAGAGATGCTACTTATCCTTTGTTTGTATCTCTGGCAAACTCAAGCATCCTAAAAAGACCCACAAATCCAGAAATAACGAATTACAACACAATTTTTTTTTTAGGCAATTGGGGTTAAGTGACTTGCCCAGGGTCACACAGCTAGCAAGTGTCTGGTGTTTGGTCTGAGGTCAGATTTGAACTCAGGTCCTCCTAACTTCAGGGCCAGTGCTGTATTCACTGCACCACTTAGCTGCCCCTACAAAACAATATTTTAAAAATGTCTTTGACTGAAGTGGGTAAATAGCTACCTCAAAATTCATTCACTTTATCTCACAAGACAGGAAAGAAGTTATTTAATGTATCCCAAATAAAAGACAACCAATTATAATTATCAGTACAATTAACATCCTAATTTAAAAAAAAAACTTTATTAATCAGCTAATTAGTTAAACCCATGTTGTCCCAGTTTCCTCATCTGTAAATTGGGAATAATAACTGTTGGGAAAACTTCTTGTGACTTTTTTTTAAGTTTAAAGGAAGAAAATGTATGTAATTGCACTTTGATACTTGCAAAACACTAAAAAAGATAACATTTTATTATTATAGGAAAATATTCTTATATTTTTCTATGGATATCTCATAGAAATAGTTCTGTGACAACTCACTATCCTCCTACCATATTTTTATTTTTATTGTTGCACAGATGGGTAAAATAACTGTTTTGTAGTTGAATAAAAGTTTTATAATATGAAATTATTATCATTATTATTATTAAACATTAACATTATCTCCAATGATGGTCCTATGTCTCACTTTTTAAAACTTTCTTTAAAGCAAAAACACATTATGACATTAAGAATAATTGAATTCAACTGATTAGTATCTGTTTAATTAAATAAGAAAATGTTAAATTCCTTTTTAGCAAGATTTCCATTAAAGCAGTTAAAATAAACATTAAATTTAAAATTTTATCACTTGAAAATCTGTGCCTGAGGAATTTGGAAAATTTGTCAACTTGAAACAGTCCATTCCATGATGATACCCTATAAAAGTGTACTATTGGCATTGCATTTTAAATGCAACTATTTTATATTGTGCCCTTAGGTAACTGAACGATTTAAGTCACAGATTTTTTTGGTACATTATCATAAACAATGTAATTACTTAATATTTTTTTCCAGGAAAAGGTGTAGAAATATGAGGGTTTTTTTTAACGTGATTACAGGGAAACTTACTTCAATTTCGGCAACATTGGTAAAGACTTCTAAATTCAGAAGTCTCCTAAGGATTTGTCTTCCTCTGTGAATTCAATTGATCTGTCAAGGTCCAGCTCAAGTTCCTTCTTTGTGTGCTGTGTCACCTTACTGATTTCTATTTTCCTAAATTACTTTCAGTGTTAGGAAATATGTTGCTAGATGACTTTGAATGTAGGTGTCCTAATGACTTGAAAAAAAAAAAGAATTAATCCAAAGGAATTCAATGTGTGTCTTTATTGAAATTTAGAGATACTCACCTTGACAGGCTGAACAACTACAGAATCACAAATTCAAGTGGAGATCTGTATTGTCTTTGTTCTGGTAAATTACTTCAAAGTGGTGTCAGCACATTAGCAGCAAGTGGTGAGTTATCATTAATAGCCCTCCCTGGAAATAAAATTTAACCCACCTGAAAATGCTGCTTACAACACTCAAATGACTTCTTGGAAGGAGTCTTTTTCTTGTCTGTTTCTGGCAAAATTATCTTTCTCTTTTTGAAATACCAAATAATATCTAGTGCTGTTATCAAGAGCAAATGGAAAAGTCAATAGAGACTGTCCTGAAAATGAACTTATCCACAGGACTCCTCATTATTAGGGCAAAAAAAATCATTTAGTTAGTTTAATGGAAAGTCCTTAAAATGTTTTCGTATCTCTATAAGAAGTCTCAATTAAGACACAGAATATGTTACTTCAAACAAACTATAGTTTAGGGTAATGTGTTCTTGGGCCTAGAAAACTTAAGGTAAATCATCCATATATTAAGCACAAAATATTACATTTCCTAAGTATCAATTATATTGCTTTTATTACATGAATATTTTAAACTTTGAATTTGGTGTGGTAATAGAAATTTATTCACAGTTCTAGCACTAAAACAGTAGCAGAGCAAAAGAAAAAAGAACCATGCATTTTTACATTCTTGTACCATTTACAGATTAATTTGCCAATATCATTTTCTTTTTGCAGCCTGAAAATGAGTTCCAAGAAAATCACAATTATTCTGAATATAGAAGAAAATAATTCTGTCATCTATTTACATCTTCATTATGACTAATGAATGTATTTCCTACAAAATTTCCAGTCTATATTAAAATCATTTTAATTACTTTGAAGCTATAAACTCTTCCTACCCTCCCTCCCTCCCTCCCTCCCTCCCTCCCTTCCTTCCTTCCTTCCTTCATTCTTCCCTCCCTCTTCTCTCCATCTATTGCTCTTTCCTTCCATCTCACCTTCCAAATCTTTGTTGCAAATATTTTACTCACTTGACAATTTTTCTTATTCTATATTCACTGATTTTATTTTTGCAGAGACATCAATGGCATGTGGAAAAGAGTTTATTTAGTCCTTTATGTTCTCTTCTATTCCTTGTTTCATTGTGAAATGTCTAGTCAAAATTATGAAAGCTACCTCCTATCATTTTCCTCTAATTAAATTTCTGACCTTTTTTATTTAAATTATAATTTGTCACTGATTCTAGAGTGTGGTGTAAGATGCTGGCCACAGATTATTTTCTTACAAATGACTTTCCAAGTAGATTTTGTAAAGTAGGGAGATGTTCTCTTACAATTTATGTTATTGTTCCTTTTTTCTTTTGAGGTAATAGGAGTTAAATGACTTGCCCAGGGTCATACAGCTAATTAGAGTTGGAGGACAAATTTGACTTCAGGTCCCCTGGACTCCAGGACTGGTGCTTTATCTGCTGTGCCACCTCGTTACCCAAGTTACTTATGTTTTTCAGTGAACACTGGACTACTGAGTTTGATTGTTTCTGAGTCTTGTATACTTACTTTGTTCCACTGATCTTTTTTTTTTTTAATTCTGGACCAGAGTCAAGTAGTTATATTAAATTCTTCTTCCTAATGTAGTTAAACATTAGGAAGTACTATTTGCCCTTATTTCCAACTTTTTTTGGTCTTGAAATTCTACACTTTTTCTTCCTCTAAATGTACTTTGTAAGTTTTTTTAGGTCTATAAAGTAAAACACATAATGGTTTAATTTGTATACTATTACATGTCTAAATTAATTTATGTAATTATTACTAGTTTTTTTTTCTATCGATAAAGTTTAGTTGCAAGCAATCAAAATCTCTCATTTTTTTTTCTCCCTTAATTATCACAGAAGATTTTAGTTTTATTTATGTATGTCTTGTTTAGGACTTCCCAAGTTGGCATCCATAAAGTTAATGTATTTTATAAGCAATTTGAATTAAATTTCAGTTTCTATCATTTACTGCTGGTTTTAGTCATTGTTGTAAAGAAATGCTGATTTGTCTGAATTTATTTTCCATTTCACTTCTTTACTAAAGCTGTAACCATGTTTTTAAATTGCCTTACTGGAATTTCCTAGCTAAACCATACTATTTTATGCAAATAGTAATAATTTTGTTTCTTTTTTACTAATGTTTCTGCTTTTTTACTGATTAATTGATATGGATAGTATTTCTACAAATAGGTCAAAGAATGAGGGGAGAAGAAACATTCTTGTTTTACTACTATTTTTATTCGTAAAGTTTCCAGTATATTTAGATTGTAAATAATAATGGCTTTTGAAGATATACACACATATATGTATATTATATACAGACACACATAATATACATGTGACATATATGTATATATATGCATGTGTACATATACATATATACACACATATACATGTATATGTGTGTATATACATATATACATATACATGTATATGTGTGTGTATATACATATATACAAACTGCAAACCCTTTCCCTCTCTACTGGCTCATCCTGGATCTTCCCTCAGTGCCTGGACACTCCATATCATGAAATAGTTTTCTTCCTCCAAAGCACAGATAGGATGGAATATCCTCTGTAAAACCCACTTCCTTGATCTCATTGGTGAGTTCCTTCCAGAGACTCCATTTTGTGGAAGGTGTCAGGACCACATACCATTAATCTTCTCCCAGCCTTCTTCTCATAGTTCAAAATTAAGTATGTCCCAATTTTAGTAACTACATTTCTGAGACCCTGACCATCTTTTCACCACCTTCTTATGTTTTCTTCTTTCATTCAAATGTAAGCTCCTTGAGTTCAAAGAATGTCTTTTCTTTTTGCTTCTATTTGTAATCCTAGTGTTTAGCAAAGTGACTGGTACATAGGAAGCATTGTACATAATTCTTGTTTCCTTACCTCTTCTCTATTATGATCTCTCTCTGTCTCTCTCTTCTCTGTCACTCACTTGTCTCTGTCTGTCTGTTTCTTTCTCTCTGTCTTTCTGTATGACTTTCTCTCTTCTCTCTGTTTCTTGCTGTCTCTTTCTCCATCTAGTTGTCTCTGTCTCTCCAGCTGTATCTCTCTGTTTTTCCTCTGTCTCTCTGTGCTTTATTCTCACTGTTCCTTAGTCAGCTTGTCTGTAGTGCTCTCTCTCTCTCAAATTCTCTTTTTCTGTTTCTCTGTCTGTCTGTCACCGTCTCTATCTGTCTCTGTCTCTTTTTCTCTCTCTGTCTCTGTTTCTCTCTCTCTCTCTC
Organism: Vombatus ursinus; assembly: GCF_900497805.2. NCBI lineage: Eukaryota > Metazoa > Chordata > Mammalia > Diprotodontia > Vombatidae > Vombatus > Vombatus ursinus. The sequence continues at coordinate 1,599,885 of NW_020944646.1, forward strand.
ATATTTATTTATGGTTAGTTTTCTTGTTGGCTTGTCCTCTGACAAACAATCCAGTCTCTTTTTTTAAAGAGCCTGCTCAGTAACACAATTCATGACATTCCCATCACTTTTCAGTTCTGTGTACTTCCTTTTTAACCCCCATACATTATTCCACTCTCTGGATTGTGTAGGTCTGAGAAAGAAACCAGAGAATAAAAAAGAATGATTCTTTAAAGCACAAAACTATATTCATACTCAGAGGGGGTTTTGTTTGTTTGCTTGTTGGGGGAGAGGAGGATGTCAGCTATGATCCCAAAATTTTGGTATTTCATCTCATTATTTTTATATTCTTTGAAATAGTAGTAAATTGTGTCTATGATTTGTTCCATGATAAACTCATAAATCAAGATGTCTTTGTTCGATTTCCATTTAGATTTATATCTTTTGTTTAGGTCTGTTGTGTCCTGGTCAAGTGATATGCTTAATGATTCTCTTTTTACATTTATTGTTAATTCCTCTGTCCTTTATTACTCAATTTTTTTTAATATAGTACTACTATGTGGTATTGATAAATATGTATAGATATGTGTCCATGTTTAGAATATACAAGTTTTTTTCAAATAAAATTCTGATAACAATCTTTTCAGGTCTATATTTTCCTTTTTGTCCATCTTTCTGTTAAATTTGTCCATACTTGATTAAAACAAATCAACCACAATGATTGTGAGTTTATCTATGTCTTTTTTTGCAAAACATTTGACATACCTTTTTAAAAACATAAATGCAATACAATTTTATTAATACATGATTAAATATCTCCAGTTTACATTCCTGGAAAAAGTAATATTTGAATTTTTTCTTTATTATCTGATAATATTATTAAAATTCCTGTGTCTTTGGAATCACCTGAAGCAAGAAAAAGTTTGTTTCTGACTCTTGTCACTTTGTATGTATAGTTACAGTTTAGGTGAGTTTCTTATAAGCAGTAAATGTGTGTAAGGGAGGGAAGAGGGAGGTCATATTTTCTTAATAATTTTGTCTTTAATTTTATTGGGTTACTTAATCCATTCACATCAAAGATTGCAACTGCCATATTTATCTTTTTTTCCACTTTTTCCTTTTTTATTGTGTTTTATCCACTCTTTTTAAGCCTACTTTTTGTTCTTGAAATTGAGTTTTACTACGAAAATTTGATCCTTGTATATTCCCACAGATTTTTCTACCCTCATATGCTTTTACTTCTGCTATCTTGGGACACTTGAATTTACTCAAATTGTTCATTTGTTTTTGCTTTTTACAATCTTTCTCCTTTAATTTGGCCATTCCAAGATATAATTGTGTGTGTGTTTTTGAGCATCTTTCTTGCAAACTTTTCCATATAAGCTCTTAGTGCAAGTAATATATTTTTGTGAAATTATTTTCTCACTATTCATTTTCTTTATCTTCATCCTTATTTTTTATCCAAATGTCAGCTACTTTAATTGAGATTCATCTGCTAATAGGCCATTCACTTAAGTGCACTTCAATTATTCTATGACTGTCATGAAATACCCAGTCTGAAATTCAAAGGTTGAGTCTCTTTGTGGATCCAATTCCTACCCTGAATTTTTACCTCTCACCTTGATATCTTTTCCTCTAATTTTAAAATTTGCCTTATTTTTTTTAATATATACATATATTTTTGAGGGGGAGTGAAGGAATTCTTTTTCTGATTTACCTTACTTTTAGAAATATTTTATGAAGAGGTAAATATGGTAAGTAGAATTTTGCTCTGTATTTAAAATCCTGAGCCCAAATCTTACCTCCTTCCTTACCAAAATTATCTACTCTTTTGGCAATTATATCCTATAGCTGGATCAATCCCCTCCTCCTTCTCATCATATTATTAGATACAGACTATGTTTGAGAGACTTGCAATTCCTACATGGGGGGGGGGGCAGGAATCAAGATCTTGTGCTTGAAACACAATTGTATTTAAGGAAGGTATTCTCCTTATGTATCCATTCTTCCCAGACACAATACACTGTGTCATTGTGGGTAAAGTGTTCAATGGGACAATGGGATTCTTTCCTTTTTTTTTTTTTTTTGGAAGATACCAGTTTCTTTTATCCCTACACTCCAGTCCCTCCACTAAACAACTTTTATACAACATCCCACCCTTAACCTCAGTGCACTATAGATTGCCTGAAGAATAAACAAATCATTCTCTATTTCTGTTCATATATAGGGCAGGTAAGAGGATATCTCTAGTTTCCTTCTCTCTTAGCTCTCCTCTTACCATTCAAACTCATATGAGTGTGTGTGTATGTGTGTGTGTATGCATGTGTGTATGTATATGTATATATGTTGTTGTTGTTGTTTGTTGTCCTTCATTCTCAAAGAGGACTGTGTCATCAGAAAGGTGATGCCATGACTTGTGAGTGAATTGAATTTAAATGAGGGAGGGCTGTGCAAATGATGAGGATGAGAACTAGACCCTAAAAAGGAAAAATCCTGGACTTTTCCACATGGCCAAATCTCTGGTGTTTGCCTGAGGCTATAATTCCAATAATTCCATCAATTAGCCTTTCATTGTGGCTATACCCAATCTCCCAATTCTCTGTTACCCTTAACCTAGCCTAGCCCTCCCTATGGCCCCCCAGCCATTTCCCACACTTAATCCTAGCTAGGGGCCATAGTCCAGGTCCCAGGAGTTCTGTTCACCCCAGCTTACTGGCCATTCCCATACAGATATTCCTTAGATCCCTCCTCCAGTCACCCCAAACTCCCACAATCTTTCTGTATGTGAGGTCTATCTTGTCTCCATTAAGATTCTCAGAATCTTAGAATCTAGCCAATGCCTCACAGACTCTCAGATTCCTCAAGGGTCTGGCTAATATGGTGGATCTTTAATAAACCTTGTCTTTGGCTGAAGGAAGGCTTAGTTGAATTCTTTCGGGTAGGACCCGTGTGTTGTCATCTTGAGGTCCCAGCACCCTTAAACCTTGAGAGCTCATCACAAAGTCACCAGTCTCACTCTCTCCTCTGGAGCCATCTGGGTCCAGTGGCAGAACATAGATCAGGATGACTAGAGATGGCCCTGGATGCAGTGGGAGACCTTGACCCTTTCAAGCTAAGGTCTTTTTCAGATTCTCACTTTGAGTGAGGCAAAGCCCATTTAGTTATTAAGACTAGGAAAGAAAGAAGGCAAAGAATGGCCTCTTTTACCTAGTTAAAAAATCAATCTGGGAGGGGAAGACCCTCAGGATCTTGATATTTACATTCATTCTGAGCCATCAGGACCCAAACAATGATGACAATAGCAGCAACAACAATAACAACACACATATACACTCACATATTCAATTATAATAGAATAGAGGTTTTAATAGAATTTTAATTTAATTCTTACTGTCCTCACTTTCACTTCCCCTTAAAAAAAAATCTCCTTCAGTCCATTGTTGCCTTGAAGATTCATCTTTGCTCTTTCTTTGAAATTTTTATAAAATTTTCTTAAAAACAAACAGTAGCCAGTTTCTTAGGGTTAGATTTGAAGTATTGACTCTAAGGCCTTACATTTGTTGCAGAACTTTATATGAAGATTCCACCAATATGTACATGATGTTTTACTTGGGAGTGCGTTTTGATCTTCTTTGCTTTTTAGAATATCATTTTTATCTATATTTTGATTTCTTAAGGGTATAGTCTAATAATAAGATATTAGGAATTGGATTTCCTTCATAGCCAAAGCTCATTTTCTTGGTTGTTTATAATATTTGTTATTTGGCACTGAGATTCTGAAATTTAACCACTAAATGTTACAGTATTTCAATTACTTGTCAGGTAATTTGGGAGCCTTCTGGGAATTTTTCTTGTATTACTTCCTGCAGCATTTTATTCAGGCTTATTAATTTATTGTTTTGTTTTGTTTTTAAAGGAGGACAAAGCTCTTTAATTTATATGGGTACATCATGTTTTCAAGGACAGACATCTGTATTACATAAAATTCAAGGTTAGTTCAAAGATGCTGTCTTGTGTCTCTCTTTTGCCAAACATTTTCCCTACTCTAAACTGAAACTTAAATTTTAGTGCAAAATCTATAATTCTCTCTTTCATATCTCTATACTTTGGAAAGATTCTCTAACATGTTATAATTTTTTTTATAAAAAATATTTTTTAAGAGGCTATCAGGGTTAAATGACTTGTGCACGTTCACACAGCTAGTAAGTGTCTGAAGCCAAACTTGAACTCAGGTCCTCTTGACTTCAAGGCTGGTGCACTATCCATCCACTACACCACCTAGCTGCCCCTAATAATACAATATTTTTATTTGGTCTTTTGAGTTTTCTTATTTCTTATCCCATCTCATTTAAATTCCCATGCCAAGTATTTTTTTTAATTTTTAAAAGACTTCTTTTATCTCCTTGTAGCCTAGGTTCACATGTAGTGATAGTCCTTTGTGGACCTCTCAAATATTCTTGCAATCATATTTTTAATTTCCATTGTTTTTCCATCTCATCATTTTTTTTGTGGGGTGAGGGTGAGATAATTGGGGTTAAGTGACTTGCCCAGAGTCACACAGCTGGTGAGTGTTATTGTCTGAGGCCATTTGAACTCAGGTCCTCCTGACTACAAGGCCAGTGCTCTATCCACTGTGCCACCTAGCTGCCCCTCTGACCTTTTTTTTTTTTTGTGTTCCAAAGTTATCATTCTCTTTTCCCCACTGAGAATGAGTTTTTATAGAATTCTCTTTTTCTTTTGTTATAAATTTAGTAGTCTTTGATGTAGCTTGATTTCTTCTGTAATTCATCTAGTTTCTAAACTTATTTCCTTGGCTTTTTCCCCCATTATCTGCTGAAGTATTCTAAATGTACTTGGAGTAGCTCCATTATCATTCATGGACTCTTGTATTAGGAGTTCTTAAGATCTAGAATTCCTTTTATTTGACAGTTTTCCCAAGATTTCCCTTTAAAATATTTGTAAACATCTTATTTCTCTTTTTTAATCATTATGAAGTTCCTGATAAATCTACAGAATTCATTGTTTTGTTTTTGCTTTGTTTTTTGTTGTTTTTGTTTTTACATGATAAATGTTTACAGATTAATACCATTTCATGAGTAAACTTTCGTAACTAAGTAAAATTGTTGTTTTACTAAAAACACAGGGACCTCATCTAATAGTAAATGTAACATTTTTGCAACTGTAGCAAGCATCCTGTTAAAAAATAATAGGACACTCCCCTCTCCCTAATGAGATAAAAGAGAAAAGAAAAAAAATTCTTGTAACAAATATGTATTGTCAAAGAAAACAAATTATCTTAGTGTCTTAATACTTAAATACACACACACACCCATATACATATGTAAAATGTCACTGTAATGGATAACATTTCAGCATATTTCAACATTGGTCCTCTGGAATCAGGAATGGTCATTGAATTGACCATAGTTCTTATAGTGTTCAAAGTTGCTTGTTTTTACAGTGTTGTTATTACTTAACTACTTTTGCTAATTCTTATCAATACAGGGCCTGAAAATTGTTCATTTTAGTAATATCGATTTTAAATTAAAATATAGTTGTTTTGATTTTGCTTACCTCACTTTGCATTCATAAAAACTTTTCTGTGTCTTTTTGAAATCATCTTCATTTCATACATCACTTTTTATTAGTTTTTAATTTGCTTTCATTATAAAATATAGAACTTATTCATTGTGCTTTATCCTTTTAAAAATAATTTTTTTCTTTTCTCATTATAAGCCTTATTGATTCTTTATCTGCTTGGGATCCAGACTTATTCTCATCCTTTCTCTCCTGGACATTTTGTTTTTCAATCTTTTTCTTTCATTCTGACTGGTACTTCTCAGGGATATATACTTACTCTTTGAGTCCTCCTCCCTTCCCATTTTTCATATGAACTTTTTTTTCATTGCCCAGACCCTCTAGCCCTAGCTGACCCCTGGCCATCTTTAATTGGTGAGGATATAGAGGTCTGGTTATATGTATGCAAGCATGTGTGTATGTATGTATATATGTATATAAATATGCAAACATACATATCTTATATACATATACATGTATATACATATATAAATATAAATACACACCTAAGTTTACAATGTATAAATATGTGCACATATATGTGCATATTTGTGCCTGTGTGCATTTGTGTGTGTGTGTATGTGTGTGTGTGTGCGTGCATGTGTGTATAAACACCATGACATAATAGAAAGAATGCTGGAATTTGGACTAATAGTAGATCAAAACTTACTCTACCACTCACTGATAGTATGACCTTGAGAAAGTCACCCAATTTCTTTGAACCCTACTTCCTCACCTACAAAATGAGAGGGATATATTAGATGACCTCTGAAGAGTCATCCAACTTAAAATTTGTGATCCTAGGTACCTATGTCCATATATATATACAGATAAAAAAATCAAAAAAGCATATAATGTATATATGATGAGTGTCTTTGTCCACCAGAAGTGAAAGTGAAAAGACCAAGCTTTGAACAATGGAGGACATTGTTAAACAGCTCTTAACAAATGCTACACAGCCAAAATAACATAATCACAAAATTACAGATTTTGAAAGTTGAAATGAACCTCAAAGGCCATCTAATTCCACATTGAAAAAAAAAACCTCACAAGCAACAAACGATAATAGTAATGTACTGAGTTTTGATAGAACACTCAAAATCAATAATGTTTAGGGAAGGATTTTTTTTTCTTGGTCATGCATCTCTATTCCCAGTGACAGCTAAAAATTCAGTGAGCAATGAATGAGATAACATCACATTGACATTCATCCCAAATGCACTGTGTATTAAAAGACTGAACTAACCATTGAGTTTTATTCTGAATTCTCTAGTCTCTGACTTTCTTCTTTTCATGTCATTACTAGGAAGCACATTCATTGACACAATTAAAGAGGAGAACATTCCACAAACTAACAGTTTGATTAAAAAAAAGGCAGTGTAAAGTGAAGAACATAATTTACATAGTCTGCATACAAATTAGCTATGAAAGCCTCTTTGTAGCCTAAGACTTGATGCTTGTGTTCTATCTCAGACTCCTCCAGTGCAAATGGCAGCAATGTGTTTGAGGTATCTATACAAACAGGCTACTTACAAACAAAATTGTTACAACATAATGATAACTATTTTATTGAAAAGCAAGAATCCATAGGATAAAGCCTTGACAGGAGTCAGTGGTTATTTAAAAGTTTCATCACTGTTTGTCATGCCTCCAAATTTAGTAAGAAAAGAAAATTATCCCTATGTTGAATAAGTTATTCTTGTTCTATGAGATTAGAACTGATAGAAATGACATTTCCAATAGATACCAAATTTGTTAAAATTATGATGATATTCTATATTTATTGAAACATCCTTTTAGCTCACATTGCTCTTTTGGTTATGAAAGTTTATAAGCATCACTTTAGGGATAAAATTATACAATCTTGAGTTCCATGTATGCTCATGTCATTCTTTCTACTTTTGTTATAAAGTCCTTTCACTTAACACCCACTTGGGATGATTAAAAATTAGACAATTTTTTTTACAGAATGAAACAATGAAAAACCTCCAACTAAATGAATTGTCAGAAAAATTGTAGTTAAAGATTTTTCTACCTTTTAAATACTCAAAAGATTTTTCTTTCTTCTCTTGATGATAACAAAAAAGGAGTGCTCCTAGACCCCTCTATTGAATTTATGGAGAGATATGTGCAAGATGCAACTGAATTATTATCTTCATTTACACAAAGTCACTCAATTCCCACAACCCCAAATGTCTGTACTTCCTACCTATCTCATCTTTATTTGGATTAATTATGTATATATTCCATATATCCTTATACGTGTAAACACACACACACATTCTCTTCTGATAGAATAGAAGATTTTTGAGAGCAGGAACTTTAAATTTTTTTATTGTGTCTTTATATCCCTAGTACCTACCACAGGTCCTGTCATATTGCAGAAATGTAATAAATGGTTGTTATTGAATGATTGATAGATTTTGTTTTATATTATTAGAAAGGTATTCTTATCTTAAATATCACAGATACTTTTGAGAATTTCAGTTTTTTAAGAAATGGCAATTTTCTATTTTTACTCCAGAGGAAATCTCTTTTCAAATTTAACACACTCATGATTTACATCTAGCTCAAAACAGACATTCAAGTATTGATTTCTGTCATATGGAAGGCACTATATAATACCATGTCTAAGTCCATTCAACCCTTACACATCAATCACCTTTACAAAATCTTCAATAAAAGCCATTTCAGTCTTCATTGAAGCCTCCCAGTTACTGGACATCATTGTCTATCAGGCAGTGCAATCCACTTGTGGAGAGCTCTAATTTCAATATATTAATATGTCTCACTCTAACCTTAAAAGAGATCATGAAAAGCATGACATGATTGAAATGACTGAAAAACAACAAAACTTCTCTTTAATAACCATCGAAATTGTCCAATGGGATTTTCCCACAGCATATACTTGAATATTCTATTTTGTTTATTGATTATGAGAAAGATTGTTATTTACAATTCTGACTTTTAATGAATCATATATTCTAAAGAAATTGCTCCATCAGTAATATGAGCTTGTAGGATATTGTTTCCTTCTATAAGGAGTTTGAGGATTTCCTGGCTGCCATTCTTTTGACCATTTTATATACAGTTATATCATTTCCATTCATCAAATAGTAATTGCTTTTACTCATTTTCTTCAACCATTTGACCCACATCATGCACTCAGGTTGTACAAGTTATTCCTGGTATCCATGAACTGACTCAAGGATCAAAGTAATGACCATTTTTTTATTGTTCAGTTTAATTTATCATGGTTGTATGAATCTTGTTATATTCCTATAATTCCAAGTCTTATAGCCAGGGATAGAGAACTACGAAGTGTCATTGGTCATCTGCATCAATGGTCCTTAGTAAGGATGATCTCTAAGGTTCTTTCAAGCTCTAAATTATATGACTGATTCTATCATCACTGATAATGCTATATCAGTGAAATGTTACATAGTGAAAATTAGAAATATGACTCAAGCTATTGGTCTAATTAAACTCACTATGTAGTTTTGAATGGAAGACATTTTGAAAGTGTTCATGAGATTAATAATAATAATTATGATGTAACAGCTCTATTCAGTATGGCATGTTAAGGTATAGTAAGCATTACCATATACTTTGTTTCACCAGATACCAAGCACAAGTATATGTTTGGTAGTTTGGGTTTGTTTGATTCTTTAGGGGTGGGGGGGGGGGAAGGGGATGGTGGCATGGAGATCTGAACCTGTGATTTCATTGATGTTTGGAATTCTCACTGTACGAACTCCCTCCACAAATGCATATCAGCAGTTCCTCACACATAGAATCATAGATTTAGACATGGAAGGGACATTAGAAGTCATCTAGTCCAACACTTCCATTTTCACAGAAAAGAGGAATGAAGGCAGGAACTGTGACCCAGAGAGGTAAAGAGATTTGTCCAGGATCAAACAAGTAGCAAGACATAGAAGCTGGGATAAAAAGCCATATGATCTGCCATCAAATCTAGTACCTTTTCCTTTGTGTTATGCTGTCTTACTCCATAACTTAAAGATTTTCAGTGTTTCTTTGGGCCCTAGAGGTTAAATATTCTTTCTGTAGGCACCCAGCTGGCATATATTAGAGGCAGGGCTTGAACCCAGTTATTCTTGACTCCAAGTCCATCCCTCCTCTATCTACTATATTATGTATAGGTTATGCAATATATTATTCTTATATTCCAGAATTGAGGACATAGAGATGGATAAAGTTTCAATGACACAACTAGCATGGTTATAGAGCTCATAAATTTTTAAAGTGGGGATTTCAACCAGTTCTTCTAACTCTCTTCAGATGGTGCCATGACATGTATATGAACAAATTATCCTTCAAAGGGACTTAAAATTTTTATAACAATGTTATAAGGCTATATTAATCCCAAAATAAAGATATCTAAGTTTGAATGTTTAAAGTACATTAACTGTTTAAAAAAAAAAGTGAAAGCTGAGTGGCTGCTATGTTTACAAGTGACTGGCTTCAAGTTTGCAATTCACATGTTAGTTCTTACTGGACAACCCCTCTGGATCTCCTGTTTATTAGAGCTTTGCCTTCCTTAAATTGCCTTGCATTTATTTTTCACTTCAGAAAGAGTGAATATAATATCCTTAAGATTTTACTTTATTTTTTTCATTGTTCTATCCTCAGCACACAACTAGACACTTAAGAAATATTCCTTAAATGGAATTGTTGCTTTGAACTTATCAGATACTGGTCATTTAGGATAAGATATCAAAATAATTAGCATTTTAACCTTTTGATTGTGTGAGGCTTTTTGATGAATACAACCATTTTATTCTTTCTCCTTTTTTAAGCTTTTATTTGTTTTTCCTCTCTGCTGGTTACTAGTTCTGTGTCTACTACACTTCCAATATCTCAATGATCTTGGCTGATTTTCCATCTTTCTCTAAGGTTTCAGATATTTTATGTGTTCCTTTCCTTGTCCATATTGCTGTAATATTTCTTATTAAACAAATATTTTATTTCTAGTGTGAATCATGCCATCATTAACTGATTAATTTAGCTTTGGCAAAGAAGTGTGATTTTTACAGTGGTAAATATTTTAGCATATGAAAAATTGCAGGTCCTGTTATCTTGCTCAGTTAAGTCTAAAATTAGCTTTGGTTTTCATCCCTCATGATGTGTATGTGAATTAATAGTAACTTAAGTACCATGTAGACAAATTAGTTGGGGGCAGCCAGACTGACGCTATCAAAAATGTGATTGAAAGTGCAGAGGGGGATAGGTTAACAATGACATATTATTCATAAATTCATGACAAATGATATTTATTCATCTATTGAGTTTAAGACAATGTATAAACAACCAGTCATATGAATCAAACTGATTTTAATTGTTTCATCACTCTTAAACAAAGGGTAACTGGGACAAATGATGCCTACTTTTTAAAAATTTTCCTTAAAATTGTGTTTGGCTTCTTTAGAAACATACAGGTAAGGGAGGATTGTGGGAAGATGGCAGAGTAGACCAGAAAACTTTTGACTCTCCAAATTCTCTCCACAGAAAAAGACAGAACATTTCCTCAAAGGGAATGTAGAGGAGACAAAATAAACAAAAGTCAGGGTAAAGCAGCTGTTCTTCAAAGACAGCCTAAGAAGACCTCAAGAAAGACCTGACCTCCAGGGGCAGAGGTTCAGGTTGAGTGAAACATGAACATCTCCAGGCCAACTCTATAATTCTATAGAATCTACAACCAACAAGCCCTGGGTGGCAGCTGGAGTTGGGAGGCAGCCTCTGCCTGAGAAACTTTCATCTCAGGGACAGTGTGAATGTCTGAGGACTGAGCAGGAGAAGGGTGAAAGATCTTCCACTGTCAAGGCACACAAAGCACAGCTGCAGTGATCACAAGATTCCCAGACTGTGGCTGTGGGCAGAAGGAGCTAGCGCACACCTGGTGGATGCAGTAGCAACCAGGGCAGAGAGGACAGCTGTACTTTGCAGCCACTGGAGGTACCACAGGGAGTAAGATCATTTGCCAGACAGTGTGAACCAGGGTTGTAGCTGTGGCTTAGGAGTGAAGAGTAGAGCCCAAGGGGAGCCTGAGGACAAGATTAGAAAATAACAGTAAGAAGTACCTGAGTTTTGGGGTATTAATCCCCATACCTCAGGACTAGAACTTGATCACAGTAATAGCTGCAACCAATAAGGTCAAATCATTTGCTTCTTACATATGAAAAAATTATCAGTTCTATTACAACTGTCATTTTTATTTGGGTAATTTGAAAGAAAGTCTTGGGTTGAGCTGAGTATGATGGGGGGATTCTAAAAGCAAAATAAAACTGCACAGGAAGAGATAAAAAGGAACAATTATCTCATACAAATAAGGCAAAAATGGAAAACTTGATACAGAAGAAGCTAGGAGTGGGGAGGGCAGGTACTACTGAAACCTTACTTTCATCAGCAATGGGTTAAAGAAGGAACAACATATATATCTAGAAGGATATAAAAGTCTTCTATATTCAGAAAGAAATAAGAGGGCAAGAAAATAGGGTGAGGGGAAAGGATAAGGGAGGGATTCTTGGAGGGGTGGTTAAATTAAGGAATAGGAGGGCAAGTAGCAGGTAGAAGTAAAACAGAGGAGTGAGGAGAGATAGGAATAGAGTTAGAAGGATAGTGAGGAAAAATAGGGAGGAGGAAAATATACAATAAATAATGATAGCTTAGAATATGAATGGGATGAATTTACCCATACAATAGAAACCAATAGATTAAATATTTGAATTCAACACTATGCTGCTTTAAGGAATGCTATAAAAATGAGATATACACATAAACATAGAATAAAGATCAGGAGTAGAATTAATTATATAAAAAAGCAGAATAATCATGATTTCAGACAAAGTTAAAGCTAAAAAAGATTTAATCAAAAGATAAAAATAGGGAAACTGCACTATGTGTCAGCCATATTATTCAATATTGTTTTAGACCATTTAAAATAACTAGACAGTATAAAATACCTGAGAGTATACCTGCCAAAACAGACACAGGAACTATATGAATATAAACACAAAACTACTTTTAAACAAAAAAGTTAGATATAAATAACTGAAGTAATATTTATTATTCATGGGTAAGTAAAGCCAATAATCACAATTTTACCTAATTAATCTATTTACGTAATGCCACTCCAATGAAATTACTATGGGGACATTGGCCAAAGCATTGTTGCTTACTAATATTCATTTTTTCAAATCTGGAAAATGAGAATTATGACATGTCATTTCATGAGTGGTTATATAGGGAGATATTTCATATTCATTTTAAGTGAACTGTTGTTATTGATATTTTTAGTGATTTTTTTTTCCATTTCTAAAACCAAATTAGCATTCATTAAGTGATAGTGCCCCACTGAGAGAGGGTTGGCAGAAATCTAAAACTTAAAGATCAGAGTGATAACAAAGTCAGCTTTAACTTTGTGTATGATGTGTTTTACATTTATTGAGTAATTGTTTCTTTATCACTAGAAGTCTGCAAGCAAAGGTGGGATGATTATACTGCAGTGATGTTTATAATGCCTCATTAGTTTTACTTAGAACTAGATGACTTCTGAGTTCCCTTCAAACTGAAATTCCGTTATTCTGTGATGTATCCTGACTACAACATACAGTGTTATTTGTGTCCATAATTTTACAATCCCTAAAAATTCCATATGAAAAAGTGTTTCAATAAGTGTGGATCTGAGGTTTGTGTTTCATTTTTTCAAATGTTAATAAATAAATAAATGTGTATTAACTTCAGTTGAAAGCTACCTTATAAATTGTCTCTTTTAATTGTAAAAGTAAGCCCTTATCCTGGGAATAAAGAAATAAAATATTTGGCCTAACATTTCTTTTAGTGAATCAGAATTTCTATAGTTAAAATCTTGAATTGGAAAAAGAAAATCAATACTTTATTAAGGCAGATGTGATGCTATTTAAAAGGATAGAAACTTGTTTATTTTCTGATTTTATTAGTTGTTTCCAAGTTAATTTTAAACTACATACTTATCTTATGATTTCAAATGTCTTAATATGTCTTGAGAAAATTTGTCAAATAAGCACCACTCTGGACAACAAAATGAAACCTTGAACATTTTATGCTTTAAGCCCTTTATTTTCTGTATTTTGTTGATGCTTTTATTTAAAGTATTTTTTACCCAATTGGCTCTTCACTTTTTTCTCTTCTACTTACTCTTCCAATTTCTCTAGGCTTCTCCTAAGAGAGAAGAAAATGCTCTCTTTTTCTTTTTCTATTTTTGAGTGCTTTTTTTTTTAATACAGGCTTAAGGATTTTCACTTTTTCAGTTTCTTTAATTTGTTTCATTGAGTTCAATTTCAAAATATTTATCAAGGATCTACTACATTTTAGTTGATACATAACTAATCAAGACTTTTCCCAGGACACCAAAATGTATATGACACTGACAACTTTGTATTCCTTCATTAGGCAGGGGAAAAAAAGGGTTTAACTCACTTTTCAAGAATACTTAGTTTAAAAATAACGTCTAGGAAACATCATTCTTTCAACCCCTCCAAAACACTCCAGCATCTAGTTTAGAAATCTCATTTTATAGAGAATGTGGCTGAGGCCTATATTACTTTGGAAGTACCAAGCATAGTGCTTAGTAAATGTTTCTTGAATGAAATAAAGGTAAGAACTAAGGCTATCCTAAACTTAAAAAGTAAACCAAAAAACTAAATATGGTGTACATTTTATATTTGCTTAAGTACAAAATATTTGTACTTCTTTGAAGTGGTTTAAAAATAAAATTTGCTAAAGGTGTCATAGTCCATGGGTTATGTAGGAATGAAAGAGGAGAGGAGGATCAAGGTTTGAATGATTACAAAGGGTTCATTGATGGATTGGGGCATGAGCTGCACATGAAAGATGAGTGTGGTTGAGACAGACATAAAGAAGAGGCTTTGTCACCTATGAGAGGTGAATGGGGGAAAGACAAGAGGGCAAGAAACTGTGAGGAAATGAGGGATCTCACAGGCTGTAATGTGGAAATAATAGAAATAAGTTTATGTAGGTATGGTAGGGGCAGATAATTAAAGCCCTTGACAATCAGTTATTTAGATTTGATATGGAAACAGAGAGGCACTGAAAGATTTTAAGTAGTTCTTCTGACATCATATAATGTAAGCTATTTGAAAGTAGGGATTGTTTCAGCTTTTTTTTCTTTTTATCTACAGTGTCTGACACATAGTAGGTGTATAATACATGCTTGTGGGTTGATTGAGTGATGATGTAAGTGGTATTTTAGGAAGATTACTCTTACATTAGTATGACAAATGGATTTGAGCGGGAGGGAGGTGCTTGTAGTCTAGGAGGAAGCCATTGAGATGATTGTGCAAAAATAAGGGAGTGAGGTGATAAAACCCTGGGATGAACAATGGATACATGTGAGGAATAACAAAGAAAAATAGTTAGCACTTGGAAATTTTCATTTATTTGGTTCTCCCAAGTCCATTTTATTCCACTGTGCTAAAATGCCTAGGATATATCATAGCTACAGATGTCCTTATTATACTCCCCCCCCCTTAGAATTCTAAGCATTTTCATTATTTCAAAAGTTTACCATTAAATAAGGGAGTATTACTATACCTGTCACACTTGTCAGTCTGAACATTTGTTTTCATTATGGGTTCATATTTTTAAACTAGTTTTCCTTCTATTTTAAATTGGCTACAACTATTAAGGACTCTATGTAGTTGTCTCAAAGATAAGTGACTGGGAAATTTATAGTATCATTGAAAAAAGCCAAGTAAGTTAGAAGTTAAAGGTGCTTTTGGAGGGAAATTATTACTTGGCCAAGTCAGTTTGTCTTTCTTTTCAATGGTAAATTAATATTAATATTTTGTATAATATATAATGACAGATATTATATATTTGCAATATTATATATAAATATACGATATAATATAATACATTAACATAAAATTATAATGTTTAATATTTAACTTAAAATTTATAAAAATATAAATTATAAATATATTTATATTAAGTTTATAAATATTATATATTTATAATAGTATATAATTACAAATAGTAATTGTACCCACCCACCTTAGCCTCTCTCAAAGGGTACTTCAATGTCAAACTCTATTCCAGAGAAACAAACTCATAATTATCAAACCACCATAGATTATCTTGTTGAAACTGTGGCAAATGGAGCAAGGGACATGGAATTTAAGATTGTCTAATAACCAGATTTTCATAAAACAAGGATCAAAAAGATATTTTTAAAAATAGAGCGGTTACTTCATATTGATTTGAGGCAGTTTTTTAGAACAGATTATTGAAGTGCAATTTGTGAGCAGTTAAAAAGGGAAAAGACACAGTGAAACAGTATGGTGTCATTAAGAAAAAGTCATGCTAGACTAACCCGATTTTCTTTTTCGATAGTCTCTTGACTGATAGATCAAGGGAATATTATAGACATGGTACACCTGGACTGAAAGCCATGTGACAAGCCTCTGATGGTAACCTTCTGAAAAAGTTGGAAAAATATAAACTGGATTTCAGAACACTTAGGGGGAATCAAAAACTGGTTGACAGGCAAATCCCAAAGAATGGTGATTAATGTGTCTGTGTCACTCTTGAAAAAGTCCTCTAGTTGAGTGTTGTAGGGATCAATTTGTCAGTGTTGCTAAAACATCAATAAGCCTATCAAAATTGCTGATGATATAAAACTGTGAGAGATAGTTATCTCACTGACCATGTACAATTATTTGCCAATTGTTATTGATTTCAGAGTGCAGCTTGGTGGCACAGTAGGTAAGAGCAATGGAAAGGGAGTCAGGGAGGCCTGAGTTCAAATCCTGATTTGGACACTACCTACTGTGTGGCAATTTCTTTAACCACTCACAGCTGCAGTTTCATCATCTGTAAAAATCGGTAATACTATTGACCCCTAGTGGGTAGTTGCAAGGATCAAATGAGATAATAAATAACTATAATGTTTTCCAAACCTTACAGCACTATATAAGCGCAAGCTATTATTAGAAACAGTTAGATATTCTGCTATAGAATTCTGTATAGAGTTTTCAACCTGACGTGAGTAAAATCTGATTTCAAATCTGTTATTGGACATTCACTAGCTGTGTAATCCTGGGCAAGTCAGTAATCTGCTTTTTGCCTCAGTTTCTTCAACTTCAAAGGTAAAGATAAAATGAAATATTTTTGATGCACATTGTAAAGCTTAAAGCACAATGTAAATGCTTTCTGCTATTATTATTATTGTTGTTATTGTTACTATTATTATTATTATTACTGATGTTGTCATTATTTTTACCTGTAGAATATCTCCCATAGTCATGATTTTCTCTCAACTAGCAATACTCTATCTTGTATTCACTAACTCTTTACTGGACTATTATAATAGCTTCTTTCCTCTCCTTGCCTCTTTTCTTCCTCCCTCTCCCAACTTATGCTTTGTTAACAGTTATCTGGCTAATTAGCAATTCTGAGCATATCAATCCTTTGGCTCTTTCTTATGGTCCATAAAGTTCCTGCCTGGCATTCAAGGTTCTTCACACCTGTCATCATCTCATCTTTATAGCTTTTTTTTTTCATATCACTCCCTCTGTAACTGGAAGCCTATCTTCTAACCATTCCCTATAATTTCTCATCTTTATGCTTTTTCTTAGACTAGTGTTTCCTCACTACCAAGTTTCATTTTATCATCTCCTACCCCTCCATGAAAGGACAACTGTAATTCTACCCCTTCCCAGAAGCCTACAAAAATTCCCTCTCCCCCATGTTATTTTGGTAATGTAGGCAATTGTTTTGTAATTTTCTGGAACAACTCTCATATGATTTTGTGTATTATAGATACCTATGTTGGCATTTTATTCCCTTATTAAATTGTAAGATACACACAGGAGTTATTTCATTCTTTGAATTTATATCCCTAAAGCCTAGTATAGTGCTTAGCACATGATAAATATTTAATAAATTCTTGTGGATTGATTGAGGGCAGAAACCCTCTCATCTAAATTTAGGCTTTCTTCTAGTACCTAGTACAGTGCCTAGACACAGGAAGTGCAGAAGAAACATTTGTTTTATTGAACTGTACTGTAACATAGCCAGCAATCATTTATTAACCGTTTACTATGTGCCAGGCACTGTGCTATGTATTAAGGATGCAAAGAAAAGTAGAAACAGGCCTTTTCCCTCAAGGAGCTTACATAGTAATAGAGGAGACAACCTATAGGTAAATAAGTAGGTATAAATTGTACACAGAATAGATGGAAGATATCCTTGGAAGGGAAAACCAAGCAACTGGGCAGACTAGGAAGGTGGCATTGGATAAAAGGAACAAGCATTTATTAAACATTTACTATTTGCCAGGCACTATGTTAACTTGAATCTTGAAAAAAGTGAGAAATTCTAAGAGTTGGAGGTAAGGAGGAAGAGCAGTCTAGCTATGAAGGACAGCCAGTACAAAGACACAGAGACAGTGTTATTCGTGAGGAACAGGTGTAACATTTAAAAAGTGTGAGAGACATAGTTTCTGGGTAATTAGTCATTTTAATAATAATGCTAGTATTTTTAAAAAGGGGTCGGTGACACTCTCAAATGCCAAAGGCCTGCATAGTGGAAAGCTCCAGGCTTATAGGGCCTTGGACAAGTGGGTGTTCCAGAGGATGGCAATCAGCTCTGATTGGTTAACAAGTAATGAGAGAGAATGAATATTACAGTGAGAGACTGGACCTACTCTAATGAACTTTGATTATGTCATTTACTTCTAAATTGCCCCCAGCCTTCAGCAATCTACTCAAAGAATTCATCAGCACCCAAACCTGAGTAGAACACAATGGGATTAAGTGCCTTGTTAAGGTTGGCTTCAGTCAGACCCAGATTGTGGAGAGTTAATTCTATCTCATTATCAGTAATGTCCTTCTAGAGACTGTACTTTGAAATAAGGACTATAGAAAAAAGGGGAAACTCTGGATCTTCCAAAATCATTGGTTATTAATAATTGTTTCTTGCACAGCATATAAGACAGTATGGATGGACCCTACAATGTTCAGATGGAAGCAATCTATAGGAAAACTGGAAAGACTAGGAGGGATTGGGTTGTGAAGAACTTTAAACACCAAACACAGGTTTCTATATTTTATCTCAGGAAGAAGAAAACTCAAAGGCTTTGAACATAAGCAGATAAATCAGCAGGGAAAACATTAACTGTTAAAAGAAATATGTCTTCCAGATCTAGTAAATGAGTTCAGGCATCTAGGAATAAATACTGTAAGGCAAAAGAAAATGATCTAATACTTTATGAGACAAAAAACCTTGTAGAATTTGAGAAGAACATAGAACCAAATAGGCAGTTTGTGAGTGATTTAAAAAAGAAATGAGAATTATCAGAGCAGAATTTTTGGTTCACATAGCAAAAATAATGGGCAAAATAGAAAAAAAAACTGGAATCTGCAACGGCAAGTCCCACCAAGAAACAAAAGAGAAGACAAATAGATCAGAAATGCAAAAACACAGAAGTGAAAGACTACCTAGAATAAGAGATGCAAAAAAAAATAATATTAAATAAAATATTTCTCTATGCAAGAAAAGTATACTGATCTCAAAAAGAGAAAGTGAAGTGACAACCTAAGGATCATATATTTCCTGGGAGAGCACAATAGGACAAAAAAAAAACCTAAACACCTGCTCAGAACTTCTGAAATACCAATGGAAAGAATTCATATATTATCTACACACACACACACACACACACACACACACACACACACACACACACACACAAAGAAAACAAAGATACAAACTTCAAGAAAATAGTGGTCAAATTTCACAATTCACTTCAGAAACAAGTTCTTTAGGCAGTCAGGAGAAAGACCTTCAGATATAAACAAAACAAAATTCAATAACACAACATTATTCTATACCCACCAGAAAACTCAAGGGGGGATGGAATGATATGTTCTGAAGATCAATGGAGCTTAGGCTGACCTACTTTGCAAATCTAAGCTTAACTATAAATGAAAACAGATAGTTTTTCAATAAAACAAAGAGACACTTAAAACATTCTTAGAAAGAAAACCAGATTGAAGAGATTATTTCCTTCTCAAATGACCAGACAAGAGAAATATGGGAAGGGTAAATAAAGGATGGAATATCAGAGGACATCAAAAGCAAAAGAGTAACAGCAGAGAGACCAGTCAGTGACTTCTTTGAAGCCTGAAGGAAATGGAGGAAACAATGAAAAGGCAGGTCTGGGACACTGTGGTCAGAATTTGTTGAAACCCTACATACAGGTAAATCAATGTTTTGTTTTGTTTTTGGTGGTTTGTTTGTTTTTGGTGGGATCACACTTTAAAGTAGGAAGTTGAAAGAAAGAGGAAAGGAGAAAGGGAATAACAAAGGTTCTTCAAGAGGAGTTGGTGAAGAATTGGTGAGGAAAGAAGGGAGACCCTGCTTTAGTAGTGAAGGGGATTCCACTGGTGAAGGTTCCTATGGGTGAAGGGAGATGTTCTGTGAAGATATCTGCTTGATTTTATTGAGTAGGAGGTAGCATGACTATATCTATGCTTTCTGAAAAACACTTTGACAGTTTTAAGGAGGTTAGATTGAAATAGGAGAGAATTGAGTCAGAGAGGTAATAAAAATTCCTTATCATAGACCTAAAAAATCAAGATACTTTAGCTCCAACCTATCTTTCTAACCTCGTTTCAACCTCTCCCTATGGTATGTTCTAGATTCCAATGAAACTTGACATTCTCCATTCTCAACCAGTCCCCTCTAAACCATTAATTTGCACAGATCATCATCCATGACTGGAGGGAATGTTCTTTACAGCTTTACCTCATAAAATCCCTCCAAAATATGATCAGGTATCACCTTACCCATGAACACTTTCCTGAGTCCCATAGGAACACAATCCTCCCAATGCCCATTCCTTTTTCTTTCTCTAATTGACTTTTAGTGTCATATAAGAAGTACAGTTATGTCAATATGTATACATTTAACTTATGCTTAGTAAGCCTTTGAGAATTGAAACCATGTCATATTTTTCTAATCCCCAGGACATATTGAGAGGTATGTACTAAAAGCTTAAGAAATGTTTGTTTACAATGTTAAAAAATGTTTTTACATGCAACTGGGAAATAAGATATATAGGCAATGGGGTATAGAAATCTATCCTGACCTACAGGAAAAGAGAAGGGGGGGTGATATAAGGGAGGACAGATAAGAGGAAGGGGTGTTCAGAATGCATGCTGTCTTGGGGTGGGGGAGGGGCAAAATGGGGAGAAAACTTGGAACTCAAAATCTTGTGGAAGTGAATGTTGAAAACTAAAACTAAATAAATCATTTAAAAAATTTTTTAAATTAGAATAAAAAAAAGAAATTTTTGTTTATTCCAATTTGAACAAATTGGATATCAGTACCAAGATCCATAAAAACCTTGACTGGCTAAAAGAGTGGGCTGAAGCTAAAAAGCTAAAGCATCATGAGGATAAATATAAAGTATTATGCTTAGCTTGATAAATGCAACTGTATAAGTACAGATTGAGGTCTAAAGTGTTACTATCCCTGTGAGTGGCAGAGGTACAGTAATCAGTCAGTGTATGACAGCTTTATGAGAATGATCCGTAGATAAATAGAGAATACCTTTGAATAAAAACATGATAAGGGAACAGGCAAACTTTTGTAGATTACTTTTTTACAATCACATAATAATGTGATAATGAATCACATCTTTATTGTCATATAGCTAAGAGTTATAGAGATAATATGATCTCACTGTTTTTAGTTTTAAGAAAGAATTTAGCAGAACAATAAGAAGCTTGAAGATACTTTTCAAAATGTCTTCCACACTTACATGAAAATCATACATTCTGACTACAGAAATAACCTTGTTCAATATCCAAGGAAGTTGCTAAAATTGAAGATGCACATTCATTAATATATTCACCTGTGTCATGGGAGATATTTTACTTCAGAATGAAACAAAATAATTCTCCCTTGTAAGCAAGGTTCACCAAAATATTCACAAATAACATCATGCTAACTCCATTGAGCCCTCTTCAATGGAACCCAGAGCAAGAAAAGAAAAACATCCTTCACAAATTTGAGAAAGAGGCCAGTACTAGCTTCTTGTCCACATTGAGATTCTTCAAGGTGAAGGGGATATTGTGGCAGAAATTTTGGGAATAGGTATAATTTCTTAAGTCCCTTCACATTCACAAGTATTCTGATTCCATTCTAATCATGCTGAATAGAAAGTTATGCCAATAAGCATTTATTAAACACCAACAGAAAGACCAAGGAAATGAAACATTCATATGATTATACTATTACATGAAACCAGATAGGTGGCTCATTAAGTTAATACATGAGTTATTATATGCCCTGGATGGGCAATTGATTGGGAGAGAGAGAATGTGCTGGATAGAATTTAGGAAAATATGCACTTCTGCCAATGAAACTAAACCATTTGCTGTTACTGTATAACACAAACATTTCAGGAATAACTTTGATCTTTTTTAATCAATATTCCCCCATTGGGATTATACATCTATGGACCATGAAAAACTATAATCTTATAAGAAATAAATTACAAATAACTGAAAGAATAATAGAAATAATTATGGTACATGTAAGCATGATGCTTCTTTCTTTGTATTCATAGAACCTAGCATATAGTAGGCACTTCATAAAAGCATATTGATTGTTTGAATTATCACAGTATACTGTCAATCACAACTTGCATGACACAGGTGACATGAAGACATTATAAAGGACTTGCATGATTATAAATGCAGATGAACTAGTCAGGTAAAAAGAATGAGAAAAACAAATGAACTTTCCAAAAATATACTGTTAATCTTAAATTTCAAATAATGCAGAGAATCTTTAATATTTATGGAGTATTTAGAGAGAAAGATGGAGAAGAATTACACAGGATGAGAAATTCTAAATTGTCATGTGTTCCATTTGATACAGATCACATCAAAGGTGAAAGCATATGATCCCAAGGTACCAAAATGAGGCCAGAGTGAAGTAGATGCTGAGATTGCCAAGAAAGCTATGTTAAAATTGTCATCATGCGGGTAAGCAAACTTCTGATTTTAAAAAGGGCAGTAATGGAAAATATTGGCAAGAGTATTCACATGCTTGTTCTAGAAATCTCTCTCTTCTGGATAAAGTAAAGTCATGTGAATCAGATAAGGCAGTACTCTTTCAAGAACACAGAAGAAAAAAGAATCAAGGAACTGATTGCAGCTTAAGATAAGCTAAATTAAGGCCTTTCTTGGAATTAACATAAAACAGTTACTAATAAATTGTTTCCGTAAGACTATTAAAACTAGCGTACAACAAAATCTACAAGCAGCATTTTGATATCATGTGACTAAGGATGATATACAAGCCTGGTGCTTGTTAGTACCCAAAGCATAATTGTGTTCAGAGCAGATAAACTTTTCTCTTTAGAGCAGGAAAAAAAAAGTAAGGAAAATGTGATAGAGAATTGAAGTTTCCTTAAGGTACCTGATTGATATATTTTTGCTTTTAATATTCTCCTTCATTCACATGTTAGAGACATAGTGCAAAATTTCAGATAGTAAGCCTACAAGCCAAGAAGACCTAACACATACTGGCCATAGGACCCTGGCTAAGTCATTTAAACTCTCATTGCTCTAAGCTGCAGAGAAGAAAATGGCTGCCAGCATTGAAGCAGTTTTCTTATCCAAAATTATACCAAGTGAAATCCTAGGTCCAGTTCCTCTCCCCTTGAATGGGGTTAACTCATTCAAGGCTTACAAACTGGCTATTTTTTAATAAACAAATATAATTTATAGAAAGAAGAATAATTTATAAAGCAAATGCTAATTGTCTTATGACCTGACAAAATCTAGCCATCTTACCTACACAGTCATAAATAAGTATCATCATTTATCTGAGAACAGCTGCTCAAATAGGGTGGAAATAAACAATTTCAAAATGTCCACCCTTGGACAACTCAAGAAAAATAAACTCCTACCTTAATTGATAGTCTACATGATACTACTACAGCATACACTTGTCAACATCAAGGGTCCACACAGGACAGGCTGGAGGCCAAATCTGGGCCACCACCTGCTTTTGTATGGCCAATAAGCTAAGAATAGTTTTTACATTTTAAAAAAGTAAAAAGCAATTTGTTGGTGATAAAAAAAAGATCAAAAACAAAAATTAGACATTGGGCTGGATTTAGTCCTTAAGCCATAGCTGGCCAACCCCTACACTAGATCATGCCAATTTTCAATGTACTTTTACACGCATATTGCTATTTAATCATACACATGTTATGTGGTAAACAGGTTTTAATTCTCATTTGTGCAGATGAGAAAACTGAAGCTGAAAAAAAAGTTAAATAACTTACTGAAATCCATATGATGAATAAATAAGCTAGGATTGGAACTTTTAGGCTTCTAGACAGTGTTTGTTTTATTTATCATTCACTTCTTTGCAGTTGATAGTGTTATGGTGAGATTTAAGTGGGTATCTTATATGACCAGTAATAAACCAGGTTATATCAATCAATCAATCAAAAAATTGCTCATTGTGATTGGCACTGGGCACACAAAGACAAATATGAAACACTAGCTGTGCTCAAAGAGATTACTTCTGTCATCTTTATAAAAATTAAGGTAATTGGATCCAAAGTAGGGATGACTAGAAATGATTAAAAGTGTCAGGAAATATTTTTCTTTTGAAATGTAGTAAGACCATGAAGAATTTTGGATTTTTTTTATCCTTATTGTATTAGAGAAACAACTTATCCTGATTAAATATTGCAAGGTATGCATAATTTGGTAACACATTAAAAACAAAGAATGAAAAATCATTTAAAATGATTTGATATCAAATAAACTTAAGAATGATTATGTGACTATTTATTAGGCAGAACAGATCTAATAAGATCATTTGGCAGGGGTTATGCTATTTATAAGAAGTTAGAAATGGATTCTAATTGTCATTAAAATGTACAAATAAAAGAAAAGGAAGAAATCTCCGGAAAAAAATATAACTTTAAATTTGTGACAAAACTTTGATAAAATGAGCAAATTCCAAATTATATTAACTCTATTACTTAAAAGTTGATTCACTCTTGTTATGCAAAAAAAGATGTAAAGCTTTCCATAAAAGTAAAAATTTTGCTTCTTCAAATGTTTTAGTATCTAATTCTTCAGCTCTATGCCATGCATTCTCACACACACAGACATACACACAGACACACACACCCCAATGATAATAGATGGATATTTAAGTAGGGAAAATCATGATTTTTGAATGTGTATTATGCTTAGGAATTCTTTGCAACTGTGACTCATACAGTTATGGAAAAACATAAGAGCTTTGCCTATGCATAATTTTCTAATTTTTCTTGGACCTTTTTTAAAGACGAAAGCTAATTTTTAAAACACTTAAAGTATCATGTCCATATGAATTGAAATAGGGACTATGTTTTGTGACAATGTGATAAAACTTTAGAAATACATAAAGTAGAAATGAAAAGTTCCTCCTGCTAATTTGGCATGCAGTGTTTAGGTCTTAATTCAATTGATTGTTAGATATGGATGTTTAATTGGGGTATCTAAAATCTAATTCATGATACTTTGCTTTGGATTCCACTTCAAATGATCTAGGTGTTAAGACAAAGATAGATATCCTATGGAAAGCAATATTTTCTTCTGTAAGAAACAGAGAAAGCAGCTAGAACAGTAGATATAAGTCTCATCTAATAGGAAAGTAATCCCAAAGGGAGTGGTTAAAACCTCCACTGACAAAAACATATTGAGTCCTTTACAGAGTAAGGGCACTGCTAAATCCAATAACCCTCACTGGGATGTGGGGGCCTAGTTACTGCTCAAAATAAATAAATAAATCACAGTACAGACAAACCCTAATGCTTTCACATTAGGACAAGAGACAGAATTCTGAGCTGCCAATTTTGCAGCCTCTTCAGACTGAGGGAATTGCAAACAATTCTTGTTGATTAGGAAATTGTGATGATTACAAGAATTGCCATGGAAAAATATGACAAGTGTACACAAGTACTTCTTAACCACAGTCATTAATATTCATACTAACCACCTAAGCAAAAGACATTGAGCTTATACTGTAAAGTTAAAAGGTCTTAAACTCTAAATTTAGAGTAGTCGTTAAAGACTGTTTACGAAAACAAAAATGGTATTTTCTCCAGGGGAGCTATTAGGAGAAAGAAAGAACCTTTATATTCATCTAATTCAAGAATATTTAGCAGTCATAGTGGAAGGAAATTTGGTTATTTCCATACCTTTACAATCAATCAGCAAGCATTAATTCCCTACTGAACATGTGCCAAGCACTTGGTAGTCACTAGGGATTCAAAGAAGAAAAGAAAATGGGCCCTGCTCTCAATAAGCTTACTTTCTATTGGAGGAGACCACATGCATGTATACATATAACTATATATAAAATATACATAAAACAAGCATGTTAATTTTGGAGGGAAGCAACTAACCTGGGAGGAAGAAGAAAGGTTTCATGTAGAATGTGATGGTATTTGTGAGTTTAAAAGGGTAGAAATAAAGAGGGAGTGTGTTTCAAATGGGAGTATAGTCTATGAAAAGGCACAAAAATGGGAGAAGGGGTGCTATCTGTAAGGAACAGGAAGATCAGGTTGACAGGACCATGAATACTAGAAGTAGGGTATAGTACAAAGCATATCCTAATCCTTCTTCCAATGCAAGTTAGTCTAGTTTTCTTTAAAAGGTCCTGAGATCTTTCTCAAGACTTTGTTGGCTCGGGGGTCTAAAGGCTGAGAATGTTGAACTCAACTCCTTATCACTCCAACACAATGTAGCCCTAGGAGCTCAAAGATTGGTAGATCTCAAAGATTAACTCAGGCAAGGAAGTTTTCACTTATTTGAATCAACTCAAAATGTCCTCAACGTTTAACCTTGTTGAAAATTCTCGTACTATGATGACTGAGTAAATAACCTTTTGTTAATTGTTGAATAGCCTATGGATGTCTCATTTTGTTCTACCATTAAATCTAAACCACCAAGGGACAGACCTGAATATGATTAACCCAGAAAATGAAATAGTGTATAGAGAAGTTTGTATTTTATCCTAGACATATTATTAAACAGAAGAATGAAATCATCACACTTGTTACTTAGGAATATCACTTTGTCACCTGTGGAGAGACATATTTTTAAAGAATGTTTCAGTGCCTGACACATAGTAGATGTTTAATAAATGCTTGATATCATCCTCCCCTCTCCCTTTCTAAGAGAGGAAATGTGGCACAAAGGGTCAGGATTTAAATACTTACTGACTGATTAGCCTTTTAATGCCCCCAAGAACTTTTGAAAAGTAAGTTATAGAGCAATTGCTCTTCTACATGGTTGGAAGGAGTTTCTGTAGCTAAAGTTTCCTACATTGCTGAACTCATATATCTGAGTGTCCTTACATTGAAAACCCAAGACTTTGAGAAATTAGCTAAATCAATGATCTTAACAAAAACAATTGAAATTCTTAATTTTCAGTGTAAGAACTAAATGAATGCTTAAATTCACTTACTGACATTTACTTAATATTTCGATTCCAAGTTATTAAATATACTGCTACCTATTCTGCAAGCTATATGGTCCCATAATATATTATTGAATTGGAGTTAATACTCTGTTATATTAATTTATTTCAAGTCCAGCATCATTGAGTTCTGTTCATTATTCAGCTACCTCTGATTATTTTGTTGGTGGAATTTGCTTAAGAGGAAAGCCATCTTCAAACATATCAACTGGGCAGGGCAACTGCTATATCCACAATAAGACAAGTTGTGTTTGAAACATAGTTCTACTAAATTACCTGTGTGATCATAAGTACGATTTTTCACCTTTCTGGACCTCATTTTTATTATCTATAAAATAAGATATCTAGATAATGCTTTAAGGTCCATTTTGGTCCTACATACTGTAATACTATTAGTATAAACTGTATTGATTTCTATTGGTGCATGTTAGAGTTGCTTATTAATGAATATAAGCCACAGTGGACAGAGCACTGGACCTGAAGTCAGGAGGACCTGAGTTCAAATCCGGCCTCAGACCAAACACTTGACACTTTCTAGTTGTGTGACCCTGGGCAAGTCACTTAACCCCAATTGCCTAAAAACAAAGAAACAAACAAACAAAAAGAATATGAGCTACTTTAAAGAGAACTATTATTCTCATCTAAGATCTTCATAAAATGATACTTTACTCGTTTTATCTCATCTCATCTCTCATCTTCCAATCTTGTGTGTCCAGAATCCATAAAACACACTACCTAATTCTATTTGCATTCTCATTTATGATGACCCAGTCCATACTGATATTAACAGAATCTCAGATTTGTAACTAACTTCACATCTGACAGGAAGTTCCGTTGTAGAAACTCTCACATTTTGAAGCAGTCATCCAATTTAAAAGAAACTTAGCAAATTGAGGCTTCAAAAATGCCCTAATACAGTCTATTCTTTTAAGCAAGTAAGTATTCTCTTGACTTCACATTTCTATGACTGATTGGTTTGACCAAACTTTCCTCCACCCCCCTCCATTAGTTATGCAAAGACAAACTTTAGCATAGCCAATGTTGAAGCTCAAATTCTATGTTCTTCATGAGAACTCTGAACCCTTGTTGATTCCCTCTTTATTCCATTTTACCTTTCAAACTAATTATAATTACACATGTTCACACACACATATATAGCATACATTTTACATATACTATGTGTAAATGTGTATATGTATATATGTGTAAATGTATGTATAATACACATATCTTCTATAAAAACACATTACCTATCTTACCAAATTCTGAGTTCCTTGAGAATTGTCTTACTCAACTTTGTCTTCCTATTCTGCCCACATTTTACCTCCATGCTCAGCATAATGCCTTGGTACATAATAGGGAATTAAAATCCACTTGTTATTAAATACGTATACAAGTATAATTCAGTGCTTCCATCAGGTAAATTTGAGTTCTCATTGAAGGTCAATATAATGCATTTCCTCATTCAATTTTCCCTCCTCTTTTAGTAGGTATTTATAAGTCCTATAATAAAGTTTCATTTTAATGATGGATAATAGCATGGAAGTCACTATGGCTCATATTCATCCACAGTCCTTTATATGATTTTTAAAATAAGTTTATTTTTTTTAATCTGGCACTGCCTTTGGCAGACATTCCTCTCTGTTTGGCAAATTAGGTCAAATGTTTGCTGACTAAGATGCTTTCTAGGTTCTTTTGATCTTCTTCCTATGGCAATTAATTTACATTGATTAAATTTATTTATAAAATTATTGCAATCATTTTAATATAATTCATGTTGACCATTTCCCATTTCTGATAACAAATTGTATGTTTAAATAGTTTAGCACTAAGCTGTCTCAAATTCCATATCACCATATCTTTTTCTTTCTCATGATTAATCTTTTGTCTTGCTTTTTAAGGCACTTAATTCTGATGAGTTGATGGTATTGAAGTGGTAATATAAATTCTAGTAAGTTCAGGTAATCTGGAAAATCTCTTAGATAAAGGAGGGAGCACCCACAGAAACATAATTATATGACCTTGAATAATTGATGTACTGGACTACAGACTCAATATGAATTAGTAGTATAATATGAGAGCCAAACTAATTAATATAATATTGAGCTCCATTAGTAGGGCATCACTTCCAGGAATAGGAAGATGACAATTCTGCTATGCTTGTCAAGTCTCTATTGTGTTCAACTCTGGGTACCATGTCTTAAGAAAAACTGGAAATAAGGGGAAATTGGAAAAAAAATGGTGAAGGTCCTTGATTTATGATATATAAGAACAAGTTGAAGGAATTGGATATGTTAATCCTAGAAACAAGAAGAATCAGGAAGTACGTGCTAAATGTGTTCAAGTGTCTGAATGGATATCATATGAAGGAGAGATTATATTTTTACATTTTGGCAATAGAAAACAAAACCAAGGCCAGTGAGTAAAAGCTGCAAAGACACAAATTAGATTTAATGTCAAGAGAAAAAATGCTTAAAATTAGAGTTGTCCAAAAGAGTGGTTTCCAATCCTTCAAGAGATAGAGATTTCCCTTCTTTGGAAGTGTCCAAGGAGAGAATAGATAACCACTTTTTAGATATCTAACACAGAAAATTCCTTCATGTATGGATTGGACTAGATGGCTGCTGAGTTCTTTTCCAATTCTCCAATTCTGTGATTCCAAGTAGTTTACAGTAGTACATAAATTCACCCATAAACATACCCAAACACAGAGCTTCTGAATGTGTAGTCAGAGCAAAGTAATGATCGCCCTAACACCTCTGTAAGTATTTTTATTTTTAGAAAACAGTTAATAATACTCTTTCAATTGAACCAAAAAAGCTATTTTACAGACTTCTTCCTTCAACCCCTTACAGTTGGAGTAGTAAATTGAGTATGAAATGACATCAGTAAAAATTATATTTCCTTCTTAAAATTGGAAGGTATTGGAGAAAGTGAAGTGAATAAATATGGTAAAGTGTAATTTCCTTGTTAAGATTATATTTATTATACTACATAAATAATGGGAGAATATAGTCAGGACTGAAATACAGAAATACTTAAAGCACAGGGATGATATCAATTACAATGTATCTAATTTTGGTAATAGTTTGCTTTATTATGTATAAAACTTGTTACATGATGAATTTTTACTCCAGTGATAGTGAAGAATTAGAAAGGCATAGTCTATTAAAATGAAGTTAATCAAGACATAATGGAATAAAAGTACCACAAGAAGAGTCAGGAGAACTGGGTCCTATTTCTGTGTCTCTTCTTATCTTAACTTGGGCAAGTCATATGGACCTTTACTGCCATTTTAAATATGGGAAAAAACATTACAGAATCAATCACAGAATCATAGAATTTGTGAATTTTAAGAGATTTCAGTAGCTATGTGGCACAACTTATATCCAAATAAAATCTACAATATAGCACAACTCATAAATGATTGTGAGATTTACCTAGCTTTCCATAGATAGTAAGTGTGAGCCAGATATGAACTTAGTCTTCCTGGCTACAGGCTAAACCTTCTCTTCACTGGGTTACCTAGATGGCTGTATGTATATATTTATCTATCTTTCTATGTTTCTAACATCAATCGATCTATCTCTGTCTAAATGGAGAAAGAGAAACATACAGAGAGTGACAGAAGAGGCAGAGAAAATCAGGGCCAGAGAAACAAGAGAGACACAAATACAAAGCTGGACAGAGGCAAACAGTCTGACACTGAAAAATAGGGAAATAGACAGAGACACACAAAGAGTATATAATTATTTCTGTTTTTTAGACTACAAGTTTCTGTAAGTATAGTTTCTTGATCATTTTACTTTCTATCTCATCTTGTAAAGCATTGTTGTCAAGTCATTTTTCAGTCATGTTCAACAATTCATGACCCCATTTGAGGTTTTTCTTGGCAAAGATACTGGAGTGGTTTTCCATTTCCTTCTCCACCTTATTTTGTGCATGAGGAATGGAGGCAAACAGGGTTAAGTAACTTGCCTGGGGCCATACAGCTAGTAAGTGTCCGAGGCTAGATTTGAACTTAGGTCTTGCAGACTCTAGGCCTGGCACTCTGTGCATTGTGGCACCTAAGAGGTTTTTGATAAGCAACAACTAAAAAAGTCTTAAAGGTTAGAAGGATCTAAACAGGATCCAAATATGTCAGATGTTCTCTTAGCAGAACATTTAAACATTCTTCTCTTCATTTTCCCAGATAGAATGAAAATGAAAGTCAAGGCAGGGAAAGACTTATACATTGTTATGTTGAATTACAGTGAGGGCAGAAAGAACCATACAACTTCATCTCATTGTGTTTTTAAGATATCAGTAAAGGTCATGGGTATCAGGCTTGTGGAATAGAGCAAAATACACAAGGCCAATGAAACAGATGCTGTTAGTATCAACAAACTAACATACTGCTCCTTGTTTTGACATTATTTTTTCTGTCTATGGCATCATCATTCACCTTCTCTCTTTCATGGGTGTAACTTCAGCATAGTGTTATGTAAAGTATTTTGAATAAAGTATGTCCAGGTTTAAATTGCCCCATCCAATACTTACTAATTCTGTGACCCAGAGCAGATTACTAAAACCGCTGGAACTCAATTTCCTTAACAGTAAAATGATGGCAGTAACACCTAATGTATCTACCTCACAGGATCACCATGAGCACCATCTGCAATGATACATGCAATGTGATTTGTAAACCTTAATGTACCATGAAAATGTTGGCTATTAGTATTGTTATGGTTATTATTGTTATCATATTAAATCAGTTAATAATAAAATCTAACATTTGTATAGAACTTTATGTTTTGCAAAACACTTTATATCTATTTCTGTATTTGATCCTTACAATAGCTGGATGGTACAGTGGGGACAGGTAGGTGGTGCAGTCGATAAAGCACTGGGCATAGAACCTGGAAGACTCTTCAAGCTCAAATCTGGCCTCAGACATTAGTTGTGTGACTTAGGGGAAGTCATTCAACCCTCTTTGCCTCAATTTCTCCATCTGTAAAAAGAGCTGGTGAAGGAAATGGCAAACCATTTGAGTATCTTTGCCAAGAAAACCTCAAAATAGTGTCTTGAAGATTCAGACAGGACTGAAATGACAGAAGAACAACAAGAACTTGACAAACTTTATGAGGTCATTATCCTCTTTGGGTGGATGAGGAAACTGAGGCTCAGATGTTAAGTGACTTATTTGGAGTCATACACCTAGTAAATATATGAGTAAATATAAGATTGAAACTCAGGTCTCCCCTAAACCAAGTCAAATATTTTTCCCACCATGTCACCAAATCCTATTGATTCCATCTTTGGTATATATTATCTCCTGTACTATATCCCATCTGCTCTATTTTTATAATCATTACCCTGACACTGGCCCTCTTATTACCTACTTGGGTTACTACAGTAGCTTCTTAACATGTGTGCTAAGTAATAATTGCTCCATAATCTGATTCATACTTCATACTAAGTCTAGAAAAAAAAATTCCTTTACTGAGATTTGTTCATGTTGCTCTTCTGTTTAAAAATCACCAGTGTGCAATTCCCATTGACTAAAGTTCAAAGTCCTTTCTTTGCCTAGGATCCATGATTATTTTCAATCTGACATCATTGTGCCTCTCCAAGGTTCTCCTATATGACAACACTGTGAATACTTCATACTTCAGTTAAACCATACAATTCTTTGTTACTCGAATGCTTCCTGTATCACTCTCTTCTCTGTTTGTTTTTTTTGCTCAGAGTATTCCTAGAAATGGAATTTTCTTCTTCTTTTGATGAATTTCAATTGTTCAACCAACTCAATTACCAACCAAGGATGGTTCCCATTACTATTCAGACCCCTGTACCCCAACAATTGAAAAAAAAAACCTCTTCATCTAAATTTACATAATACTGTATGTTATAGCTATAGTAGCATTGAATTAAGTATGTTATAGTGGCATTGTATGATAAGCTAGAATTGAATTCCCTCTCCAGGCTTAGTTTCTTCTATAATGCCTACCAGTGTTCTGTAAGCAGAAATTCTTAGGAGATTTTTATTGAATGAATGAACTTTTAAAAAATGAAAGGCAAGAATAAGAAGCAAAGAATATTGGATTAAACACAAATAGAGATTAGTGGGTAAGAAGATTTAAAAACTATACTCATAGTAGTCCTTGAAAATAACTTTTTTTTCCTCCTGAAGTTATGCCATTTAATCTTTTGCATACAGTCATTGTCTTCCCATCAAAGCATTTGTTATCTCTTTTCATTGTTGAGTTACCATTTCCAGCACTTAATAAAAAAGATTAGACTAGAACTATTGTGTGAAAGGCAGCATCTCCAAAGTTCTGAAATTCTTTGCAAATCTTTTCAAGTAAAGCCAATGGTGATTTTGCTTAATAGCTAACAATGTGTCAATGAGACTATCAGACTATCACTGGGGGTTTGGAGGGAAGGGAAACAACCTGTATATTCAAACCAAGCCATGCTATTTAAAACCCTGCTTTTATTGATAGTGTATCCCTCTCTCAGTTGAAAAAAAAAAACCCCAGCAAACTGTATCAATATTTCCCTGAATTAGACATATTAGTTCCTTTGCCAAAAGCATCACTTTCTGAAAAGTATTAAATTCCCCAGCAACATAGCATACACATAAAAAATTAAGGAATTTGTTTATATGCAACATTCAACCTGTGTTCTCTTATAAAGGTTTGACCATATTGTAGATGCTCTAGCTTCACAAGTTTTTCAACTTCTGCATTAGAGAGAACTCATTCTCTACTTTCCCAGAGCATTAATATATAAATAACTGATTTTGACAAAGTAATAAATCTCAATGTCATGATTTTGAAATTTAGGCAACTACTATGCATCATGTTTTTTTCTGAACAACATAGAAATTCTGTTCAATTCTCATCTTAGATAACTAGGGTTGGGTAACCTATTTTAGAAAAGAACATCTACACATATTGCGCAATCAGAGATAAGGATTTTTCAAGGTATGCAGCAGATTTGGAAATAAAATCAGATTTGTGTTAGTTAAGTGAGACAAGTGGAATCATAGCTTTTGATTGTATTGCGATGGCAAATGATTATTAATGGAACTCCAGAACTTCTAATACTGTATATATATATCTATATCTATATCTATATATATCTATATCTATATATCTATATCTATATCTATATATATAATCTATATCTATATATATATATCTAGTACTGTATTTTAGTACAATACTGTACTAAGCACTGGGGATATATATATCCCCAGTGCTTAGTACAGGGCCTGACACATAGTAAGTACTTAAGAAATGTTAATTGATGGTCCAGAACAAAATAGAGAAATTTATGAGAAAAGATGAGGTATTCTTAGGGGAAGATTAAATACACTCAAAATATCCATAAGCACAGTTCTTTTCAATATTTATATCTATCTATATCTATATCTATATCTATATCTATATCTATATCTATATCTATATTTACTTTCCCATGATATTATATATATATATATATATTACTGTCTTCCCTATAAAAGGGGAATTCTCTTTACTTATATGAATTTTTATTTCTATTCCTAACCACGCCTACAAATCATGAGATATGATTTTTTAAACAAACTGTGCATCCCTGCTTTTTTGTTTTCACTTTCTTACTCATAAATTAGTGGTCTGATGCATATACATCTTACAATTCTATAAGTCAAAAGTTGAATTAAATTGTGACAAGCTTCAAATTGAACATGAAGGCATTGTTGCAGTCACTGAAGAAAAATACATAACTGTATATAATTTGTTAAAAGCAAGTGAGGGGTGTACATGATACACCATGAGATATGGAGCTAATGCCACTATTTTGAGTTCTAAGAATACACAGAATTTTGGTGACTACTCTCTTTATACCTGGCATCACATATTGTCTGGAATATTTGAAGAATCACCAAATTTGAGGTTTGGAAGGGAATTTGGTGGCCATTTAGTTCAATTCATACTCAAAAAGAATCCTTACTGAGGTCATATCTTTCATTTTCATACCACCAGTGACTGTTCCTCCCACTCATAAACACACACACACACACACACACACACATACCCATACACACACACATACACCAACAAGCATTCACACATGCACACCCCTTTAAACATCTTTGCATATGTGTCTGAATAAAGAACTATCCATGCTCTATCTATCTGTGAAGGGCAATAACAGGATGTTACATCCCATTTAGAAATAAAGTGTGCACCTTTTCTACAAAGCTTTGCTTACATTTTATTACCAACATTCTACCACTCCTATAAATTTAATTTTATCTCCTTCAGTAATTTTTGGCAACATAATTAGGTACCCAGATGGTCTCTATTTTCTCAATAAGCTAGAAATAATACCTCAATATAAATTCAAGACCTGCCATTTTATGAACATAGAAAGAAGCAAAACATACAAATATTACCAAAATAGCTTTAGAAGAAAGTGCTATCAATCATGTTTTACTATTAATTACTATTTGAATGTTAATTCATTGGTGAAACAATAATAGAATTTAATGGATACCTGATGACACATGCATAAAGACCACTGTCCTGTACTAACGTTGGCCGGAACCAAATAGAATCTTCTTCTTTGCTCATTCTAGTTCCATCAAATGCTATTGGCTCTTCAAAGTCTCCTGGTCCAGAGCTTTTATACCACATCAAACTAAGTCCAGCACTTTGGGCAAG
The DNA here is from genome assembly GCF_900497805.2 of Vombatus ursinus. NCBI lineage: Eukaryota > Metazoa > Chordata > Mammalia > Diprotodontia > Vombatidae > Vombatus > Vombatus ursinus. The sequence goes on from NW_020944646.1 coordinate 1,635,722, forward strand.
GGAGTAATTTGCTCTGATATAGCCATAAAATAATGCACACTTGATTCGAACAGGCTCTCCCACTAAAACTTGATATTTCTTGATATCCACAGACCAATCAGTGCATCCATCAGCTACAATAAAGAAAAGAGAAGAAAAATTAGCAAAACTTTCCAACAGCATTCAAAAAAGGAATTTTATATATATATATATATATGTATATATGTATATATATATGTATATATATGTATATATGTATATGTGTGTGTACCCTGCTGGAACTTCTTCCTGATAAATATCATGGATATCCACTATCTTTCCAATATCTAGAGAAAGTATGCAATATATGTAGCACAAATTTCATATGATTGTGCCAAGGGATGAAATAAATAATTCATGGGACTTTTAAAATGGAACCATTAGAATTCTTGTGCAGAATTTGTGCAGGGTCTTATTTTGGCACTATGTAAATTTTCATAGGATACAAGAATCAAATTGTTTTAACCAAGGCCATCTGTCATAGAGTATAATAGAATCACTGAAAAGTAAAAAAAAATAATTTTAATATAATAGTATTCACAAAGAGGAAAAATTAGTCAAATTCTCAGAAGACTTGAGAGAGAGCAAAAAATATAAATTACAAATTATTTCTAAATATTTTAGAGTGGAAACAAATGAACATTGGAAATGAGCTCTCTTTATAACAGACAACCAATTTCATCAGCAAAAGATGTTTATTATGGAAACTATTAGAAGAAATAACAAATATTTTGTAAATATTTACAGTTAGTTGTTTTTTTTTATACAACTTTTTCCCAATACTACTGATTCATAATCCTGGAGCTAAAGAGATCAAGTATTATTAAATTGAAGTTGTGATATATAAAAATAAGTATACCAACTTATTAAAATTATTTTATGTGATTTGTTTATATAATATGATAATAAAATTATTAAATAAAATCATCCCGATATGATGTTAAGTCATTTGTATAAAGTATAAAATTATAATACTATGGGATTATTTTCTTTTGAATCAATTACTGTTACCTATTTTATTTAGTAAAGATATGATAAAGGTTCTAAATCTTACATATATCTACAATAACATCATAAATAATTCACATGGTCTTTTATTGTAAATGAACTAAATGTGATTAATATAGTATCATACATGAATGTATATATTTATATATAAATTATTATATCTATCAAATATTCACACAGCTGACAATGTAATTTACTTGCATTAAACAAAAACACAATTTCTGTGCTCATTATAACAAAAGATCATCAGAAAAGCTACACAATTTCTAACTTCTAAGAATCTCTTTTTAATGGAGCAGAATATTGAGGCCAAAGAATCATAAAGCAAAAAATAAGTAATATTCATAATTTACATCCTAACCAATTGTTAACAGAATTAGAACCTTAGTATTTTCAATTTTTATTCATTCCAGCACATTAGATTTGTTGGCTTGGAAACCAGCATTCTTAAACCACCGTTCTTGGAAATCAGCATATTTCTAGATATGCTGGGGCTTATTATGGAAAATAACTTGTAACCTTTTCTTTGAATTATCATCAATCAAATAATTATCAAATAATAATAAATATCAAATAATTATACTATCATTAAGTCAATGTCAATAATTTTTAATCTGTTCTACTATCCCTACCCCATTTTATCAATTGATAATCGATGCAAATAATTGGTGCATACTATTAATTTATAAGCTTATCTGAGAATTTTTGTTGATCATACCACTCTTTATTAATGTGTAGAATTTATTACTGTGCAGAATTAGTGGGAAAATGCTTGTAGAATACTTCCACTCTTGTGTATATCCCTGTGAATTATAATTAACATTGAAATCCTTTGGTGTTGGTGAAAATTCTGTGTCAAATGGAAATATTGTTTCTACAGTATTTGTTAATATATGTTTACATTTAAATGTGTGGTTAATATAATAGAGAGTTCTATCCTGGCATGATTAAATTTCCAAAAGTTATCAGTTTATTTGACTGGAATCGGTTTTTTTTTCCTTAATTACTATTTTTTTTTCTCAGTTTCAACCCTACTCCAGGCATCAGGGTTTTTACAAGCTTCCTCACCTCTTTGTCTATGCTAACTTGAGGAGCCCTTAGGCATGTGCTAAATTCAGAATCCCCTAGACACCTGTCTAACGTGCCTATGGTGTATTTCCAAACCATCTCCATCCTCTCTATTTTGTAAAAAGATACAGGACAGCATATGTAGCAAACTCTGTTACTTGTCAGGAGGAAAGAATAGGATTTCTATTTAATCAAACAAATTGCTTAAGAGATATTTGCAGCATGGGCTGCCAATTTCTCAATGAATTAGAGTATGATACACTTAACATTTAAACCAGTCTTTACACAATTTTATCAGAAAACACCTCATAATCTTGTATCAAGTACTACCTCTTGCACTTCCTGGCTGTGTGCCTGAGCAAATCATTGACCTTTTTGGTGTCTTAGTTCTCTCTGATATAAAACGGAGAAAAAAAAAAGACTTGTAGTATACTGACCTCACAGGATTATTTTGAGGCTCAATGAAACCATAAAATCTTCTGTAACTTTTGCTACTATGTGTAGATGTTGCAGTGAATATGGATTTCTTAAGACCTATTATATGGAGTGTAGAAATGCATAAATAAATGTAAAATGATTCTCTTCAGATTATTTTAACTTTCCTGATTTATTTTTACTTATTTGTATTGGTCCTAATTACTGCCTAGCTCAAAGAGGGAGCTTAATAAATGTTTGTTGAATTGGATTTGATTGATATTTTTCCCTATGAGGCAATAAGGCATATAGAGCTGACCTCAGCGCCTAGTCACTAGTCTCATGTCAGAAACATGCTGGTTGTGTGACCTTCACTAAGTCAGTCAAACTATCAGTCCTTTAAGCAACTCTCTAAAATGAAAAAGGTGCTAATCTGTATTGGTAGAAGGAATTTCTTCATCTAGAAACTCCTTATGCTAATGAAATCATAAGCCTGGTTCTTTTCCCTATTCTATTCTAATTGACTCAGATTAGATGATATTTAATTGAAACAAACTTTAGAAGGCATCTCAGTAGTCATCTCATATGACCCTTGAGGTCCCTTCAATTTCTAAATCAATGATCCTATACTCTAGCTGATCACCTTTATTTCACACAGGAAACTCAGAGGGTAACTGACATGCTTAAAGTCACACAGACAGGAAATCAGAGCTGTAATTATTTCCACAATACTGATTAAACTTTCATGGGAAAAAAATCACTATTTTCATTTTTTTTCTTAGGCATGTAGTCATCTTATATGGAGATACTTTATAGATGGTTGTTAAGAATTTCCTTTTTCTTAGCCCTGCCAACACTCTACCTTTGTAATATTAACAGCACAGACTTTAAAGACCATAAAAAGGTATATGCATTTCTTATTTTCATTTATTTATTTTAAATATTTATATAAATATTTAAATAAATTTAAATATTCATATAAATATTTAAATAAATATATTTATTTATTTTTATGTTTCAGTCTTTTTTTCTGTACAATTTGTGTATTCAACAAAGCATAGTATTCAAGAAATGCTTGTTGGATTGATAATTCCTATAAACCAATATGAATGTGTTTCATACTGGTATTTAGATAGCTTGTTTATATGTGCTTTTAAGTCATGTAACTATGCCTCAAAAAATGATATATATGGAATAGGCCAAAAAATGTACTACCAGCCTGAGGCCCTTTATACATTTGAGACAAAGGATAGAAACTAGATTAAATACCCATGTGATAAAGAGCAAAACAAACCATAGTCATCCCATTTGATTCCTCTCCCAATTTAAACCTACATCCTAAGGAAAGGCTTATTGATTGTCACTTAACCACTCTTTCTCCAAAGGTTGATGCTATCAACAGTGGTTAGCAGGGCTTAAGCTACAAGCTATTTTTTTCTCTTTTTCTTTTTCTTTCTCTCTCTGTAATATGCAATAAGCCATGCTTATCTTTTGCCATATCTAGAACTCTAAAAGATCTAAAGACCCAACACCAGCTTAAGTCTGTAGCAAAGAACAAAATGGTGAATCTGAAAGCTGGTTGTACTTCAGGGAGGAGAAATTGCTTTCTTGGTGAAAGGAAGAAAGATAAAATGGAAAGAAGACAAGATTTCAAATGTGAAGACGTGCAGTAAGTTTGTGTTGTAGCAGTAACATCTGATTGCATGACCTTGCATAAGATAACTTCACCTCAATTTCTTCTTATGTTGATGAGGACAATACTTATTACCATCATATATTACCCTATATTATTATTTATATTGTTAAAGTAAAGTAATTTTTTAACTATAATATGCCACATAAATATCAATTTTATTATTATAAAGAGTATTCAGTCTACAACACAGATCTTAGTATAGTGGATCTCCTTAGATCCCAGCTAAGATAAACTTGAAAGTGAAATGTTGAAATATACTTATAGATGTCATAATTATTTACTAATGGGCACTAAAGTATTTAATATAGACTGATCATCTTACTTAGAAAAATAAATGATTGTTTGACAATGTGCTTGAAATATATTAGTGTACATAAATATATACATATATATATACATGCGCACATACACACACACACATATATATATATATATATATTTGTTTTTTAGTCATTTCAGTCATGTCTGACTCTTCATGACCACATTTAGGTTTTCTTGGCAAAGATACCAGAGTGGTTTGTCATTTTCTTCTCCAGCTCATTTTATAGATGAGGAAACTGAGGCAAGCAGTTAAATGACTTGCCCAGTATCACACAACTAGTAACTGTCTGAGATCAGATTTGATCTTAGATCTTCCTGACTCCAGGCCTGGTACTCTATCCATTGTGCCACCTAACTACCCATATTTGTAAATATGCACACAGTAATACATATATTTCACATCAGTAAATTAAGGATATAAATACATTGACAAGTTGCTATAAGAAAAAGGAATTTTTCTGTATTAACATTAATACACATGCATAAATATATTATTATAGATTCCTTACTTATACTGTCCCTCCTCACATATATCTATTCCTTTATCAGGTCTCATCATTTCTAGTTTTACAGTAATTAAAGTATAATACCCCCTCACCTCTCAAAGCCACGAAGCCCAGGACCTCATCACCTAATGCTTAGAATATTGTAATAGACTGCTAGTTGGTCCTTTGCCTCAAGTCTCTCTCCATTTCAGACTATCCTCCACTCAGCTACCAAAGTGATCTTCTGAAAATGTAGGCCTGATCATGTCACTCCCCCTAGTCATTAAAATCTGACTGCTCCCATTTACCTCCAGTATCAAGTATAAAATCTTAAATTTGACTGTTGAAAGCTTTCACAATCTGATCTCATCTTATCTTTCCAGTCTTCTTATACTTTACTTCACTCAACATACTATGATCTAGCAATACAAACTTAGACACTCCAATTCCTGATAACTTTGCTTTTCATTGGCTGTCTTCCACCCCTAGAATGCTCTCTGTCCTTACCTCTGCAGCCTGACTGCCCTTGTTTCTGTCAGTGCAAATGCCACCTTCTAAAAAGTTCTTTCCTGGTCCTGTTATCTTCTCTTTGAGATTACCTCCAATTTACACTGTATATAACCTGATTGCATACAATTGTTAAATATTGCCTCCCTCATAAGAACATGAACAATTTGATGGCAAAGAACACATTTTTTGCTTTTTTTTTGTATCAACAGCTCTTAGCACAGTCCCCAACACATAATAAGTACTTAATAAAAGTCTATCGACTGACTGATATTTACAAGAAACATTCCAAGGGCACATAATTGTCCTCTTGCCAACTAAGTGCATAAAAATAGAGATTTTATATGCATTGCCATGCAAGACATGGATCTTATAGGTGAAACTAATTTGGCATAGAACATATTCAGTTAACATATAATGACTACTAAAGGATTTTCTTCTTTTAACAGTGACCTTTTTCTCTGGTAATCTGTCTCTCTGGGGCAGATATACTGAGAGTAGCAATGTGGGTGAAACAGATGATTGAAGTAGATACATTGGATTTGTCCAGAGTGCCCATTGGTTCCCATGTGTGACTATTATACCAGATACTAGTTAATAGACAAGGAGTCTTAGGATAACAGTTAGGTAGTAAAAAGTTTAAAAAAAAAGTCAGATGTTCAGTATTTTGTTAAGAACATAAAGCATCAAACTCAGGGAAAGAGATCCAAGAGGCCTAGGCATGTGACTGTAAGACATACTCTTTTCTCATAGAAATGAGAGAAACAAAATTCCATTCTAGGGGAATAGGTGGAAGTCATAATCTCATCACAAAGAATAGAAATATCCATTATAATCTGACTAGAATTGTTGCTGGTGTTTCTGATGATAAGAATGGACAAGAGATAGAAGAACGACCCAGTATATCAATATTGTTCTAATTATCAAAAAAGGGAAGAAGATAAAATTTTCAAATTTTAAGTGTCAGTAAGCATTTATTTAGTGCCTGTTATATGCTACGCACTGTACTAAGTATTGGTGATATGAAGAAAGCCCAAAGACAATCCCTTTTCTTGATGAGTTCACAAACAAATGGGGAGAAAATATACACAAAAAATATTTAAAAACAAGCTATATACAAGATAAATAGAAAAAAAATAATTGAGCAAAGGGACTGGAATTAAGAGGGATTGACAAAGGCTTCCAATAGAAGGGTAGATTTTGGGAAGCCAGGGGGTAGAGATAAGGAGAGAGAACATTCCAACCATAGGGGACAGCCAATGAAAATATCCAGAACTGAGAGACAGAACGTCTTGTTCAGGGGAAAGCAAGGAAGTCAGTGTCAATGGATCTGAGAGTGCTTGGAGGGATGGAGGAATATTGTAAACTGTTAGAAAGAACAATGGAAAGGTGAAAAGGGGACAAGTTATGAAGGAGTTTGGACCTCAAATACAGCATATGGTATTTAATCCTGGAGGTGATAGCAACCTCTAGAGTTTATTGAGTAGAGAGGTGACATGGTCAGACTTCCACTTTAGGAAAATCATTTTGGCAGCTGAATGAAGGATGGACTAGCGTGTGAAGAGACTTGTAGAAGTCAGATCAATCAGTGGGTGAATTTTACCTTAATTCATGACAAAAATTCTAGAATCTATTTTGTTTTATTGTTATTTCTTATTTTTACATAATATTCATTTTTAAAATACTTGCTACCTTTCCTTATAACAAAGACTAAAAAGAAAATAAACATACACACACATATAGAACCAGAAAAATCAAACACCATCTTGGTATATCTGATAACCAACATATATTATATTCTCTCCCACCACTCCAGGTACATTTTCTCAATTCCTGTCTGGATACAAACTTGGACATTATAATTACTCAGCGTTCAGTTTCATTTTATTGTTCTTTCTATTTATAGCACTGTAGTTATTATATAAATTGGTGTCCCAATTCCTCTTACATTACTCTTGAATGAATTATTAAAGTGGTGGTAAGTGAACCTTTAGGAAAAAATAAAGCATTGAATATTAAAGGCCAACACTGATTGGTTCACAGAAAACAAATTTGCCAGTTTAACTTAATTTGCTGTTTTAATTGTGTTTTAGGACTGGTAAATCAGCAGACTAATATGTACTATTGCTGGTTTTTGTTTGTTTTTTTTTTGTTTGTTTTTGGCGAGGTAATTGTGGTTAAGTGACTTACCCAGGGTTGCACAGCTAGTAAGTGTCAAGTGTCTAGTCTGAGACCGGATTTGAACTAAGGTCCTCCTAACTCCAGGGCCTGTGTTCTATCTACTGCACCACTTAGCTACCCGACTATTCCTGGTTTTTAACAAAACATTAAAAAATATTCTTATTACAAAAAAAGTCAATTAATCCTAAGTTAAGGACCTCTGATAAGGGACATATGTATATATATGTGTGTATGCATATTATATATATATATATATATATATTCTATATAATACATCAGTGCTACACATGGCAGACATAGGCAAGTTACAAGGCATGAGCAAAGTATGAATGATGCTTTACTGGTAATCAAGAAGTATTTAAAGAAATATTTCACTTCCAAAACATCAAATAGCTCCTCTGTGGAGGATCTATGGAAAGAAATAGACAAAAATAACAAGGAAAAGGAAGGAAGAATTTATCCAGCTCCTATTATGTGCTAAGTGCTTTATAAACATAATCTTATTTGAACCTCATAACAACCCTGTGAAGAAGGTACTATAATTATCCCCAATTTATTTTTTAGGGTTTTTTTTGGTAATTTTTATTTATTTTTTTGTTTTCAACATTTACTTCCACAAGATTTTGAGTTCCAAATTTTCACCCCATCTCGCCCCTCCCCCCACCCCAAGATGGCATGCATTCTAAATACCCCTTCCCCTAGTCTGCCTTCCCTTCTATCTCTTCCCCCCTTCTCTTATCCCCTTCCTCTTCAATTTCCCTGTAGGGCAGGATGGATTTCTGTACCCCATTTCCTGTATTTCTTATTTCCCAGGTGCATGTGAAAATATTTTTTTAAATGTGTTTTTAAAACTTTGGATTCCAAACTTTCTCCCTTCCTCCCTCCCCACCCACCCTCATTGATAAGGCAAGCAACTAAATATAGGTTATACATGTGCAGTTATGCAAAACACTTCCATAATAGACGTTGTGAAAAACTAACTCTATTTCCCTTAATCCTATCCTGCCCACCCATTTATTCTATTCTTTCTTTTGACCCTATCCCTCCTCAGAAATATTTGCTTCTGATTATTCCCTTTCCCAATCTGCCCTCCTCTCTATCATTCCCCTACTCTCTTGTCCCCTTCCCCCTCTGTTTTCCTGTAGGGTAAGACAGATTTCCACACCCAACTGATTGTGTATGTTAAGTCAAATCCTCCTTAAGTCAAATCCTATGAGAATAAGATTCACTCATTCCCTCTCACCTTCCCCCATTTCCCCTCTACTGTAAGAGCCTTTTCTTTTCTGTTTTTTTTTTGTGGGATAATTTACCCCATTCTACTTCTCCCTTTCTCCTTCTCCTAGTATATTCCTCCCCCACCCTTAATTTTATTCTCCAGATATTACCCCTTCATTTTCAACTCACCCTGTGCCCTCTATCTATCTATCTATCTATCTATCTATCTATCTATCTATCTATCTATCTATCTATCTATATCTATATATACATACATATAATTTTTCCCCTCCAACTACCCTAATACTGACAAAGGTCTCATGAGTTACAAATATCATCTTTCCATGCAGGAATGTAAACAGTTCAACCTTAACAAGTCTCTTATGATTTTCTCTTTCATGTTTACCTCTTCATGTTCCACTTGAGTCTTGTATTGGAAAATCAAATTTTCTATTCAACTCTGGTCTTTTCATCAAGAATGCTGGAAAGTCCTCTATTTCACTGAATGACCATTTTTCCCCTGCAGGATTATACTCAGTTTTGCTGGGTAGGTGATTCTTGGTTGTAATCCTGTCTCCTTTTCTCTCCAGAATATTCTATGCCATGCCCTGTAGTCCCTTAATGTAGAAGCAGCTAAATTTTGTGTTATCCTGATTGTGTTTCCACAATATTTGAATAGTTTCTTTCTGGCCACTTGTAATATTTTCTCCTTGACCTGGGAACTCTGGAATTTGGATATAATATTCCTAGGAGTTTTCCTTTGGGGATCTCTTTCAGGAAGAGATCGGTGGAGTCTTTCAATTTCTATTTTGCCCTCTGGTTCTAAAATAGCAAGACAGTTTTCCTTGAAAATTTCTTGAAAGATGATGTCTAGGCTCTTTTTTTGATCATGGATTTCAGACAGTCCAATAATTTTTAAATTCTCTCTCCTGGATCTATTTTCCAGGTCAGTTGTTTTTCCAATGAGATATTTCACATTGTTTTCTAATTTTTCATTCTTTTGGATTTGTTTTACAGTGTCTTGATTTCTCATAAAGTCACTAGCTTCCAATCGCTCTATCCTAATTTTTGAGGAAGTATTTTCTTCAGTAATCTTTTGGACTTCCTTTTCCATTTGTCCAATTTTACTTTTTAGGGCATTCTTCTCCTCATTGGCTTTTTGGACCTCTTTTGCCATTTGGGTTAGGCTATTTTTTAAGGTGTTGTTTTCTTCAGTATTTTTTGGGGTCTCCTTTAGCAAGCTGTTGACTTGTTTTTCATGATTTTCTTGCATCACTCTCAGTTTTTCCTCTACTTCTCTTACTTGCTTCTCAAAATCCCTTTTGAGTTCTTCCAAGGCCTGGGACTGATTCATATTTTTCTTGGAGGCTTTGGATGTAAGAGCTTTGGCTTTGTTGTCTTCTTCTGGTTTTGTGTTTTAATCTTCTTTGTCACCAAAGTATGATAATATAGTCTGACTCTTTTTGCGCTGCTTACTCATGATCCTGGCCAATTATTTGAGTTTTAAACTCTTTGTTAAGGTAAAATTCTGCTTCCGATATGAAGAGTGTACTGTCCCAAGCTTTGGGGGTTTGTACAGATGTTTTCAGAGGTACTTCTAGGGACCTGTAAATTTTCAGTTCTTCCAAGATGGTATGATAAGGGGTGAGGTGTTTCCTCTCCACAGCCACAATAAGCTTCACCTCACCAGCATTCCTCCTAGCTCCAGGACCGCCCCTCAGAACTGTGACCCAGATCCAAGCACCAGTAAAGCAAGAGATTCCTGCCTCAGCACTGGCAAAGAGATCCTTGTAATCCCCCTCTGATCAGTCACTTGATTTCCCCCTCAGTCTGTGGGCCTGAAGCTCAGGAAACAGTTGCTGCCTCAGGCCACGCTCAAGACTTGTGACTGAGACCTAGCTCCTCTCTCACCACAGTCACAGACTTTTCCCACTGACCTTCCACATTGTCTTTGGCGTTCCTGGGTTGACAAGTCTGGAAACCGCCAGAGCTGCCTGCAATTCAGTCCTCTGAGGCCTGCTCCAGGGTCGCTGCGGCCTGTGCGCCCACACTGAACTGAAGTCCTCTCCCCGCCTGGCATGATATACCTTTCCGACCAACCATCCAGGCTGTCTTTGGCTGGAAATTTGTTTCACTTTGTCTTTTTGTGGGTTCTGCTGCTTTAGAATTTGTTTAGAGTCAGTTTTTTAGGTGTTTGGAGGCTTTGGGAGAGAACTCAAGACAATAACTGCTTTTTCTCTGCCATCTTGGCTCTGCCACCCCCCCCCCCAATTTATAATTGAGGAAACTGAGCCAGTTAAGTGACTTGCCCAAAGTTATAATGGTAGTAAGGGTCTGAGTTTACAGTTTAACTCAGATCTTCCTAATTCTAATCTCAGCATAGTATCTTCTGAGTCTCCTAGTGCATGGATGAGTTGTGGCCTTCACTGAAGCATGTAGTGTCCACATTGATGAGAACACAGATCCATGGACATATGTGTGTATATCCAGGAAGTGTACTAAAAGATGTCTATTAACTGAAATCATAGGTTCTCAATTCTAACATTGGCAAGAAATACATCAAAGCAAATATAATGTGATGCTGACAATGCCAAGAAAAATGCCAGATAACTTTCTGCATTCATTCTTTTGTGTTCAAAAGTGTAAAAACATGAAAGCTGTAGTATACAGCATTGCTGTAATGATACAACACCCCCTGGGAATCTGTTGAAATGTTCTCACTCAGTTTGAAAATTAACTCCCTATACATGTTAAGTAGTATCTTATACTGAGAAAATAGAAAAGAATATAGATTTCCTTTATTTTCCTAGTAGGACATTATCTTGGATAAATTGATATTCCTGTTAGGCTGGTAAATTTGGAGAAATGATGTGCCAGTCTGCAGTGAGCTATTGAAGGCAGATTTCATTTCCTCTTTTGAATGATTAATTGTCAATATTGATATTCATCCTTCAAAAGCATGTTATTCTTTGATATTCACTTTGAAGGTTAAGGACATGATCCCTCCTTCTCCAGGCTTAAGCTTGAATGACTCAGTAATCCTAATCATACATGAATTTATATGAACTTTTTACTTATTTTTAGAAAAGCATCCATATTTCTATCCAGTATTATATCCCAGGGGTTACAAATGCCATAGAATGTGTTAACTGAGATGTGAAATAGTACTTCTCAGATTCTACTCCCTCCACTCCCCTTCCCCACTCCCATGACCTTCCCTCTCAGACCACACAAAATCTCATTGAGGACAATTATCCTATTGCACAAATCATTTAATATTGTGCTAATGATTATACAGATTTCTCATGTATTATGGACTCTAAGGACCATAATTTCAGGGATTGTCATCTAAAGTTTGGTTCTTCCTTAATGTCTGGCATTCTAGGTAAGTGCTTTTTGAATGAATAAGTTAATCATTGTTTTTTTTTTAATTGAGAATAATGATAAAGCTTATATTTATATGGTGCTTTATAGCTTGCAAAAAGATTTACATATAGTATCTTGTTTAGTCTTCACAAAATCCCAAGAGGTAAGTACTGTTATTATGCCCATTTTAGAGATTAGAATACTAATCTGTAAGAAAGGTTAGATGACTTAAAGAGGGTACATGACTAGTAAGTATGAATTTTGGGTTCAAACTCAGTAAGTACTTCCTGACTTCAGGTGCAAGATTCCATTCCATTCCATTCGTAATTTAGATCTGCAATAGTCCTTTTCCTAAATTTAATTTTCATTTTATTCTTTCTTTATCATCACAGAGGACTCAAAATTAGTTAAACATTTGTATCAGTCAGGGTACATAGTAGTAATTCATGTATGAATGTCCAACACAAAGTTTTCCCCCTAAACAGATTTTCTTATACCTTTAAAGTTAAGAAAATCAGTGTATCTGCCTGTCATTTTGATTATTCGTTTGTTTTTTCTTTCTTTCCTCTTTTATTACCCATTTTACCACCTTCTATTTTTCCAAGGTGGGTTTACATGAGAGCACTGAGCCCACTGGTCAGTATCAACACACACTCCGACACTGTATAATTATGACAAATAAATGTGTATTGAGAAATTTATGAAGTCTGGGCCATCTCTGACTACATTTCCATTAGCACATGGTGAAACAGTCAATCAAATATTCTTTTTATTCCATAAATTGGAAAATACTTGAATAATTCAACAGCCTTGGAATTTCAGAACTTCATTCAGTGCTATAACTGTAGTCCCTGATCTTTGTTTTAATATGCTGCCAGCTATTGCTACCTATAATGGCACAATCCAGGGCCCAGGATGAATATCACTCACTCAGTTGTTTCCTAGAATGGCTTCAGGATATGAAGTAAACTACACTACATCACTGTCCTCATAATGAGATCGTTCTGCTGGATAAACAAGCTCCCTGCAGGCCATACCTGCTGATAGGACCCGGTGATCCAAATATTTAACATTTCAGAGAGGCTCCTCCCTGGCATTCTTCAGTATTGCATGCATGATTTTCAAGAGAAAATTTGATGCAGAGAAGTAGAAAATTGAGCTACTCACTCCTGGGTCTGTTGCCACAACCTGGCTTACTAACAAAGCCTCAATTCAATTCCTGGGTCTGATGAGATAATAGAAGTTTCAAAGTTTCCTATAAGTTTGTGGAAATTCAAAATCTTGTTATGTCTTACCAATTTAGGCATGACTGTAGGTGAAACCCTCAGTCCAAAGAAGACTATCAAAATAACTTTGAGCTCAAACACAGTGCTTGCTCTGTTGTTGGAAATCACCCCTTGGAGGGAAGGTGGAGAGGGCAGAGGAGAAACTTAACAGTGGGAAAAAAAGAAAAGGAAAATTTTCTTTCAACGTTTAAAAGATAACATTTGTTTTCCTTTTAAACATCTGTGCATATTTTAAAATAGAAGAGTATGTCCTTTCTTCAGTTTTAAATGCACAATTTCTTTTTCAAAGACAAAATAAACAGAGAAGGTTTAATGTACATATGTTGTTTCTTTCAGTTGGGACGTCAGAACAAATCGGCATAAGCAAGAAAAACAATGTCATTTGAAAACAATAACACTTAATGTGTCATCCTCAGCATTGTTAAAGGCACCAAGTATTTTTTCGCTTGAATCTGAGCTATAATAATAGTAACTTTACAAGATTACAATATGATCTTCCATGAATTGTGGACTGGCACACCATACTCCAATCAAAATACTGGGTTTGAAAAAAAGTTACTTGTCTTTATTCATTTGGGAAGAACTAAATAACACTGACATTTTCATTTAATTTGTTAATACTAATGCCCTACAGATTTTTGTTAATGGCTATCCTTTCTTTTTCATTGTTTTCTGTGGTATCATTCCCCATATCTGGATGTAATCCAATAGACTGTGAACTCCTGGAAGAAGACAGGAACTGTGTTTTCCCTCCTTTCTTATCCTTTTATGCATCCCTTTTGAATCTCCTTTTTGTATTTGTATATATTGTGTATGGCACAGTGCTTAACACAAAATAGGTATTTATTAAATATTTGTTGACTGATTGATTAATTAATACTCCCTCCTTCTCATCCCTGCCTCCTAGAATTCTAAGCTTCCCTCCAAGTACAATATATGCACCTACTCCTACCTAATGCATTTTCTGATCTCCCCAAGTGTTAGCACTCCCCTTTTTGAAATCATTTTCAATATATGTAAATTTTAAGTATTTACTTAAATATGTTACACCCCATTCCTCTTTATTATAATCTCAATGACAGCAAGAACAACTTCATTTTTGTTTTCATTTTTCCTATGCTTAACAGAGCAGCTAAGCACCTTGAGTAGGCACTCAATAAATTATTCTAATTAAATTAAATCTTCATTTTCCTTCAACTGATCTACCTTGAGTTTCTCCCTATGAGCCTTTCAGATAGACTCTGCTATGCCTATTGATGTCACCTTTCTCTGAGCTGGTTTCACTGGTCTGGCAGTGCTAAAAAGATGTTGGACAACAATCAGAATTAAAAATGTTCCTGACGACGAACAAGGTGACCAAGGTGCACTAGGGAAGATAGATGTACACATCTCCAAAGATGCTTATTCACAACACAACTGTGAAGGTGACTATCTCTTCCTGTTACCTGGATATACATAGGATGAGAAATGATAAAACAGGCAAAGCTAACTACTGGAAGTTAGTTTATACCTAATATATTACTAATATAATACCTAATATAATAATATATACCTAATAATAATAATACATACAAATAAAAATTTATAGAGCACAGTAGCACAGTTGATAGAATGTCAGGCCTAAAGTCAAAAAGACTCATCTTTCTGAGTTCAAATCCAGCCTCAGATCCTTACTAGTTTTGTGACCCAGGGCAAGTCATCTAATGCTATTTGCCTCAGTTTCCTCATCTGTAAAATGGGTTGGATATGGAAACAGCAAAACATTCCAGTATCTTTGCCAAGAAAACCCCAAATAGTGTCATGAAGAATTGCACGTGACTGAAACAATTGAACAAACCCCTTAGGCATCTCCTTGATACAAACATTTCCCATGTAAGAAATTAAGTCTAAGACTGACTGAAGTTCACCTTTTAAAACCCAATCAATCCAAGGCTATGGATCAGATGCTCTGAACCTTGTTGTGAATTAATCATAGGGTCATAAGATGATAAATTTAAAGCTAGCATGATTGTGAAGATTCTCTAATCTAACTCACCCATTTTATAGATGAAAAGACTAAGGTCCTGAGACAAGGAATATCTAGCTTAAAGTCACAAAGGTAGTATGAGTCTGAGGTTAGTCCCTCTGACTTCAAACCAAGGATTTTTTCCTTCTGCAGTATACTTCCTGATATTCATTCTTGCTTTGTGATGTCATTGAGTCAGTATATGACCTTAGCAAGGAGAATTCATATCCTATCAATGAGATGTTATCACATTCATTTAAAAAAATCCCACATGTGATATTGACGGACATATTTATATCTTGTATATAGAAACATTTTAAATGAAGGGAAAAAGCTCTCTGTCTCTCTCTGTCTCTCTCTCTCTCTCTCTTTTGCCTAATCCAAGGTCTCCTGTCCATATCCTCAATCAATCAATCAAGAAATAAACCAACCAATGCTGAGAGCTGCCTATTGCTTCACATGTTAAAACAGACTATTGGGTGAACAACTGGTAAGGATGTTATGGGAATCTGCCATATATGATGTTCACTTATGTTCCCACTGAAATTCAATCGTGGACTTTTGATGAATAGGAAGAAGGCACAATAATACTCTTCTTTTCTTCATTTGTGGGATTTTTACATAACATACATAATGCAATAACTGTAAAATGTAATATTTTTGGATAATCTTAGAATA
This sequence comes from Vombatus ursinus, assembly GCF_900497805.2. Classification (NCBI taxonomy): domain Eukaryota; kingdom Metazoa; phylum Chordata; class Mammalia; order Diprotodontia; family Vombatidae; genus Vombatus; species Vombatus ursinus. Next base: position 1,651,970 of record NW_020944646.1, read on the forward strand.
TATATTTTTACATATCCAAGTTGGATTGCTGTTGCTGTGATCGTGGTCATTGTTGTTTCATTTTGCCAAAGGATCTCAAAATCATTTTAATCAGCATCTTAAAGTTTAGAAGTTATAATCTTTTCATTTAAGTTTGGTCTTTTATTGTAGCACAATCACACAAATGTGAATTATACAACCATTATATAACCAATCAGTATTTTATTATATCCATTTATTTAAGTGGCTTTTAATGGAAAATGAGGCAAACAAAGTGACTGATATGGTACTTCAGAAGATATAAGAAGCCTTAGCCTCAATTATTTACACTATAGACTTTTGCTAGAAGTTATTTTTGTTTAATTATAGCTTGAAATATGTAACCGTATGAGAATTTAACATTTTAATACAACTTACAAAATTTTTAAAGCCTTTGATCTATGTATAACAACTAAGAATATTATGACCTCTCATAGTTTTTTAAAGATTATATGATATACGCTTAAACTCAGAGTAGCACCAGGATAATGGAAGTTTTATCCATTTGAAATATGAACAAACTTACAAATATATTCTATATTCATCTTGGTTCTTTGAATGTAGAGAATTTTTTATTTTTTAATTTGTATTCCCATGATCTAAAATTATACGTGGCATGCAAAACGCACTTAATAAATGATTGTTGAATTGACTTGAATACACACATTTTGAGTGTCTAATTACCTGATAAAACCATGCATTTCAATGTATGACACATTTCAGCATGTTTATATTCTAAATTGATCTATAAGAGGACCATAAGAAAGTTTAAATTTGTTTGTTGTACCAATATCCAAATATTCTGGGAAGAAATGAGAAAAACTGGCTGGTTGGGCATAGTGCATCACAGAGAACAAGAAAACAGAACAAAACGAAGTTGTTGTGATTGATTATAATGATAAAATTGAAAGATACATATGATTTAACATAGAATAGGAACTGGACTTGAGCTATCAATTATTATAGGGAACTCCCAGGTGAAGAAATTCCATTTCTACCACTACAGATCAGCATGTTCTCTGAAATCTTAGTTTCTTTTTTTATTTTGTTTTCTTTTTATATTACAAACATATACAGACCACTTCCATTCTAGGAGATCTCTACTGTATCTAAGTAAAACTAATAAAATGGTGACCTCATATGATTGTGCATGCAGCTTTCCACATCTATAACACAATCACCTATTTTATCCCCTTCCAATCTCTGACCCAACTGAAAATAAAAGAAAAAAGAAAAACAATTTTTGTAACAAATATGCATAGTCAAACAAAACAAATTTCTTCATTGACTGTTTATAAATGTACAAGCATAAATATGTATATATATATATTATATATGTGCATATATATAATATATATTATAAATTGTATGTATGTGCAAACACATATGGGTGCTTTTCCCATAAATTTATTTTCCTAGTTCTGCTCATTTCATTAATGTTTAAAAAATATTAAAATTGTTTTTATAATATTGATTTTATAATATAAATTGTCTTCTGATTCAGCTTACTTCACTGAGCAGGATTTCATATAAGTCTTTCCATGTCTCTTAAAAATCACCTATTTTCTAATTTCTTACTGAACAATAGTATTCTCTTACATTTATAAACCACAATTTCTTCAGCCATCCTTCAATGGGCATCTTTTTCATTTCCATTTTTCCCCAAAATGCTAAAAAAAAAGCTGCTCTCTGTGTTTTTTTGTACATAGAAGATCTTTTCCTATTTGTTCTATCTTTTGGGGGAGCATGGGCCTATCAATGGTATAGCTGGATCAAAGGGTACACACTGGTAAGTATACTTTATGTTTAATTCAAATTGATGACAACAGTGGTTGTTTCCATTCATAGGTCCATGAATAGGTATATCAATGCAACTGTTTTCCCCACAGCCTCTCCAGCATTTATCATTTTCCTTTTTTGTCATCCTTACCAATCTGATAGGTATGTGGTGTAATCTTAGACTTGCTTTGATTTGCATATTTATCTAATAAATAGTGATTTGGAGTTGTTGATATTGTTGTTGTTTTCCAATATCGCTCTATAATATTAGAAACTTACCCAAAAGAGTTAGAAATTATGTGACTTGCCTATGGTTACATAACTATTTTGTGTCAGAGGTAGGATTTGATGCCAAATCTTCTGACTTCTAGGACAGTTCTCAAGTCACAATGTCATGGCATATCTATAATTTAACTTTGCCTGAAGAACTGGATACATAGTAACCTGAGATTATACTCCCATAACATAGAAGTGGAATTTATGAAAAGTATGAAACTTGTAATTTAAAGTTGGAGTTAAGAAACATCATCACCTGAAATGGGAAAGCGTACCACAAACGTACTGGATAATTGCTACATCAGAGTCATGGAAGTCACAATCTGGAAGTAATATCAATGAAAATGTGACTTGAATTTTACAAATAGAACCTGAGATCTGATACATCAGCCATTCTTTAAAAAAATCTGATTTTATATCAGTAAGTATTAGAATGATGACCTTGGAGCTATGGTGTCAATTAAAGCTTTATTTTGCTTCCTTAAATCAATTAATATTCATAAAAGAAGTTAAATGAAAACATTAATATGGTAATTAGAAGGACTGGATTTAGGTGGAAAAAAGTGTTACACAATCAAAAAAACAAATCAAACCAAACTGACCACTACTTATTTGGACTCATAATATGAAATGAGCTTATATATCTCAACTAGAGTGTCACATTAATAGGAATAGTGTTTCTTTTTTTTAAATTTTATTTTATTTTTAACTGATAAAATCAAACATTTCCATAACAAAGTATAATAAAAAAGATGATTGCACATGAAACCAAATCTATTATGTGCAGCTTGCTATTCCTTTTAAATATATAATAAAGTTTTCATGTAAATTACTTTTTTCTTTTTTCTTTTTTTTTCTTCTCTCCTCCTACTCCCTCCTTCCCCCTCCCTCCTTCCCCCTCCCACCCTAGACATGGCTACCATTAGACAAAATAAGTACACACACACACACACACACTTACACACATATATACACATATATACACATATATATGTAATATTATTCTAGGCATACTTTTATTTATCAGTTCTTTCTCTGGATGCAGATAGTATCTTTCTTCATATGTCCTTTATAGTTAATTTGTGCATTTATAATAATGCTTCAATCTTCCCTACTCAAGTTGTCTGCTGTTCCTTAGATGAAAGTTTATGCTTTAGAAGTTTGTGAGGTGAAGGTTCCTAAGGCTGTGATGTGAAAGTTTGTAAGGTGAAGTTTCTTGAGGCCTAGTCTGCTCCCTTACAGAGATGCCCCAGGGCCTGCTATTTGTTGATTCAGTGGTTGGTCTGAGGTGTCTACATTTTACTCAGGCCAAACCTCCACTCCTAGAGGCCCTGTCTTTCCTGAGGTCCTCTCAAATTGTCTTAGGAGGACAACTGCTTTACTCATTTATTTTTGTTGCTCTAAACTCATATTCATGGCAATTTTCTGTCTGTTTGTGGAGGAAATCTGGAGAGCTTAGAAATTTCTGATTTACTCCATCATCTTCCCAGAATGCACTTCCAGCCATGCTTTTAATTGTACCATTATTTGTTCTTAATACAGGCCAGATATGCTAACAACTTTTCATGGGGGTTTTATTGTAATTAGGACCTACACTTGGAAATAAGGAAAATAGTCATAAACAATTTAACCTCTTTCTTTCTTATTGACTTCTCCCCCTTTAATCTATGATATATTATAAGTAGCTCATAGAAAAGTCTGCCATAGTGACTCCTAAAAAGCCCTCCCAAAAAAGTAATTGACAAATAGCTGGGTCTATTATGGAACACCAACTGAATTGGAACAGGTAATGCAATGTTGCTTAGGGAAAAACAAACAAAACTTTTGCAAATTGGAATATGTAAAATGAAATACATCACAACAGTGCCATGAATTGATTTTCACTATTTTCTCAAGATAAAACCTAATCTGATTTTCTTTCTTGCTTGAAATTTTCCTAAATGAATCAAAATTGCTATCTTTCCTTGATTTATAATCTTCTTTAAAAAGCATATTCAAAACATCCATTTTATATTCTTTCATGCCACAAATAATATATGAGTTTTCTATCACGTACTTACAGTAGTCAGTGCTTACTTAACATTACAATAAAAGATTCTGCCCCAAACTTGTTCTTTCTATCCCAAAGCAGGATTAATGAAAATTGGCACCAGAACAAGAACTTTTCCAAATGTTACACCCCTAGGAATCTCTGTAATGTCCCTAGCTCTGGGACTGAATTTAAATGTTCACCATAATAAAGTCTTTCACAACTCCTGTCAAAGAAATTTCTGTTCTTTGAAAACAATTGAATGACTCTCTGCTTAATATGTCTTTCTGGTAACAACTCTATCCTCCCTATATCAGTTAAACATGCATGTCCTAAAACAAATTCTCTAAACTAATTTTCTTTGGTAATAAATTACAGTTGCCTATGTTACTACAGAAAAGAAACTATATTGTGTCTAATGAAGGCTTGGCAGCAAAAATAAATAAATAAATAAATAAATTGAATTAAATTAAGTAAAAAAAAATAAAGAGAATCCCATTAGAAAGTATGACAAATTACAGAGTAAATATATTGTGCTTGTCTATGTACATACACATGTGTATGAATATACCCATGTATGTTGTACTGTATATATTATGTGTTATAATAATATGTCATATATTGCATATACATATATATTATAGTATATGTTATATATACAGTATATAATACTATTGTATTGTATTGTGCTGAATACTATTGTCCTATAAGGAATAACTTATATCTAGATAGAGAGATAGATAGATAGATATTCAACTGAAATACCCAAGTAGATGTGTATTGTGTGATATATGGGACATATGTTAATACATATAATAGAAGAAATTAATTCTCTAAAAAGACTAAGCATCTACTGCATAACTTCCATATTTCCTTTGGTCCTTTTTAGGTATCAACCAGCTACCCTCCAACCCAAATGCAAATACAAAATTTTATGAAACATAATAGCAATGGATTACTCTTTATATCAGGGATTCAGAAATCAGGAAGACTTGATTTCAAATTGTCTCTTAAATATATACTTGCTGTATGACCCTGGGCAATTTCCCTAACCACTATCTGCCTCAATTCCCTCATCTTTAAAAAAAAAGATAATAATAATGCCTACCTTCCAGTGTTGTTAGGATAACATGACATAATATTGATGAAGTGCTTTGCAAACCTTAAAGTATTATATATATATATATTAGCAATTATTAATATAGTATTACTGAATCACATAATATTTTAAACATTTTAGAATTCATTTTTAGGAAGCAAAACAAAATGTCCCAATTGTCATTGAACATAATCTTATATATTGTTTTGTTTATTCATCTTCATTCTGAAATATGCCAACATATTCAAGATGTTTTGTAGAGAATATAGATACAAATGCATACAACCTTATAAGCCCAAAATCATGCTTAACAGAAAAGTCTGTTTAGTAATAGAAGTTTTGAGTGAATGGTATTTTTCTTTCACTCAATGTAAATGCAAGTCATATTGGAACAAACTTCATCAGTAATGAGAATAGCAATAGCTGTCATTTACTTAGCACTTTAAGATTTACAAAGATGTTTACAAAAAAATCTCATTTTACTTCAAAACAACCCTGGAACATAATTCTTTTTTTTCATTATTATCCCCATTTTACAGATGAGGAAACTGGAGAAGAAAGTGACTAAGTAACTTGCCCAAGATGACATAACTAGTAATTGTCTGAGGTAGGATTAATTCCAGGCTCCAGTTCCAACTCTATCCATTGCACCACCTGTGGATACCTAAATACTGACATTAGAATAACCACTAGCAATTCAGATAAGGTTTATGGCAGGAGCTCCACCCCAACCCCACTCCCATATAAACACCTCCCATACTGCCACTGTTTTATCTCTCATTTGTATGTTTGTAAGAGGGAAAGAAAAATAATTGGTATTTTGGAGAGTCTCACATTGTCTTTGCCTGCTTCTAGCCTGAAGTGTTTTGTATTGCAGCCCTGCTCACCTCACCTTATCAATCTGTTCTCTGTCTGGATATACTAAATCCTGTTAGCCATCTGAATTTTGCTTGGTGATCCTCCAAACTACCTGTCATGTTCATGTCTGCCTGTAAGTACTCCTTTTACCTTTCCCTGGCTGGGTCCCAGACTGGTCAGAAGTCCCAGACCTTTCTGATCCTGATCCTCAAAGCATTGTAATTCTTAATATAATTAAAGACATGTTTCAGAATGAATTAATAAGATTATTTATTAAAGTAATGGAGTGGGTTTTATATTGAGGTCTTTTAATCTTGCAGTTAAGATTTCAGGGACAGGTATGAACTTGGATAAGGACAATTTGAATCATTTTTTTCCCTACTAACCTCTAAATTAAATTTAGAATTTCCTGCAATTATGAAGTTAGAAAGCATACTTTAAGAAGGGTCTATAGGCTTCTCCAGACTTCCAAAGCGCTACATTGTGTTCAATAAATGTTAAGAACACCAGCTTAGATGATATCAGTTTGTAGAAGCAGTCTTTTAGTGGGTAATGGGGATGAAGGGACCATATCCTCACATCATAATGTGATTTTCACTAATGTATGGAGCTCTTGGAGGGGAACTTTTTCTATATATACAGATCAGCACTTTCCTTGCAATAGATTCATTAGGCAAGCATTCATTTAGCTAGGCTGTGCAGTACATATTTATTACAACCCCTAAGCCTGGACTCTGGAAGACCTGAGTGTAAATCCAGTCTCAGAAACTTAATAGCTGTGTGACCCTGGGAAAGTCACTTAACCTCTACCTCCTAGGGTGGTAGTGAGGATCAAATTGGATACTATTTGTAAATCCCTCAACACAATTTCTATCACATAGCAGGTTAAATGGTAGCTATTATTGTTGTTATTGTTATTATTATTAGCTACTACTATTCATCTGGAATGATGATAGAAATGAAAGAAATATAAATCATGAGCTGTCTTGTAGGACCATAGTTTTATGTAAAAAAAAGAAAGAAAAAAAGAAGGAAGGAAAGAAGCAAAGAAAAGATTTGAGGGTTTTAGTGGACTGCAAATTCAATCAAAATCAACAGTCTAATATGCTAACCACAAAGCTAATGTCATCTTAGTCTTTATTAATAGAATTATAGCAGCTGAGAATTCAAGGAAGAAATATTTCCATTTGGCTCTTCTCAGTTCTGACTACCTCTGGAGTTTTGTATTCAGTACAGGGTGATATATTTTAGGAAGGACATTAATAAGCTGAAAAATTTTTAGAAGGGAGAAATCCAAATGATGAAGTACTTTGAGTTCATGTTATGATTATTGACAGAAGGAACTTGAGATGTTTAACCTATAGAAGAGAAAACGTGGAAAGGATGCATGATAGCTGTCATCAGGTATTATTAAGATTGTCATTGAAGGAGGAATTAGACTTATTTTGTTTGCTCCCTCCCCTCAGGGAAAACATGAAGTTTTTATGTAAGAAAATTTGTCTTATTAATTGGAGAAATCCAAAATACAGTGCACTCTTTGCCACCACAAAAAGAGCTGCTATAAATATTTTTGTTGTCTTATTAATTGGAGAAATCCAAAATACAGTGGACTCTTTGCCACCACAAAAAGAGCTGCTATAAATATTTTTGTACATGTGGGTCCTTTTCCTGTTTTTATGATCTATTTGGGATACAGACCTAGAAATGGTATTGCTGAATCAAAGAGTATGCACAATTTTATAGCCCTTCGGTCATAGTTCCAAATTGCTCTCCAAAATGGTTGGATCATTTCACAACTCGACCAACAATGTATTAGTGTTCCAATTTTCCCCTCATCTTCTCCAACATTTATCATTGTCCTTTTCTGTCATGTTAGCCAATCTGTTAGGTGAGGGGATGCCCACCAACTGGGGAATGGCTGAACAAGTTTTGGTATATGAATGTAATGGAATACTATTGTGCTATAAGAAATGATGAGTAGGCAGACTTCAGAAAAAAAAATGGAGACTTACATGAACTGATGCAGAATGAAATGAGCAGAACCAGGAGAACATTGTACACAGCAATGGCCACATAATGGTATGACTGACTTTGATAGACTTGGCTCTTCACAGTAACACAAGAATCTAAGACAACTCCAAAAGTGTCATGATGGAAAATGCTATCCACATGCAGAGAAAGAATTATGGAGTCTGAATGCAGATGGAAGCATACTATTTGCTCTTCTTTTCCTTTGTTGTTCTGTTTTATTGCTTCATTCTCATGGTTCTTCCCATTAGGTTTGATTATTCTTTACATCATGACTAATGGGAAAATATGCTTAACATGAATGTATATGTAAACCTATATCAGATTGTATGCCATCCCTGGGGTGTGGGGATGGGGGTGGGGGGAAGAAGTGGGAGGGAGAGAAAATTTAAAACTCAAAATCTTTTGGAAGTGAATGTTGGAAAGTAAAAAAAAATAATTAATTGAAAAATACAGTGGACTGATTAGGACATAGTGGGTTCTTCTTCAGTGGAGAATTATAAGCAAAACCCTAGACATCTCATTGTATTTGTTGTAGATAGGATTCTTTTTTTGCATGTGGTTATAGAGGGTGGCTATTGAGCTCCATTTTGACTCTAATTCTAGGAAGATCAGTCTACCAGTTGTATTAAGGGGTTTTTGTGGGGTTTTCTTGGCAAAGTTGTAAAGTAGTTTGCCATTTCCTTCTCCAACTTATTTTGCAGATGAGGAAACTGAGGCTAACAAGGTTAAGTGACTTGTCCAGGGTCACCCAGCTAGTAAGTGTCTGAGATCAGATTAGAAGTTAAGTCCTCCTGACTTCATGGGCAGCTAGGTGGCACAGTGGATAAAGTGCTGGGCCTCAAATCAGGAAGACTCATCAAACCTGGTCTCAGACACTTATTAGCTGTGCTACCCTTGGCAAGTCACTTAACCCTGGTTGCCTCAGGTTCCTCATCTATAAAATGAGCTGGAGAAGGAAATTACAAACCACTCCAATATCTTTGCCAAGAATACCCCAAATAGGGTCATGAAGAGTAGGAAACAATTGAAACAACTCAACAACAACAACAACAACAACAACAACAACAACCTCCTGGCCAGCTCTCTATCCACTGCACCACCTAGCTGCCCATATAAAGGATGAGGGCATTCATTTCCAGTACTAGGTCAGCATTTGAGAGACTCCAAAGGAAAGATTTGGAAAGGAGAGGTATTAGGCTGTCTACCAAACTGACAGTCTACAGAACCATTATGCTGACTTTATTATAGTATGCCTGTGAAACCTGGACAGCCCACTAATGGCACTAGTGCCTAGAAATTTGAACCACTTCCATTTGAATCACTTCCATACCACTGTCTTAGAAAGATACTGAAGGATTATCTGGCAAGATAAGGTACCAGACACTGAGGTCTTCCCTTGAGCTGAATGAACAAGTATTCAAGCTCTATTGCAGAGAACTCAATTCCAGTGGGCCACAAAGCCCAAATGCCAAATGCAAGTTTACCTATTTTACAGAGAATTCACACAAGGTGAGCTCTTATACAGAGGTCAGAAGAAGCAGTATAGGTATGCTCTCAAGGTCTTTCTGAGAACTTTATTATCAAATGTGAGACACGAGAGATGCTGGCACAGGACTGCCCAGCATGACCACATCAAAGAAGGTGCTGCATTCCATGAGCAAAACAGAATCACAGTGGCACAAAGGAAATGTAAGATGTCCCAATCTAGGTATAACTCCATCCCAAATGCTCAAGAGGACTATTTTTGCCTGATCTGTGGTAGAACCTTCCAAGCCTATATTGGACTGATAGGCCAAAGTTGAATACATTATTCCTTGACCCCAGCATCATTTTGTCATTGGTCCTTACAGGTATAAAAGACAAACAACAGCAACAACAACAAGGATTTATTAAAGCTTAACATGACTTGAGACATTTTTATAGTGGTTGATTATTTGTGAGGTTATGAGGACTCTGATGAGGGTGCTAGTAGTAAGAAAGTAGAGGAAGAGACTACCATGAGAGGTCTTCTAAAACAGAAAAGGATACAACTTACTGACTGAATAGATATAAGATATGAAGGAAATGGAGAGGTTAATGATGACTGAATTTTTAAGCTTGCATAATTGAGAGAAATATGATGACACTGAAAAATTAAAAAAATATAGTAAAGGCAACAAGTTTAAGAGGAATAAAATGAGTTTATGTGAATGTTCAAAAACAAAAACAGTAACCATCCCAATAGTTTTAATGAATCTAAGTTACTGAAAAAGATTGTTAATTTCATTTCTCAAGTAAAATGAGTTAACAATAACATATCAAATGATGTTACATTTGAGAAAAAGGTCAAGATTTTGATTAAGAAAACACTCTTGGGGAAATGGAGTCAATATGGTGGGAAAAAGGCAGCAATTCACTTAAGTTCTCCCCCAAACCCATTCAAACACCTTTAAATAATGCTGTAAAACAACAAATGCTGGAGCCGCAGAATCCACAAAAGGTTGGGGTGAAATAATATTCCAGCCAAAGACAACCTAGAAGGTCAGCAGAAAGGGTCTGTCTCACCTGGATGATAGTGGAGGATAATCTAATACAGGTCATGCCAGCACATCCCCAGTCTGAGCAAACCAGGTACAAGCCCTGGAAGCCACTGAATAAGCAGCTGCTTCTGGAGTTCTCAGACCACAGACAGTAAGGGGGTCAAACAACTGGTGGGAAGGAGATTACAGGGGACTCTTTGATAGCACTGAAGCAGTACTCTGATGCTTTGCCCATCCCCAGATCTGGGTGGCAGTTCTGGGTGGCAGTTCCAGGGCAAGAAGGAGCACTAGAACACCAGAGCTTATACCTATAGTGAATCAGGGACACTCATCATAGTTCCAGGGCAGAAAAAAAGTGCTTATGGTTGCTCACAGACCAGAGCACAGGTCAGGAGAGTAGTAAACACACATCTCCTTAGATCATACCACCTTGGAAGAACTGAAAACTTACTGGTCCCTAGAAGCATCTCTGAAAATAGCTACAAAAAACTGCTAAAGCTTGGGACAGTGAACCTTCCACTCTGGAAGCAGAGCCCTACTCTAACAGGGTTAAAAGTCAAGAAATAGGCTGGGAAAATGAGCAAACAAAAGAAAATAAAAATTCTGACCATAGAAAGTTCTGACAAGGAAGATCAAAACACCACACTCAGAAGAAGATAACAAAGTCAAAGTTCCTACATCCAAAGCACAATTAGGGTTAGAAAATAACATTTAAAAAAGAAACTAGGCCAAATGGTAAAAGAGATGGAAAAAGCCAATGAGAGGAATGACTTAAAAAGCAGAATAGATCAAATGGAGAAAAGAGGCACAAAAGATCACTGAAGAAGCAAAAAAAACCAAAAAACAAAAAAACAAAACTCCTTAAAAACTAGAGTTGGCCAAATGGAAAAGGAGGTCCAAAAGTTCAATGAAGAAAATAATTCTTTAAAAACTGGAATTGAGCAAATGGAAGCTAATGACTTCAAGAAAAATCAAGGAACATCAAAGAAAACCCAAGGATTGAAAAATAGAAGACAATGTGAAATATCTCATTGGAGGAACAACTAACCTAGAAAATAGAACCAGGAGAGACAATTTAAAAATTACTGGACTATGTGAAAGTCATGATAAAAAAAAGAACCTAGACATCATCTTTCAATAAATTACCAAGGAAAACTGCCCTGATATTCTAGAAGCATAGGGAAAATAGAAATTGAAAGAATCCATCAATCACCTCCTGAAAGAGATCTCAAAATGAAAAATACCAGAAATATTATAGCAAAATTCCAGAGCTTTCAGATCAATGAGAAAATACTGCAAGCAGCCAGAAAGAAACAGTTCAAGTATCATGGAGCCACAGTCAGAATAACACAAGATTTAGCAACATCTATATTACAGGATCAAAGGACTTGGAATATGATATTCTGTAGGACAAAGGAGCTAGGATTACAATCAAGAATCACCTACCTAACAAAACTGAGTTTAATTGTTCAGAGAGAAAAAATGGATACTCAATGAAATAGAGATCTTTCAAGCATTCTTGATGAAAAAACCAGAGCTGAATAGAAAAGTTGACTTTCAAATATAAGACTCAGGAGAAGTATAAAAAGGTAAATAGGAAAGGGAAGTCATGAGGGACTTAATAAAGTTAAACTGTTTATAGTCCTACATGAGAAGATATTTGTAACTCATAAGACCTTTTTAATTATTAGGGCATTTAGGAGTTTATATAGACAGAAGGCACAGGTGTGAGTTGAATATGAAGGGATGACATCCAAAAAAACAAAAACAAAAACTAAGTGGTGAGAGGAATGTACTGGCAGACAGGGAAATGGAGAGGTAGAATGAGGTAAATTATCTCACACAAAAGAGGCAAGAAAAAGCTTTTTCAATGGAGAGGAAGGGGGTAAGGGAGATGAGGAGGAGTAAGTGAATCTTACTCTCATCATAATTAGATCATAGAAGAAATAGTACACACACTCAATTGGGTATAGGAATCTATCTTAACCAACAGGAAAGAAAGAGGGCAAAGGAGTAAGGTAAAGGGTGAGATGATAGAAGAGAGGGCAGATTTGGGGAGGGGTAGTCAGAAGCAAAACATTTTTGAGAAGATATGGGGTGAAAGGAGAAAGAGAATAGAATAAGCAGATGGATAGGATGGAGGGAAATACAGTTAGCAATAGTAATTATGAAAAAAAATTGAAGCAAGTTTCTCTGATAAAGGCCTCATTTCTCAAACATATAGAGAACTGAGTCAAATTTACAAAAATAAGAGCCATTCCCCAAAGGATAAATGATCAAAAGATATGAACAGTTTTCAGATGAAGTAGTCAAAGCTATCTGTTGGCATATAAAAAATGTCCTTATTCACTATTGATTGGAGATATGCAAATTAAACAATTATGAGGTACTACCTCATACTTATTAGATTGGCTAATAGGACAGAAAAAGAGACAAAAATTGGAGAGGATGTGGGGGAAAATGAACATTAATGCATTGTTGGTGGAGTTGTTAACTGATTCAAACATTCTCTAAAGCAATTTTAATATATACCCAAAAGACTATGACACCATGCACAACCTTTGATCTAGCAATACCACTTTCCCAGAAGAGATAAAAGACAAAAAGGAAAAGGACCTATATGTACAAAAATATTTATAGCACCTCTTTTCTTGTGGCAAACAATTGGAAATTGAGGGGATGTCCATAAATTGAGGAATGGTTGAACAAATTGTGGTATGTGATTATGATGGAATAATATTGTGATATAAGAAATGATGAGCAGGATGCCCTCAGAAAAGCCTAGAAAGACTTACATAAGCTGATGCAAAGTGAAATGTATTGCATACAAAGTAGTAATGTTATAAGATTATCAGCTATGAATGACTTAGCTATTCTTAGCAATACAGTGATCGAAAACAATGTTGATCCATTCCCAGAGAAAGAACTAATGGTGTCTGAATACAGATTGAATCATACTGTTTTTACTTTATTTTTCTTGTGTTGTTTTGTTTTGGTTTTGGTCTGTTTTCTTTCACAACATGACTAATATGGAAATGTTTTGCATTTCTACACATGTATAACCTACATTGAATTGCTTGACTTCTTAATGAGGAAGTGGTGGGGAGGGAAGAAGGGAGAGAATTTGGAACTCAAAGTTTTAAAAACAATGTTAACATTGTTTTTACGTGTAAGTAGAGATAATAAATAAATGTTAAAATATTATTGTAAGGGAATTTTGTTCTCAGTTTTAATAAACTGCCAGAATTTAATTTTAAGACAACTATTTTAAAGCTATGAAATGCAAGTATACATTCTTCCTATATACCATTGTCCTTCAAGTTATTTTAAAATAATACAGAAGATGTTTTTTTTTTCTGTGTGGGTAGAAGAAGCCAGTGAGACAGCACTGGTAGGGAGTCAATTGGTCAGCAACTGTAGTTTATAACAGTAAACATTTTTACTGTTTTCAGCTTCATCTTAAATATTTTGTTTAAGCTTAAAATGTCAATCTCATAATTTTGTTCTTTCATCATAATTGCTTAACTTATGTTACTTTCTGGATACCAACATCAATATTATTTTTATTTCAAGGTGACTGAAGAAATCCTCCTGACTGTATTCGTGGGATTGTCTCTTATTATTCAAGTGTTCTGTATTATTTCTCAGTGCACAAATCATTTGTGCATTTGCCATATGCTTCTAATATGTGACAAATACATAAGTTGCATAGTTAAAATTTTTTTTCTTTCTATAACTATTAGGAAGGACATTAGGAAGGATTATAAAATTCTTCCATAGCCAAAAATATACATTAAAACACCTGAGTCCCAGAAATCTTGTGTGCATATACATAACTGTGTAATAAGCTAAATAAATAAATAAGCTAACATATGTGAATGTGTAATATACAGATATGTATATGTCCTCATAACATAGAAATGCCACCTCCATCACCTTATATTTTAAAGCTAAGTGGTCTAATTTGTAGGCAATCTTGGCATAAAAATTGACTTGATCCAACTTTAAATATCTGACTTAAAGAGAATGCCCTTGCACTAATTTTCAGAAAAATAAAGTCAATATCTGATTTGAGATATGCTTTTCTCAGGCCTATTTCAAAATCTTTACTTTTTCTTTTACTGAATGAACTTATGTTCTGTCTTTTCATCTTGTATTCCTAGGACTGTGTCGATGCTTTTATCCTTTTAAAGACAAGTCTCTAAGTATAATTATTCTTTCCTACTGCAAATGAGACTTTTTTCCTCTAGTTATCTCTACCCTTTATCTCTCTGCCTTGGTACCATTCCCCATTGTATTCTGGCTACAAAACATTTCTAAATGAATGCTGGTCTCAGTGATAACTTAGATTCAATCAGATAAAGACAGCTGTTCATTCACTCTCTATCCTTCATTTAATTCTCCTAAATAATTTCTTCCTGAAACCATACCTTCATCCATAGTCAAATCCTTATTACATTACCTAATTACGTCCCAAATGGATTACTGGAAACTGCTCTTCACTTAACTCCCTCAGGACCACTGTCACAGAGTCACTATGAAATGCTGTAAGGAAATCAATATTTCCACCTGCTACATTCACCTGTTCGCATTAGAATTCTGGATCGCAGTGGCCTAACAGATCAAGATTAAGTTTTGTCATTCTTAATTTTAAAGCCTGAAGTGTACTGCAATGGAAGAAATACTTTAATTGGAGTCAAAGGACCTGAGATTGAATCTCTTTTTTGAAACTAATTACTGCAGATATATATTCTTATGGCATCTTATGGTGAATTAAAATCCTTTTCTCCACTGTCATGATAAATTTCATACAGCTTTCTTTATATAACCAAGACATAATAAAAGGTTATGCTTTTACTTCTTTCATTAAGTATCTGTTTTACTTGTCTAAAGTCATACACATGTGATGGGACAAGTCACCTCATGTCCTTGTACATCAGATTACTCATCTGTCAAAAAAGAGAGAGTTGCACCAGAGAGCCTCTGAGTTCCCTTCCAACCTTAAATCTGTGAACACAGATCATCTTACAATATTTAACTTCCTTTTATTTTCCATATTAATGGAAAATTGTCTATGAATAACTGAAACTATAATGGCAGGAGTTCCCTGTTATATGCCTCTACTTATAACCCTAACTTTTTTATCCTAAAATCACCCACACTGCTGATTAACTTTGTCAGAATTTTCCAGTCTTATATCAGTCTAAGGGTTCTTTTACATGTTGTCTGCATGAATACCTGGCCCATAATAAGTACTTAAAATTCTTGTTGATTGCATGATTAATTAATAAGTGCCTATCAATTGATTTTAGACTGAAATCCTCTTGAAGATAGAGGCATTTATCTATCATTTTTCTATAGGCTTGAGTCTTACATAACATGAAGATCATTCATGGCAGAAGGAACAGACAGCTCAAATGAATCTTGATATTGTTAAATTGGATGTTCCCACCAATTATGCAGGCCACAACCTATTCATGATTGATCATCTTATGGGACTCATGTGTATATCCTCCACTCACCACAGAAAGTCAACTCAACATGCTAGATGCTTTCTTGGCTTTCCATGTTATTGTAAACATGATAAAAGTAGAAACCAGGCTTAAAAGTGCTTTAAAAATATCAGTGCAGGCCTAGGACTTTTTTTTCCCCTCAGATAATTGCAGCTGTCTTTTAACATATTATAGGAAACACTAGCTAGGCTATAAGCTGCTTTATCCCTAGCTAAGAATTAAAGAACCAAAAAAAAAAATCCTTCATATATGTGGCTATCAATATACTAGGTATAACAGATTTTTAATAAAAAAAAGTAAAGACAACCTCTTATTATTATACCTCGGTTTGTACACTTAAATCTTGGCATTGTACTGAAAAAGATACCCTTCTCTATTTATAAAGAAAACTGTTTGAAATTTATCATGACAGTGAACAAAGGGATCTCAATTTACCATAATATTTTTATCTCCTGTATCTAGGAGTATTGTGAGGCTCAAATCAGATAATGGATGTAAAGTACTTTCTAAGCTTTAAAGTACTATAATTCTTTCCCTCTTCCTCCTCCTCCTCTTCCTCTTCCTCCTTTGCCTTCTTCTTTGCCTTCTTCTCTTCCTCCTCCTTATCCTCTTTCTCCTTCCCCTTCTCTCCTCCTCCTCCATCTCCTTCTCCTCCTCCACCTCCTTCTCCTTCTTCTTTCTCCTCTTCCTTCTCCTCCAGTCACCAAGGCCTCCAGTATACTGATGACCTCAATCCTTCAGCTCTCTAAAACAGTTCTGCCCAAATTAGGCTTGATTTGTAGAGCAACAGAGAGGTCTGCAAGTAAATATTTAACAACAAAACTCTCTGGGGAGGGGGAACAAACATATCCATAGAAACTTCCAAGATTAATCTGAATTATTAACATTTTCCCAATCCAGAAAACAATAAATTGAGCCCTGTTTTCTGAGGTATAAATGTGCCTATTGAAAATTTAACAACTGACTAGAGCTATCTCCAACACATCTTTTCCTATACTCATATCTAAAATGGAATAGTCTCTAACAAAACCACAATTGTTAATCAACAAACATTTCTTAAGTACCTTCCATTTGTTGGACATTTTACTAAGTTCTGGAAATCAAAAAAAAATAGATAAAAATGAAACCATCCCTATCCTTAAGGAGCTTTCTTTTAATTGAGAGAAATATTTTACACATCATTACTTTCAACTATGGCATTATATTATTATGTTTTGGAACAGATAGGTGGGATGAAATGCAAAGTTGATTTACAAGGAGGAAAAGAACCAGACATCTTTTCTCTTTCTCACGTATTCCTTTAGATGTGTAGTTTAAATGTATGTTTTAAAACTAATAACACTATCATTACAACTAAAGCCAAAGCCAAATTCCTTATCTTTTCTTCATTAAGGAATAAATTAACATCAATATAGGAATCAAATTGAGGCTATTCAAGGCAATTTAACCTTCCTTAGTTGGCTTTATTTCAATTTCACCTAATATTATATTTCCTTATTTCATTTTTTTCAACATTGAATCACTCAGGCAATGACTTTCACCAAAATGTGCACTTTCTAGTTAGATGAAACAATGTGGTTAACTAAAGAAATGAATTTTTAGGAGGTAGCATTGGGGATAAGGTGGTCTTTGATAGTCATATATATTTTAAATTTTGTGGTTTTCATTAGAAAGCTTGCTTTGTCTGATAGGGGATTTCAGAGTCCCAAGATTCAGTAATAACATTATCTGTTATAGGAGATTAGGCAAACTAGTGCTAATTAAAGTGCTGGAGAACAGCCAAGCTACAGCCGATGACACATTAAAAAAAAAAAAAAAGAGTTTTCTATGCACGTAGGTACAGATGCTTCTTCTTTGTAGAAAGATGCTTATTTTCATCACTTAGTGAAGACAAACATGATGCTATAGAATTGGAACAGAGGAACAGAGACTGAGATGAAGGAAATCAAAGAGAAGAGTTCATAATTTCTCCAAGTTAAAGTAGAAATATTTTCTACTTAATAAATCAAAGGAAGTAGAACTGGAAAAAAAACATTTTAAAAAAATCTAGTACAACTTCTTGGTATTACAGATAAGAAAACTGAGCTGCTAAGAAGATAAATTACTTGCCCCAAACTACACAGGTATCAAGGGGGTAGTCAATCAATCAATCAACAAGAATTTCTTAAGTGTCTATTATGAGTCATGCACTGTGCTAAGCCCTAGGGAAAAAAAAAATACAGAAAACAGTCCCTGTTCTCAAGGAGCTAACAGTCTAATGGGGGAGAAAAAATTCAAACAACAATGCACAATCCAGATCCTATCTGTCTGTCTATCTACCTATTCATTTATCTCTCTAAATATAAATAGATACATACATATATTAAAATGTATTTATACACATGTACACACACACTAAATTGGAGATAATCTCAAAGGGAAGGCACTAAGTTTGAGGAGAACAGGAAAAGTTTTCTTACAAAAGGTAGGACTTCAGCTGAGACTTGAAGGAAGCCCAAGGGGGTAGGAAAATAGGAGAGTTCTCTAGGACTGCCCTAAGAGCTAGTGATACCACAAAAGTAAAAAAAAAAAATAGTTCCTACTTTCAAGAAACTAACTTCTAACAGAGGAGTTCACAATCAAATGATTGAGTAGCATATAGTATTGTTATAAGAATATCTTTGTTCAGGCCTTGCCCTCAATAATGTAGCAAATACAAGAAGAGAAAATTTAAAGGAGTTTATTATAGCACTTAAGCCAAAAGCTCCCAAATGAGGCTAGGGGATGATTTCAAAAGTCTCACTCCTTTTATAGACATTTTTTTTTATAATAAGAGCAAGACAATGCCTATGGGTACACATTTCCAAAAGAGGATGGGCTAGTGTCATCTCAGAGATGAGTTTACAATCACATTTCTACAAAGGGGATCAAAGTGCATGTAGTTGCCCTCTCCGATGCCAGGATTGGCATGTAATGTAGCCACCCTTTACTAGAGAGCCAGCATATAAAACTAGGAAACGGGGGTGGGAATCATAGGTTCACTCTAATTAACTTGGTAGTAATGGCTAAATTTTGTACAGCAGTGCTTCCATATCACTGGCAAAGCCTTTGAGAGTTCTTGATCACTTCCACAAGAGAAAAGCATAGAAGCACTCTGACTTACACATTAATAGGTCAACAGTCATGAAATCATGCCCTGTCACATACTGGCTCTGGTGTGAGTTTTGCCCTCCACAGGTTCATCTACATGAGGCTGGCCATCCTGGACTACAAACTCCTAGAAGGGCACAGGGTTTTGGGCCAAATTTCTGTTTTCTCTGTCTTATTTCCCTATACCACAATGCCTATAAGTAAAATAATGAAATAAAACTGATAAGTGGGGAAGAAGCCAGCCATAGAGTTCTGAACTTGAAGTCTAGAGACATGGAATCAAAGTATATCAAATACTCTTGTTAACTTTGTGATATTGAAAAAGTCACTTAGCCTTCAGAACCTCAGTTTCCTTATCTATAAAATGGGGCTAATACTATATTATCTACTTCATAAGATTGTTGTAAGGAAAGCACTCTCCTCAGAGGTCCCAGGCCAGGAAAGTCTAAAGCAGAAGGCCTGTCATTACTGGCTCCATCAGACCATACCCTCAGGAGCCATTGCCTCCAGAAGAGATGTGCTGTTTGTCAGTTTTTAGGTGGCTGAGATGGGGAGTTATTTGCACTTGGTCTAGTAAAAATGAATTTCCTTTGCAATCTGCTTGCAGATGTGGATCTGTAAGGGAAGAGGTGAAGTTCCTTAAGGAAATGGGTTTAAGAGATTGTATTTATTCCTGGCCACTCCTCACCCCACCCCCAAGGCCTGCTAACCCAGCCTTTCTCTGGAGCAATTAGATTATACCTACTGGGTGGAGACCCTACAAAATGGCTTTAGATTTTATCTTTGGGTTTCCTTCAACATGCAACTATATAAGTATGGGCTAATCAATTAGTGAAATTCTAGCAGGATTTTGGGACAGTAGGAGCTTAGTAAATACAACTGTTAGTGCAAATGGTGTTTCTGGGAATAAGGGGAGTAGTCACAGAATCTACTACCCCCATCTTGCTAGGTAAGCAGAGGGTGAGGACCCTAACCCTAGCCACTGGCTTTGGCTCCTGAGACTTGAGGTTGAAGGCCAACCCACAGCCAATGGAGACCCTTAGAGTTATTGGAACCATCCAATATAGTTAACACCATATAATTCTGGGTCCCCAAAGGCATGGAAAGATATTACCTCTCTAGTGATAGAGATGAAGGGAACTGAAATATTTCATTATACCAGATCCCTTTACAACAGCCCTATTGCTAATATTTGATAACTCACTGTCTAAGAAACCCAGAGATTTGTTGAACTCTTTAGATTTGGGAAAACCCACATTACCCTCCTGAATATCCTAATGGCCCCTATTTACCAAGTCATTCACAAATTAATGTCATTCAAGAGGTGCTCAGAACTTACAGAACAGAGGCTACAGTTCCATATGGAATAATGCAGGCTGTTCAGTATTCTCTCCCCTGGGATCCACATAACCCTAAAAGGCCTGTGTTTCTGGAGGTCTCTGTCTAAAATGACCAGGCTGGATGGAACCTTTGGTAGGTACTATGGGATGGCCATAAGCCACTGTTAAGTCCCAACCTTCCCAGACAAGTCATTCACCATTCTGCTTTTGAAAAAGAATTGCTTGCCTCTTACTGGGCCCTACTTGCTACTGAACAGATGACACGAGGTCATAGGAGCATTCTTTATTGGGAGTTGCCTATTATTGGCTGGGTGATGAGAAATGTTCCCTCTAACAAGACGTGCAGAGCACAGGAGGCTTCTGTTGCTAAGTGAAAATTATACATTAGAAATCACACTTAAGTGCCTAGCACTTAGGGCTATAACAAAAACAGGTGATGAGGAGCTGCTAGGTGGTGCAGTGGCTAGAGCACTGGCCCTGAAGTCAGGATGGACCTGAGTTCAAATCTGGCCTCATACCAAACACTTGACAGTTACTAACTGTGTGACCCTGGGCAAGTCATTTAACCCAATTGCCTAAAAAAAAAAAAAGACAAGCTATGTTGATATTATATTATGCATATATTTTATGCATTTCTGAGTTTCTAAACTTTTTTTTTTGTCATCTGCTGGCCTTTGCATGTCCTTCCACAAAACTCCCAAAGAATTCCCATTTAATTTCTTATGCTGACCTGCAGTATATTGAAACCACAATGGGGAAAGTCATGATGTGGAAGGGATAACTGTACTTTGAACTTAGCTCTGGTTGATCCTCTCTAGTCCTTCCTCAGGCTCAAAGTTCTTGCCCTCTGAGAGGGCTCCATATACTCTGAAAAAGTAGCTCAAATTCCCTTCAATTGGCAGACCCTATTTAATTCAGAAAACTCCCTCCCAGAAATGGCTGGGGGGCACAAAGGGTGGTAGAAGGCATTTTGCTTTCAGTATTGCTGGGAGGCACAAGAGGCTTATCACGTCTTAGCCACTTTACTACTGATGACCAAGATGTGGGATAAAGAATTGTTGACTGTCAGAAGTGTCTAGGAGAAGAGACCTGGATGTTCCTGAAGATGCTCTGGCTCATTATCACCACCTTACATCAGAAAAAAAAAAAAAAGAATTCTGTGACTACACTTGAGTGTCATCATTTGTGCTGAGATGCTAATGTGCTTATTGTTGCTCTGGTTCATCGTCACCACTTTGCATCAGGAGACCCCCTGTGAACTTCAAAGATGGGGCAGGACCAATTCACATGGGCCAGACTCTTTGAGACACTCTTTCTGAAGGAGAGAGGAAAGGCTTAGGATTTTGCTTTTTGTTGTTCATTTATTTCAGTCTTGTCCAACTCTTCATGACCCCATTTGGGATCTTCTTGGCAAAGATACTGGAGTGGTTCGCCATTTCCTTCTCCAGTTCATTTTATAGATGAGGAAAATAAAGCAGACAGGGTTAAGTGACTTATTCAGGGTCACATAGCTAGTAAGTAATGTCTGAGATTGGATTTTAATTCAGGAAGATGAGTCTTCCGGACTGTAGTCCCAGAACTCTATCCATTGTACAACCTAAGTGCCCTTAGACCCTTGTTGCCAATATCCTAAAAAGCAATACCCTAAAGTGGTATGTAGTAGGAAGTAGTTTTCTGAAATAGTTCTCCTTACCCTGACAGAACTCTTTTCCCCACACACAACTTCCTTTGTTCCCAGCTTCCTAGTGGCGAGGCTAACTCCCCTCAAAATCTGATTGACTCTAGCATCTCTAGCATAGTTTCCTGGCCTAGGATCAGTAAAAAGTCCAAACCATGTAGGTAGGTTCCACACCTTTCACACTTGGTGGGTGCCTGAGTTTCTATACCCTGATGACTGACCAACCAGATATGTTTCCAGATGAAGACGGTAGGGGGTCTAAGACCCTCTGTACCCTTGCTGTATGTATATCTTTCTTGTTTGTCCCTGATGCATGCAGGCAAAGTAAACTCCTCCTTTACTAGATGTTCATTGCTTCAGAAGTGCCTAATTTCCCCCAACATCAAATCTGAACTAAGAGATCAATGACTTTAGAGTTGCTCCCATGACAGTACAAACTTGGAAGACAGCTGGATAGGAAAGGAGCACAGATTTCTGACACATATATGTAAGTACAGAATTTACAACCAAGTTCTCCTAAGTTTATACTCTCTCACAGTATGCTATCTCATACAGCAAATCAGTCATTCGTGAAAGACTGTGTGAGTGTTGAATATTATATATATGCATATATATAAATAAAATACTTGAATGTATGTTAAAAAGTCATAAAACAAATATTTGTGAATACTGAGACCCATTAAAGGATTACTTTCATTTATTAAAATATTTCTTTCTTAATTTCCAAAATGTTATAAGGAAAAAGCTCAATTTAAGAATACTTTTTTTTTGCAAGATTTAATAAGCCCATTGAACTTTTGCCTACCTTATATCTAGTTCAAATTTATGTTTTGTTTTGTTTTGCTTTTTATCTTGTTCCACCTTTCTGAATAAGAAAGAAAGCTTTGGGCTTATTTTAATGGAGCAATGAAGAATCTAGTCAATATAAAAGACATTGCAATAGTTGAAGTTCATTTAAAAAGTGATAAAACTTCAATAATCTAACATCCTTAGAGAGTAAAGATGTATCAGAATTAATGAGAAGCTTCTTAAAAATAGGAATTGTTTGATTTATGTTATGTGTACCCTTAAAATATAGTACTATATAGTGCCTAGTACACAGGCTTCTTGTACACAGAACGCTTACTGATTGATAAATTTATTGAAGTTTTAATTATAAAATACATTTAAAGATATTTAATTTTTATTGTTGGTCAGAATAGAAGGTGACATTAATTTTAAGGGAATTTCAATTTTTTAAAAAGACATTTAAAATTATTAAATTAAATTAACAATGTACCTTAACATATGAAACATTTCATTGCTTGATTCTCTCCCATTAGAGGATTGAAATATCCCCCTTCTCCCTAAGCCTTTTCCCTTCTGAGACTGGATCTGCATTGTTCCTTGGACTGTAATTTAAATATAAATTATCCTTTAGCTCCTAGCTTATAGCCTGTCTTTTTACCATTTTCTTTTGTTAATTTTCAAATATTATCAGAACTTATTTTATAATAGGTGGAGTGCAAAAGATTTTAAAAAACACATAAAGTTAATATTGGCAGCTTGGTGGGCACTGGGGATAGCCATAAGTCAGCAAGATTCAAATCTTCCTGAGTTCAAATCAGGCCTCAGACATTTATTAACTTTGTGACCCTGAACAAGTTACTTAATCCTGTTTTCCTCAGTTACCTCATCTGTAAAATGGCTGAAAGGAAATGGCCAACTATTCCAATATCTTTGCTAAGGAAAGAGTCACAAAGAGTCTGATATGACTGAAACGACTGACCAACAAAAAAATAATATATCTTTGTCAAAGCTTAATATACCATGCTATATTTAAGATTGATTGCATTTGTCTGGGCTTATTCTCTGCCACCGCATTCTTCTAGGTCCTAAAGGCAGGACGAGTTTGTCTGCCTGGAATGCTTAATCCCATCCCATAGTCTAAGGACAGCCAGAAGTAGCTCAGTGAAAACAAGACTTTGTCCCAGGCACTGACATGAAGGGTTGCTCTTCCTTCCTAGGAAGATGAAATTGCATGCTTCCTTCCATAGACACCTTCCTAATCTCTGCAATCACCCTGTAAACTTGAAATATGATAGGTCAGTCTCTTCTGGAATTAGGGCTGCTCAGTGAGCTGCTCCACTCTGCTTCCTCACACCCAAATTAACCATCTTCTCTGCTTCTGTAGTCTTTTCTCCACTGTAATCTATATTTTTGCTCCGCTTCCCCACACAAATACAATCAAATTATCATTCCTACTATTAGGTCTTTTCAATTCTAACAAACACTTTAATTTGTTCCACTGTGCCCCATCTCCCCTCAACCAAATTTCATTTAGCCTAGTTATGGCTCTGATTCTGGAATCTTTTTTTTTTTTTTCCTACTCATGAGGTCCTCACCAGTATCCCAGGAATTCTGGAGTGTGTATCCTGCCTTACTTTCCATAACCTTTCTCTGGACTAAAGATTTTCTCTAAATTTCGAATTCCCCATAGTGGAACTCTTCTACCATTATCAGACCATTCCCCAAAGTTGATCCTCTCTGCCTGTCTCTACTTCTTGCTGCCTTGAAGCCTAACTTCAAACTACCTAGATTCGTTTCTACTTACCTGCTGAGACCTTCCTGAGACTATCATCTTATCTAGATCATAGCAACTTATCTACTTCCATATACACTGATATATGTTGTATATCCATAGTTAGTTATGTGGTTTTCCCCATTAGAATGTAAGGTCCTTGAAGACAGGGAGCATGTTTTGCCTTTCTTTGTATCCTGAGCACTTAGCAGAGTCCTAGCATATAGTAAGAACATAAAAGAAAAACCTAATTCTCTGACTGACTGAATGACATCTTTCCCTGAAGCAATGAAGGATGAAGATAAGCATGCAAGAATTTCTCTTTTTAAAGTCAGTCAAGTCTACAAGATGCCTTGAAACCAAAGGGATGCCTTGAAACCTCTTTATAAAGAGAAACATTCTATTAAAATCGTGTGATTATTAGAACCAAGATGAAACAGCAGATTTTTTTCCTTTTACCCTTAACCAGAATCCTCCAAATTCAGCCGCACACCTTCCCAAGGATCATTTTAGCCTATTTTCAGGCCATCCCTCATCAAGCCTTTCTCATTGCCACATGAATCCCAAGATTGACAGTAGCAATTAAAGCTACATCAAACATTTTGACATGGATTAGGACTGTGATACAAACATTATAGGAATCCCTTCATCTTTTGAGGCCTACATCTTGATTTCATTTCTGTTTTGTCGTTTGATGACTTAAGTATGTGTTCTCTCTAGACATAGTAATCTGGGGCTTAAGAAAGCAAATTGTGCCATGGGGACTTCTAATTACCACTAAAATGTTCTCTCACACTGATATACAATTTTCACTTGATGGGGCAAAAAGTGCCTTTCTGTTCTTTACTCTTTAACATTCTCTAATGCAGTCTTATGGTTGCAAGTTATAATTGCTACAAAGAAATGCATATTTTGATCTGTATTGTTCTGAATAGAGAATGGGAAGCTGATTTCATATAGGGCTAATAGTTAGAAAATTGCACTGCAATAGATTCTGTTGTACTAGTGGTGGAATGAGCTCCTATGTAGAACTGTCAGTGTTTTAATAAACTATGAACTAATGTAGTAATTGATTATTATATCACTGGATCAAAATTTCTTCTCCAAACTCATTTAAAAAAACAAATCAATTGATCCAAATTGTATATCATAATATCTTTTAAAGATGGGATTGATATTTCTGTTATAAACAACAGCTATTAGTAAACAGATGTCTTTGATTTTGTCTTTCCTGGTTACCTACTAAATTAATGACTTATACTTTGAAAATGAAGTGTGCCTTTTTTTTAAAATTTTGCTTTATTGAACCTGAAATAATTCAGAGAAGTGGGCAGTGATATATGGTAGAAATAGTGATGAATCTACAATCAGAAGATACGGAGTCAGTGAATTAAAATCATGTGCCCATATCTTACCACTTTGGCCATCAGTTTCTTCTGTAAAATGGCAGAGGAGGTGGAATAGATGGTATCCAAGGTGGTTTCTATCTTTAACCTTAGCTCTGACCCATAGATTACTATTATAATGTGAATGTAGGGCTGTGCACACTTGTGTGTGTGTGTGTGTGTGCATGCATGTGTATGTGTGCACATGCATATAGGTGTCTACACATAACCATACCCTAAATAAGGCTGAGTCAAGTATGCCAGAACCCTAAAATTTCTGGAATATCTCTGGTGCAAAAACAACCAGAATGCAAAACATGACAAATCTTGTCTTTAGTGTCAAAGAAGTGAAGTCACCCAAACATAAATGAAAATTAGTCAAGAAGAGTTAAAGGGCCTTCAGCTTATTCCTAACATGTATGCTTGGTTAAGTCATAAAATTATGTATATATATATACTTATTGATTTGTAAAATAAATGGAAGCATGGTCATTCTGCATAAAAGCAGACAGGTATGTAATTGTATATGTACTTATATATAAGTATATATATGTATATATATACATATATATACTTATTGATTTGTAAAATAAATGGAAAGCATGGTCATTCTGCATAAAAGCAGACAGGTATGTGAGAAATAATGAGAGACAGAAGAGACATGAAATAAAAAAAGGAGAGCTTCAAGGATCAGTGTATTTACAATAATAATATTTGTTGTTATTTATTATGAACTTAATTTGACCTACTATAGAATTGTAAAATGCTAACCTATCAAGAATAGGTCAAATTAAGTTCATCATACACTGCTTAAAAACAGTTATATATGTTACACATTACAATAATTGTATTTAAATAATTAAATGAACAAATTCTGAACTGTGAAATATTAACCCTGAAGTCTCTGGAAAACTCAGATAATTGATCTATTTACCATTTGTATAAATATGTTCATCAAGATATATGGGCATATACATAAGTATGTTTGTAAATAAGTGTGCATCCATATGAATATATATAGGAAACCTTATATGTGTCCATGCATATTCATCTGTATATTCAAAGATCCATGTATATTATGTATACTTGCATTATATAGTTATTATATAGTTACAGATTCATGTATACCTAGTCTGTGCCTATATGAATATAAATTAATGGTAGATAGATCATAGAAACACATACATTTTATGAGTGTGTATGTGTGTGTATAATTCACAATAATCAAGTGAATGAGGAATAATCACATTAATTAGGTCAGGAAGCCATATGTGTGTGTGTGTGTGTGTGTGAGAATCTCCCCTTACTTGCTTCCAGTAATACTGGATAACTGAATCATTGAACTCTCAATTTCAGAGGAATCAAAATTCCAAATGACCAATAAAGGTCATTTCCAAATAGAGGAAATTCTCAATCAAACTGTGAAATATCTAAGAAAAAGTTATAGAAATAAATTTGTATAGAAGAATTTCATGGGATGGAAAGACAGAGAGATTTAGATAGATAGATATTTATATATACATAGATTTACATATATGCTTGCAGGCATATGTGAGTTTCACATTTCAAAATCTTGTTAATGTTCAGTTGTTTCAGTCATGTGGCCCCATTTGGGTCTTTCTTGGCAAAAAATACTAGAGTGGTTTGCCACTTCCTTCTCCAATTCATTTTACAATTGAGAAAACTGAGGCAAAAAGGGCTAAGTGACTTACTCAGTGTCACATGTTTATTAAATATCTGAGGTTGTATTTGAATTCAGGCCTTCCTGATTCCAGTCCCAGAACTCTATCTATTGTGCTACCTAGTTTTCAAAACCTAAGAATATATATATATATATTATATATATATATATACACAACATAGATGACATTTCTATTTGGAGCTGTATATACTATATGAATGTACGAGATAAAGATGTAGATGACATAGATACATATATGCATGTGTATACATGCACACACCCATGTGTATGTATATATATATATTTGTTCTTTGTGTACATTTGCATATATATGTATACAAATGCACACAATGAGCAATATATATCTTTATATCCATTGGAGATTTGTATGTATGCAGGATATGTTAATATAGATAAACACACACATATAAAATATGCAGGTATGTATATGTACACATATATATATTATGTGAGAGGACAGAAAGAGTGTTGGGAGGGAGTATAATACATGAAACATTCAGGAATCTGGAAGTATCAGAGTGTGAGCCCTTAATTTCTATGTATTTCTGAGACCAAAACTGTTCATTTCAGAACTTTCCTTTGTACAAAATGTCAGTTGCAGAACTCTTCAAATGATAACATATTATCTGATTAAGCTCACCTTACTGCAGGTACTCTGATAATGCAAGTTAATACTAGAGGTTTGTCTGACAAAGCTGGGTTATTGCTTTGGTTTAAGCAGGGCTTCTAAAATTTTATACCATTTTTGACTTGGGAATAGAAAGACAAATCCTTGATATTAGAAAGACATCATATAGACCTCTTCCAAGAGTGTCTCAGATAACGTGAAGTATGTGGATATAGTGACTTCTTTCAAAATGCTACCAACATTGTTAGTTGTAAAAGAGCTCTTTTCTATGACTTTGGAAAATCTAGCAATGAATGTATTCTCTCTGTCTCTCTCTCTCTCTCTCTCTTTTTTTTAACAGTTACTTTACTATCAGTAACTCACTTGTTAAAGTGCTTTGAAACACAGTATTTCAAATTCTAGAAGGCTCAATTGAAAATTGCTTTCTAATCTATTTCACTTTATGTGTCAAAGATTCACTAGAGAGATCTCTGAGATGTCATATTTCAGTGCAAAGAGTCACTTTTCTATTGGTTTCCATGGCAGCCATTTGCAAGGTTTTTCATGCAGCCATAAGATTCCCATTCTAATATTGACTGAAAGTGTCAGTGTCAGGTAAATCACATTTGTCTTGACAAGGCCTGTACCTCCATATGAACATGGCTTTTCCTCTAAGATGTTAGTTAACAAACCACCTTGAGAGAAATCAGAAAAGAAGGAAGAAGAAAAGGGGGAAAGAGGAAAAAGGAAGAAGAATAAGAAGAGAAAGGAAGATAAAGATGTATCAAATGGATTGCTTTTAAAAATCATAACAAATCAAGACCCTAAGCAGGTAGTCACTATACCATCTTTAAACAAATTAAGTACTGAAAAAATGTCTTCTCTTTCTCAGATATTCAGTAGTTATGAAAAGTAGAAACTGATTTAATTTGAGATAAGAAAGATGTTAAATGAAATAATGGCTTAAAAATCAATTCATGGGCAGCGAGGTGGCACAGTGGTTAGAGCACCGGCCCTGAAGTCAGGAGGATCTGAGTTCAAATCTGGCCTCAGACCAAACACTTGACAAGTACTAGCTGTGTGACATTAGGCAAGTCACTTAACCCTGATTGCCTAACAAAACAAACAAACAAACAAATAACAAGCAAACAAAAAAAAATCAATTCACCATTGGGAACTCCCTGGTATTGCAAGTCCCTGAATGCCTAGTCTTAAGAAAAAATGGGGGAAAAGTTAATAAGGCAAATTAAACTTAAAAGTGTATGTGTGTACATTTTTTTGGAAACCTCATTATTAAATAATTACCAATGTACCCATGGCCCATGGACACATTACTAGAATGTGTCAAGTAAAACTTGGACCCAAGACTTCTTGCCTCCAATCCATGATTCCTCTCAATAATAATAATAATAATAATAATAATCTAGATCAGGGGTGGAAAGCCTGTGGCCTTCAGGCCACATTTGTCACTCTGGGTCCTCAAGTGTGGCCCTTTCTCTGAATCACAAATCTTCTGTAAAGTTTGGATTCAGTCCAAAGGCCACACTTGAGGACCTAGACAGTTATATTTGGCCTCAAAATTGCTATCTGTCATTTTATTGTTGCTACTAGTAATCCAGCCATGGACCACTCCAGAGAAAGGGGAGAAAATACTGGACCCAAAATTAGATACATATTCAAACTAATTTGGAAAACACATGTAAATTGATAGCACTAACATGCCACTTGGAGTCATAACATTAATTAGTAGGAAAAAAAATTCCACTTAATATGATGAGATGTTCAGATATGCTCTTTATAAAATGACTGCCAAAAGACAAATGAGGTAATTTAAGTATAACAAATCTCTCCTCAAATAAGGAGGTAGATTCAATGAAAATGCAGACAACTGTTCCACCTTCTGGCACAAAATAGACCCTCCAGGCTATGATCTACATATATTAGTGAAGATGACTCAAGAAATGCAGAGAACATGAAGATTAATGTTTTAAAATCAACACTTCTAAGTCTTTAAATCAAGTAGCATGTGTGGGGTATGGAAATTATAGAGACCAATGAACACATCACTATTATTTGTTTCCTAGTTGTTCTTGCTACTTAGATTTATAATAGCTGAAATGAAATAGTAACTCAATAAACATTTATTGAATTCTTGTATGGGAGTAAATAGCTTACTTATTTTCATGTTACATAACAAATCAAGGATTACAAGACTAAATAGTATTGTGAAATTGCAGAAAGGCAATAATTTTCAAATACCTGTGTTATTTATATGGTTATATGAGTTCATTGGACAGGTGTGTATCAAATTTTAAAGTATAATGATATGATCAATACAGCATCAATATACTTATGAAAAAGACATTAGATCACAACATTTGTTATATTTTGGATGTAAAAGTTTTTTAGATCATATAAAAATATAAGGTGACCATTTATGATTAGATATTTTAACAAATTTATAAGATGCTAATTAAATTCATCATTTATACGTATAACTTTGAGGTATTTTGAACATTTTTCAAAAATAAAAAAGTTATAATGTAAAGAAGTCAGTAATCTGTTTTGAAAATAAGGTAAGCCATCAATAACTCCCCTAAACCCCTCCCCCCCAATCTCCAGGGCCAGATGGATTTGCAAGTGAATTCTACCAAACATGTAAAGAACAATTAATTCCAATACTATATAAACTATTTTGAAAAACAATTGAAGAAGGAGTCCTACCAAGTTCTTTTTATGCTGACCTAAACTGGGAAGAGCCAAAAAGAAGAAAGAAAATTACAGACCCGTTTCCCTAATGAATATAGATGTAAGAATTTTTAATAAAATATTAGCAAAGAGATTACAGCAATTGATCAACACTATCACCAGGTGGGATTTATACCAAGAATACAAGCTTGGTTTAATATTAGGAAAACTATCAGCATAATTGACCATATCAGCAACAAGTCTAACAGAAATCATACGATTATCTCAGTAGATGCAGAAAAAGCTTTTAACAAAACACAACACCCATTCCTATTAAAAACACTAGAGAGCATAGAAATAAATGGAGTTTTACTTAAAATGATAAGTAGCTTCTATCTAAACCCATCATCAAACATTATATGTAATGAGGATACACTAGAAGCATTTCCAATAAGATCAGGGGTGAAACAAGGATGTCCATTATTAGCACTGTTATTCAATATTGCACTAGAAATGTTAGCTTTAGAAATAAGAGGGGAAAAAAAGAAATTGAATGAATTATAATAGGCAATGAAAAAATGAAGTTATCACTCTTTGCAGCTGATATGATGGTATACCTAAAGAATCTTAGGAATAAAGTAAAAAACTACTTGAAATAATTTACAACTTTAGCAAACTTACAAATAAACCCACCTAAATCATTGGCATTCCTATATATTATTAACAAAGTCCAACAGCAAGAGATAGAGAAATTCCATTTAAAGTAACTGAAAACCATATAAAATATTTGGAGTCTACCTGACAAGACTAAGCCAGGAACTATATGAACAGAATTACAAAATACTTTTCAGACAAATAAAGTCAGTTCTAAATAATTGGAAATATATCATTTACTCATGTGTAGGCTGAGCTAATATAATAAAAATGACAATTCTACCTAAATCAATTTATTTATTCAGTGTCACACCAATCAAACTAGCAAAAATCATTTTATAGATCTAGAAAAAAACAATAACAAAATTCACCTGGAAGAACACAAGGTCCAGAATACCAGGGGAATTAATGAAAGGAAATGCAAAAGAACTGATGCTGAGTGAAGTAAGTGGAACCAGGAGAATATTATACACGGTAACAGTCATATTGTGTGATAAACTACTTGGTTAGACTTAGCTCTTCTCAGGGATGCAATGATCTAAGACAATACCAAAAGACTCATGATGGAAAATGCTATCCACATCCAGAAAAAAAACAAAAACATGTGGAGTCTGAATGCAGATTGATGGACACTATTTTCTCTCTCTCTTTTTTTTTTCTTTTCCTTTTGTTATGATTCTTTTTTTCCACAATATGACTAATGTGGAAATACTTTTAATATGATTGCACATATGTAGACTATATCAGAGTGCATGTTGTCTTTGGGAGGTAGGAGAAAATATAAGAACTCAAAATCTTATAAAAATAAATGTTGAAAACTTAAAATTAATTAAATAATTAAAAAAGAAAATAAGGTTTTTTTATGATCTAATAAGCCATTATCAGTGACAGTCACTTTTTTCTTCTTTGGTTTCTAGGTCATATTCTTTAATGTGTTCATTTGTCTTGGACAACTATTCATTGCCTATTGACATAGCCTTTGTCTATGAAAAAGAAGTTTATAGCCTAGGATGAGAAATTTTCTTCTCCTCTCCTTTCCTCTCCTGTTCTCTCCTCTCCTCTCCTCTCCCCTCCTGTTCTCTCCTCTTCTCTCTTCTCTCCTCTTCTCTTCTCTTCTCCTCTTCATTTCCCTTTCCTCCCCTTTTTTATTTCTTTTTTCTGAGACAACTGGAAACAGAATCAAAATTATGATAATGGAAACATATTTTTCATAGTTTGGGTAACATGGAATGAGGAAAGTTAAATACAGAAAAAATCATTCACAGAGTAGCAATGATGTAGTATCTGGGACTAAGATAAAGATTTAGCAATGAAGAGAAAAGGGTAGATTTCAAAATAGCATAAGCAAATAATTCATAGAACTTGGCAGAAAATTGGGAGGAACTGCATGGATGGGAGAGGATTCAGTGAGAGAAACGAACACAAAAAAGATGACACTAAGGTTATAGAGCAATGGCCGACTAATGGAAAGGAAGGAACATACTGATTTGAAACAACAAAAAGCTAGAGAATCCAAACAAAAGATGCTAAAAATACTATCTGAAATCATCAGATATATTTACTTAAGCATCCACTGCATGATGTAAGTATAGTAAGTAATATTTAAATAGACAAATCATCTAAATTCTCCCAAATAGGAGGAGACATTGGGTTTGGGGAATGAAAGTCCATTTATAACTTCTGCAATCATCATTTACTTTTAGAATATCAGAAGCAGGTGTGCAGGTTTCTTTCTAATGCTCTTGAGCAATAGGAATCTACTGTGCAGAGAAAACACAGCTTGCTGCCAAATGTGATATGCTGGGGTTGTTTTGCATTCTTTACCATTCCCAACAATGAAGAAAGATCCACATTATGGAGTTCTGAACTCATTCAGCTGCTCTCATATTATTTCCACCATAGACTGCCTGTAAATTTCTATTGTACCAACAAATACAAAAAGGAGAAATTATATTCTTTTTCAATCTGTCTCTGAAACTTGCAATCAAATTATTCAAAACAGTTAAAAATGCATGAGAGTAATTTTCAGTAGAAATTTCTCATTTTTGCCCCTACCCCCTCCTAAAACACTCAAAACTACTTTCAGTTATTTGTATAATTTGGTGGTATAGAAATTATAGATAAAAATCTATTTAATTTGTGTAATTTATTATTTAATGGTTGTATTGATCATTTTCTGAAGGTACTCTGCTATAATAAATCCAAAATATAAAAAACAGACATGAAGTGAGAAAAAATAAGACATGTTGCAATAAATTTCTAAATTCAACTATTCAATGCAACATTTATTGAGCACACCTAAGTGGCATAAAATGCTGTGCTCAGCATGAAAGGAGCTGCAAAGATGAATAGTCAGTCCCTGCCTTAAGGGATCATTCAAACTCCTAGGGGAAAAAAAGAGATGTCCATGAATAAATATTATACCATATAGAGGATGAAAAATGTACTAGTAGTATAACAGGCTTTAAGAATTCACAGGTGGGAGGGAAAGAAATCAAAGTTACTAGCTAAAGGCCCAGAATAACTTTCTAGAAATTAAATTATATTAAATAGTGAAGGAAATCTCATTCATAATGTAGGAATTATGATACTTAAATGTGGTAATATAGGATGAAGATCAATGAATTTTTGATTTAGGAAAACTGGATGTGAATACTTATATTGCTGCTTACTACAGTATCTATGTGATCTGAGAAAAGTAACTTCCCCCTTCTGGCCTTCATGTTTCTCATACACAAAATGAAAAGAGTTGGATTAGGAGATCTTCAACGTCACTTTTCACTTTTAACCCTGTGTTGTCCTGTGTTATAAGTTTATAAGCAAAGTGAAAAAAATAGACAAACTTTACTAGATCAAAGAGAATAAAGATAATCAACAAAACTAATCAAACCA